>NC_141069.1:22136444-22736444 GCF_041138505.1 Cibotium barometz
CAGACTCCAAATGTTTATGGACATTGCGGTAAAGTTTAATAATACCAAATGAATGATAAAGAGTGGACTCTGAAAGATTTAGATGTTGGTGTGTAGTATAAACTTCTAACCATCTTTGGCTAATGATCCACTGATAGCTACGTGCAACCACCTCCTAGTTGGTCGGTGTTGTGGGCATATCATCTGGCATAAACAAGTCGAGTTTATCAACATTGTTATCCAAGATGACATATTGTTGTAGTACCCAACACCAACTACGGGGAGGTTGAACACGATGGGATGTAAGGGATAGAAAAAGATATCAGCTGGATCAGTTAGTACTAAATCCCCCCTAAAGATACCCATAATAATAGTGGGATCGGCATCTCTTTCTGTATTTTGGGGCGAATGAGTGTTAAGTCTCCTAAACTGAGGTTTTTTGTTAGGTTAATCTCATATTGAAGAAGAGAGAGGGTTAGTGTTAATCTCATATTGAAGAAGAGAGAGGGTTAGTGTAGATAAAAACAAAGTTTGTGTTTGAGTAGGGGCCCGAGGGGTTACTGGCAACAAACCTATCTCCGAGGTTCATTCGATGAATAGTCGCAATTCATCGGTTGGCTCCATTCTCTCAGTCCCTTGCATGATGGCCAGTGTGCATTCCAATTCTTGAATCCTTGAGTCTTTGATCGACAAAAGGGTAGAGATAGAGTGTATGTGTGTGTGTACACGCACACACACACACACACACACACACACACACTCATGTATGAACACACATGTGTGTATGCACATGCACACATATAAATTGATAGCATGCAATTAATTCTAAAGAAATATCCATGTTTATTGAAGTGAGATGTCAAATTCACTAGATGGCCTCGCTACCTTCGTAATATATACAAGTTCGTTAAATTATTTCAAAGTTATGGTAGTTGAGAACATCTTATCTTTCAAAAAAGAAGAAGTGTTTGGACATGTAATGCCAAAACTTAGTGATAATGCTTTGTTCTAATGGATTTTAGGCCTCTCTCTCTCTCTCTCTCTCTCTCTCTCTCTCTCTCTCTCTCTCTCTCTCTCTCTCTCTCTCTCTCTCACGCGTGCTCTGTGTGCATCTCTCCTCCCCCTCCACCCCTCCATGTGTGTATGTGTGTGCATAATTACATTTGCATGTGTGTGTGTGTGTGACTTGCATGCACACGTGTGTAATTATGCATGCACGCACATGTGTGCACGTACACACATATATTTTTGATAGAATACATTTATGTTCTACAATAATTATAAGTATCCTTATTGAATTGATGTGTTAGTTTTATCAATTAGTCTTAATGCTTTTTTATTCTTTCTTTATTTCTTTCTTTGTGAGGGTTTACAACACACACACTACGTCCCAACTTTGTGGAGGATTAAGGGGAGGGGGGAATCGAATCTCTAGCCAGTTCAACCAACGCCTTACTGCTTAAAGATATTTTTTTAAATAAGTGCAAAATTGAAGTGATAACTATTTCTAATGTAGTGTCAAATTAAATTCAAGAGATAGTATGTCTTTGTTTCTAGTACATGGAAGCATGTTAAATTATTTCAAAGTTATGGAAATTAAGAACATCTTATCTTTGAAAAGAGAATATGTGAAAAGGTTGTTTGGTCATGCAGAGCCAAAACAATGATGATAGTTCTTTCTTCTAGTGCATCGTGGGCCTCTCTCTCTCTCTCTCTCTCTCTCTCTCTCTCTCTCTCTCTCTCTCTCTCTCTCTCTCTCTCTCTCTCTCTCTCTCTCTCTCTCTCTCTCTCACACACACACACACACACACACACACACCTCTTAACTTATATTTTTGGCCTACCTAGGGCAAGGACTAAGCGTTCGTTTGTGGTGGGTTTGGGCTTTTCACTAAAGAAATTGGCTGCCTCAGAATAAGTTTTTTTTAATGTTTTTCTATTTACTTGTACTTGATTGGTTCAATTTGATTCTGAAATAAATGCACCTTTATAGTAATGATGGAGTAGGAGTCCTGACAATGAGTGTGTGTGAGAGAAATCAGACCTCGTAATTCTAAAAAATATTTGTTGATCTATTTTATGCAAGTTGCATCTCACTCCCGAGTCCCATTTTATGCTATGTACGAAGCTCTACATATCTAAGTTTAAGCTTTATTTTATGGGCTTTTATTTTATGCTATAGTACGGGTATGTATGAAGTTTTATTTTATGCTAGGTATGAAGCTTTATGTTATGCGAGGTATGAAGCTTTATGATGTTATGAAGTTTTATTTTATGCTAAGTATGAAGCCTTATGTTATGCTATGGTATGGCTATGAAGCTTTATTTTATGGTATGGTTTGATTATTTATGGTATGATATTGTTATGTGTGAAGCTTTATTTTATGCTTTTTGATATGGCTATGTATAAAGCTTTATTTTATGGTATGGTATTCCTAGGTATGAAGCTTTATTTTATGCTATGGTATGTATAGTATGGTTATGTATTTTGTAGCAAATTGCAACTCCCACTCCCAAGTTAAAGCTTTATTTTATGGTATGGAATGGCTATTTTGGCTACATATGGGAGGCCTAGTATCATATTGAGCTATGGATAAAAATCTTTAAATTGTTGATAAAAATCTTTAAATGGCAGCCATAGTGAAAATTTACATTTTCCCCTTGTTTAAATAAGTATTCGTATTGAAAATCACAAGAGAAAACTTTATTGGGTATTTGAAAAGTCAAAAAACTATGTGATAGTTATATTCGAGGATTAAGTGATAGCTCTTTGTTTCTTCACCAAGTTATCATTGATCTTCTAGTAAATGTTGGGGCGTCTCTCTCTCTCTCTCTCTCTCTCTCTCTCTCTCTCTCTCTCTCTCTCTCTCTCTCTCTCTCTCTCTCTCTCTCTCTCTCTATATATATATATATATATATATATATATATATATTATATACCTCTTAACTTATATTTTTTAAATAAGTATTTCGTGAGAGTTGTTGGGTCACTTTATCGCCTTGATGCTAAGGTCATATCTTCATGCTAACACATTTCTTACTTTGTGAGAGTTGTTGGGTCACCTTATCCATCATGCTAACACATTTCTCACTTTCGTGAGGTTGAGAATATACCACATTTCTCACTTTGAGGATATAAGTGATGTTCTTGAAAAAGCAGTGATGTATTTTTGTTTGACCTTTTCCTTTTTTAATAAGTACTCGCTTTAAAAAAAAAAGAGGTCACGATGTCTAAGATTCTAATTGCATGCTTTGAGGTTACGTGATCGACTATGAGGTTACGTAGGTTATGCGCACCATGTTCCCACTGACTTCGCGTCGTCCGGCAAGCCATGACAGAAAGCCCACGACGGAAGGGCTCGTCTTCCATCCGATACTTGCTATAATTAGGCATCCCCATTGCGCCGTTCCTCTCAAACTTCTTCCCTCTTCTTCTTCATCTTCCAAACACTTTCTCCGTCTGGTAGCTCCCTCTCTTTCAAGTCTTTCGGTGTCTCTTCGTCCATGGAGGTGGTCATTATTAATCAAACCAGCGCGGTTGCCACCGCCAAGCCCACCATCAGGGGGATTGTGCAAAAAGCCGGCAGCTGCGTCATCCAGCCTGGCCACAGAGCTACCCTTAAACTGGGCAAAATCTATCCAGGTGTGCTTGTCGACCTTCCTGGCAAGTCCCTCCCTGTTCGCCCGTCCTCGACCGCCAATAGAGAGTTTACCATATCTGGAACCTCTGCAGAAGACTATAACATAACGGCCAACGTGTAGCCGGATCCCTGAATCAAGTTCTGTAGCCTTAATCAAGTGTTGTATGCCCCCACCATGCAAGTAGTCGCCACCCGCCGCCACCCGGCCCCCTCTCCCCCCCCCCCTCCCCTCAAACCCATGTCTCCTGAATCAAGTGGTATATACACCCACGTGAGTCCAATACAGTACTAATTCCGTTCTGAACCTCTTCTTTCTTGATTTCTTTGATCTTGGCGAGTCTAAAGGAGGGTTTTCTTCTCGTGTTTCAAGTTTTCAAGTGCTGTTAATTTGATGATCAACATCAGAATAATATTGTTGTTTGAACAATGTGTATGTAAAGAGTATCATACATGGTTTTAGTGTTGATGTTGATCTTAGTTTTCATGTTTGTGTGGACAAGGGTTTTGGTATCGTACATGGTTTTGGTGTTAATGTTGATCTTAATGTGTATATCATGATATTGTTGTATGTTTGGATATGGAGGGTTGGAGCTTAGGTGGTGATGCAAGGATCTTGATGTATTTGGAGAGTGTAATTGTGAGGACAAGCTGATTTTGATGTGTATGTGGAGGGTCAGTGTTTGTGGAGAAATGTCTTGCAGCGCACAAGCGGCTAAGTCACCAGCCACGGTACCAGAAGACCGCAAGCTTGTGATCTTCATCTGCACCCACCATGGCCATGGATGCTGGCGTGAGGTCCCAAAGCTGGCTGGTATAAACATGCCCATCTAATTAATATTATTAATCGCTATTTTGCTAAGGGTTTTTTCGTTTAGCCCCATCGTTGTGCATGGCCCATTTAATTAAGGGATGTCCAAATCAAGTTGTATAGCCCCCCGGATATGTATCTTGACTTCCCTTCCGAGCCCTGCACCTACCAAATCCCCAGTAGTATAACCCCCACTATATGTATCCTGAACAAGTAGTATACCCACATGCGTCCAACATAGTACTAATTCCGTTCTAAACGCCTTTTCTTTCTTGATTTCTCTAATCTTTGGAGGATTTTCTTCTTGTGTTTTAAGTTTTCAAGTGCTGATAATTTGCTGATCACCATCAGAATATTGTTGTTTGAACAATCTGGTAATCTGTGTATGTGAAGAGTATCATCATACATAGTTTTGGTGTTGATGTTGATCTTAGTTTTCATATTTGTGTGGACAAATCTTAGTTTTCATGAGGATTTTGGCGTTGTAAGGACAACCTGATCTAGATCTTGATGTGTATATCATGATATTGTTGTATGTTTGGGGATACCAGATATGGAGGATTGGAGATTAGGTGGTGATGCAAGGATCTTATGTATTTGGAGAGTGTTAATTGTGAAGACAAGCTGATTTTGATGTGTGTGCGTGTGTGTGGAAGGTCAGAGTTTATGTACAAGATCTATTAGGGGTTTGGTTTAGGGTTTAGGGGTGTTGTAATAAGGACAAACAGATCCGGGTCCTGAGAGTTTATTTTTGTGGTTGACAGAATTGACGTTGTTTTAGGGTTTATTTTGAATGTCTCTCTGTTGTTTGGTGGTTGATAATGTCAGTCTTTATTGTATTATGTATATCAGTGTCAGAAAAAAACTGTCCTTTAGTGTAATTTTTACGGTTGAAATTGAGAAAAACCTGTCATAATTTTGCTTAGCCTTGAATTTAGAGATTCAAATTTTTGAAGTTTTAGTTATAAAACCGATAAATCTATGCATTTTTTCAATAAAAACTGGTTGACCTTGAAGGTCATCCTTTTTTTCACTGGTTAGAAAAAATGTTTATTTCTGACACTGATGTATATTATTATTTTTTTATTTTAAAAAAAGGCATGAGGGATTATAGTAGATCAAAACCGAACCGATTACAAAATGCTTTTTACACAGAGAAGCATAACTCTTTAACGGATAGATCTTTTGAATGCTACAAGGTCTGAAATTTTTTCTACTACTAATTCATCCCTCTGATTAATGATCCTCATCTCTTCTTCTATTTCTTCCCATTCTTGATTGAATTGGGAGTTTTCTACTTCGGTGAGTTTATCAAGTTTCTTGTTGGCTCTGCTGATTGACTCTTGTTGGCTCTGCTGATTGACTCTTGGTGCTTTTGTTGGAGCTTTTTCATTGTTAGTTCTTTGTCCAGTTCGAGTGCTGACTTCTTGGTATTGACAACAACTTTATCCACCTTTGTTAGCACCTGTAGCTACAGACAAAGAAGGTTGCCCTGTGTAGGGCCTGAAAAACAACTGTATTTTTGGATGGCCAAATAGACCATAAAAAGCAAGCTCTTATTAACGACCACAGATGAGAACAACATCCGACAGACTCGCCCAGAAGCACTTGAGACCATGATAAAGATGTCTTGATCAGAGACAGACATTCCAGCAGCAGCAGTACATGTGCCTTCTTATTTCCTAGACAGGCCTAAAAAAGATGGGTGACAGATTCTAGGTGGTTTCGACATTTGGGGCACGTGCTTTGACCTATACCCAACTTGGCGGCCCTTTCATTTGTCCATACTACGTGGTGTAGGATCAGCCAGAGGAGGCATGAGAATTTCGTGGGAATTAGGCTGGACCAAATGTTTTTGAGCTTGTTGTTCCATGTTTTCCTATCCCAAAGAATATTCCAATGCTGATTTAGCTTTACATGGGTTGGAGAAGGGTCGGCATTCTTTGGTATAGGGAGGGGAGGTTCCCCTTTACACCATGAGAAGGACTTATGGTGGATTTTACCTATGCTCAGGAGATCCAAGTACTGTCCTTCCCATGGGTCCATTCTAGCCTGCAGCAGATCTGACCCAGCTTGATTGATTCTAAACTTGTTGCTTATTTCCTCCTGTGATAACCATCTATTTTCTGTCAGGTGTGATATCATCCCAAACTTGTACACCTTTTTTTGACAACGAAAGGGCCAATTTGACGTGTTGATGTTGGATAGGGGGGAGGTTGATTGCCGGCCACCAAATTGAATTGTTGGAGTGAACTCCCTGCGCCCATCTTGGGTTAGGATTTAATCGGGTGTTGCCTTTAAGGGTGTTCCATGCTCTCCAAAAGCTCTTAAGAAGGGAGCTTCCTTTGGGTTTAATCTTATAAGGGTTGAACCACAGAGTGGTATGTGGGAGGTTTCTCCAAGCCAGGTAGTTCTGCAGAGAGAATTTCTCCATATCTCTGTTTAAGAGAATAGCCCAGTCCTCCTTTGGGAGCCATCCAGTTCCTTACTATCCATTTGGCTGCCAATCTGTTAGCCAATTCAGTGAAGTTGATGATGCCCAAACCACATTTCTCCCTTGGGAGGGTACATATCTTCCAGCTTACTTTTGGAATTTTGGTCTTCAAAGGGTCCCCGGACAAGAGGAAGTTCCGACAAAGCCTTTCAATACCTTTCAGTGCTCCAGCATGAGAGAAACAAAAGAGTTGCCGGGATGAGGAAATGGTTATTCGCCATTATTCTGCCCCCCATAGATAGCTGGCATCCTCTCCACACTGATGTATATTATTATTATTATTATGTATTTTCTTAGCGCTGATGTACTCGCTTAAAGGTTAGCTTTGGCGACGTTACCACGTGACTAGTCGCCTGCCGTTGAAGAAAATGCACGCTCCTGAGTCCCCACGTCCCTCTCTTGCAGGTCATTAATAGCCAAAAAAAAAACCACGTGACTAGTCGCTGCCCTGTTGAAGAAAATTGCATGCTCCCCACGTCCCTCTCTTACGGGTCATTAATAGCCAAAAATATATATATATATATTATTTATTATTATCTTTAAAGTACGCAATTGCACTTTTGGATGGATCTATCATCCACCTAAGCTAATATATAGCACGAAGATAGATAGGGTTTGTTGAGAGCTCTTTTTCGTTATCTCAAATTTTGGCATCCTCTCTCTCTCTCCCTCCCTCCCTCTCTCTCTCTCCCTCTCTCTCTCTCTCTCCCCCCCCCTCTGTACGTGTCTGTACAGGTGTTTCGCTGCAATGTGAGTTGTATGTGTGTGTGCAATTAAGGTTGTCCGATTATGAAAGCCAAAATCGAAATGATAGTATTTTATTCTTGTGCATATTGTTCCTCTCTCTCTCTCTCTCTCTCTCTCTCTCTCTCTCTCTCTCTCTCTCTCTCTCTCTCTCTCTCTCTCTCTCTCTCTATGCACATGTGCATGCATTTTTTCCATGACCATCTTTATCAAAGTGATTAAACTGTAAATGGCCATGCTATGCTATCTTTGTAATACATGCAAGTTTATAGAATCTCCCCTCCCCTCCGCTCCATTGTAACCCACACACACAAATAGCATTTGATACTACACATGTATTTTAAATAAAAGTTTGATACTACACATGTATTTTAAATAAAAGTAAGTACTACTCTTTGACATGTGAAATTCAACTTTTGCAATACATGTAAGCTCGTCAAGTTATTCCAAAGTTTCGTTGTTGACATCTTATCTTTTAAAAAGAGAAGGTTGTTTGGTCATGCAAAGACAAAACTGAGCTTGAGTTATAGTTCTTTGTTCTAGTGGGTTCTCTCTCTCTCTCTCTCTCTCTCTCTCTCTCTCTCTCTCTCTCTCTCTCTCTCTCTCTCTCTCTCTCTCTCTCTCTCTCTCTAAGACATAAGGAAAAACTAAATAGCAAAGTGAGATGGACTACTATTAGAATATTGAAAGAATATAAAAGTAATGAAAAGTCATTGAAAGCTCCATTTCCAAAATGTGTTTGGTGAAACCTTGGAGGAAAGGGTGACATTGAATTGTACCTTGAATCAAATGCAAATCTATCAAGATCTATGCCATATGATCTACTATGGATATGATCAATATGCATAATCCTACTATGATGTCTCACCTCAATGAAATCATCATTACTCTCATGTAATATCCTTGACTGCTCAAATACATGAACTCTATCCACACGAACGATGTCAGGAATGCTGTGAATACTAGGAGTAGTGGTCGGATCAACAATATCTCCACAAATAGAAATCCTAGAAGAATATATTGATGCATCTAATATTAGGAACTTAGGTCTATGCTCATAGGTGTCTTTGTCACTTATATGCGGAGTACCACTAACCTCAAGAGCTCTAATGGATACATTGCTAATCAAATGTACACTATCTTGTAGAGTGTCATCATGATCAACTAGAGTATCCACATGATCCGTAGGAAAGTTGATAAACATAGAAGTGTTGATGCTCGATGGCTCGCTACCATCTCTACCCTTGAGATCATGTCCACATGATCTGACTCACACACATCACTATCACATACATAATCATCATGTGCATATGTGTTAGTGGCATCATGTGAACCTATATCACTATGATCATGTGCATGTCTGTGAGATACATCAAAGCCATCATGTATATGTGTGCGATACATCATGTATATGAGTGTACAATACATCATCATCATAAGTATCCGTGTCGATGTAGTCTTCATCCACCAGAACATAATCATGGTAGTTCAAGAGTCTGGGACACTTATGTAAGTAGCCAAAAGACGACTCGTCCCATATGAATAATGCCAAACCCTGCATTTCAAGAAGCTAGCCAAGTAATCAAGCGACAAAGGCACCATTTGCGGACCATCTGGTACAAACCTCTCCCTCATCAAACAAATGCCCTTGGTGAAACTCATGTTAGTAGCCGAAAGAAGACTTGTCCCATATGAACAATGTCAAACCCTCCGTATAAAGGTAGCCAAGCAATGAAGTGACAGTCACTATTCGGACCATGTGGATCTGGACTATCTGGACCATCCATTTGGCACAAACCTCCCCCTCATCAAACAAATGCTGTCGATGACTAGGTATCAAACCGGTCTTTTTCTCCCTCAAGATGCTCATGTAGAGGATGAGATGGGTGGCCATGATATGGTTGATATATTGAGTTTTAGGGTTTTTGATTTTGTTTTCTTACTAGTCTATGCCCTTGTATATTAGAGGATTAAAGAGCTTATGTGCATGATTTTTTACCAAAAAAACACCTCGAGAACCTCCTAGGGGTTTGTGCTTAAGATGCTCATGTGATGGGGTGAAGAGATGGGTGGCCATGATGTGGGTCATTTACATGCTAAATTCTAGCATTTTTCATTTCAATTTCTTACTAGTAATTATGCCATTGGATATGAGAGAATTAAGGTCCTTTAAAAAAAAAGTAAATATCCTTAAGATCCTCCCAAAGGTGCTTCCAGTGGTTTGCACTACCCTTGGGCTACGGGTCCTTTTTTATATCTTAAGATGCTCATGTAGATGCCATGATGTGGGTGAGTTCCATGAGAAAATTTAGGGTTTTTTATTTCAATTTCTTGATGGCATTCACGTCCTTGCATATTATTGGAGGGCTTGAGTGCTTCTGTGCATGATTTTTTAAAGGGTTTTTAATTTCAAGTTCTAGTTGGTCTTTATGCCCTTGTATATATTAGAGGGATTAAGAGCTCATGTGCATGTTTTTTGATGACAAAACAAAAGACCCCTGAGAGTCCTTGTATGTATGCCCTTGATTGAAATTTATTGCGGGTCAGTATACCCTTGTATATAAGATATAAGAGGGCTTGAGGGATTATGTGAATTATAAGTATACCCTTGTATATAAGATATAAGAGGGCTTGAGGGATTATGTGAATTATCTTTGGCAAAAAGACCCTTTTATGCTAGGGGCTTATGTGTGTGATCTTCGACAAAGAAATAGACACTTTTATGCTAGGGAAATATTTAGCGAAGGAGCTACAAGCTCCCCAGGATGTGTTGAGAGGTCGATGAGCAGATTGATACAAATTTATTTATGTATGACAAAAGTTTTATCATGGGGGATGGGCATGGAGTGAGCTTTTTTTACAACCAATATCTCTCTATTACCTCTATCTTCTTTCCCTCTTCTCCCCTCCTCCTCCCTCCTTCCCAGCTTAGCCCATCCTAGCCTAGCCCAACCTAGCCTGATCCTTCCCACCCCATTGCACCTCCTTTAGTCCTCTCTCTCTCTCTCTCTCTCTCTCTCTCCCCTCCTCCTCCCTCCTTCCCAGCTTAGCCCATCCTAGCCTAGCCCAACCTAGCCTGATCCTTCCCACCCCATTGCACCTCCTTTAGTCCTCTCTCTCTCTCTCTCTCTCTCTCTCTCTCTCTCTCTCTCTCTCTCTCTCTCTCTCTCTCTCTCTCTCTCTCTCTCTCTCTCTCTCTCTCTCTCTCTCTCTCTCTCTCTAGTTACATACCCATTACTCCATTTTTGTCCATGTAAACACAAAAAATACTTCCATATATCAGAGAAAAAGAGAGAATAGAAGGGAAAAAGAGAGATAGAGAGAGGGAGGGCTCGTGGGAAGGGAAAAGGGGATAAGGGAGAGTGGAAGGGAGAAGTTAAGAAAGAGAGAGCAAGGGCTAGTGGGGAGGTGAAAGGGCATAAGGGAGAGGGAGCACCGCGAGAGGGCGAAAGAGAGAGGGTGAGTTGCAAAAAGAGAGTGGGACGATAGAGGATCAGACGAAATGGAGAGAGAAAGAGAGACAGTGTGAGTGACTAGAAAAAATCTAGAGAGAGAGGGAAGGTGGGGTGGAGAGAGAGAGAGAGAGAGAGAGAGAGAGAGAGAGAGAGAGAGAGAGAGAGAGAGATAATTGGGGTGAGATATATGTATATGTATACACACGCGCGCACACACACACACACACACACACACATGTGATTATAATTATAATTATATATGTGTGTGTGTGCGTGTATATACATATAATTATAATTATAATTTTATACATATGTGTGTGTGTGTGTAGAGAGAGAGAGAGACTAAGATTTAAAAAACCCCTCCTCCACCCCCAAGTAGCGAGCTCACCACTTGGGGGGCAGTGGAAAAGTTAAAAATTATAAATAGCTTTTTTCTAAAAGAGTCATATTTTTTAAATAAATTTTCCAAAAAAACTCTCCCCCAACTTCGAAGTGGTGACCTTGGGGGGAAAAGGGTTTTTTTTGTACCTGCGTGTGTGTGCGTGTGTGCATATATATACACTGCCTTGGTTCTCTCTCTCTCTCTCTTTGAGAGAGAGGGAGAGGGAGAGAGGCTGAAACTATCTCTTCTCCTTCTTCTAGTGGAAGCATTAATTTTCAGTGTTGAGAAGCGGAAATGAGTCAGGGAACCATAGATATGGATTTTGTAGAGGCACATGTCTCAACAAAAGATGGAGAGAAGTTTGAGGGTGGAGGGCCAGAGCGAGAGTTTGAAGATCAGGCTAAAAGGTAGAGATTAATTGGCAGAGAATATGGAGAGAAGGAGGCTGTGGTCGGATGCTTCAGGATACCTTGCTTCTTGATTTACCTCAGGAAGAGAACTATGAGGTGGCTTTTGACTTTCGAGTTGCACAAGCTAATCAAATTTTGCAGCCATATATGATGGCAAATCATGTTAGGGCTACCAAGAGAAAGTGGTAGATGTCTGAGTGGAAACATGGCAGTTTGTGGCACAAGTGGAATCCTTTCATAACAAGGTTGCAATCTTCTTTTTAACTCGACAAATTCCATTCTTCAACAGGATTTAAGATTGGTTACATGATTTATTAGATGGTAATTTTGTGGATAAGATCTTTGATGGTCCAAGAGGATTCTATGAGGTCCTATTCTCATCCAAAGAAGTTCAAGATTTGGTTATGTAGAAAGTCTTGATGGACAGTTGGTGCATGTTGGACCCTCGCGCCCTACGGTAGAGTATATAGATATGTTGCGCCAGGCATGCCCTATTTGGGTGGAGGTTGTAGACTTTCCATCAACTATGAGGGAATTGTTACCATTGGCCATGCATACTATTGGGGAGGTGTTGGTGGAGCCCAGAATGTCGTCCAAGAATAAAAAAAGGATTTGCATGTTGTGGGATATTGGGAAGCCCCGACCTTGACAATTGAGGTTATGCATGGATGGATTTGACCCTTTGTATTTCAAATTAAAGTGGGGATCATTTGCAGGCCATTGCTTCCATTATGGGGAGATGGGTCACTTCATTTCAGAGTGTCCAGAGGAGGTGAATGCTCTGCCACAATCGAATGTGTCCCAAGGTTGGTTTGACTCATAAGGATACATTAGCTTCTGTTTTGCCATCTGGTTTAAATATAGAGAAGGGCAAACAAGTAGCAAAACAAAGTGAGCAAGTGGTAGATAAAGGTAAACAAGTTTTGGCAGAGGTAAACAAGTTTTGGCAGATACAGAAGATAGACCTTGGCTTGTGGTGGTGAAGAGAGGCACTCGCCAGACAACTACTTCTAGTGGTAATCAAATTGTGGGCGCTGGTCATTGTGCCTCTTCATCATTTCATCTTGGTGCCACAAGATGGACTCGAGAGAAAGATAACTAAGGCAAGGTATCACACTCTCAGTATAATCCTAAGACCTCGAGTTACGAAAGAAAATGAGGTAAATTTTTCTCTTCTATTTGATAAAAAGAGGCTATGGTCTCAGTCTAGGACAATAAGTATCCGGATGTCAAGTGGAGAAAGGATACATCAGCTAGTGATGCCCGTACTTTAGGTGAGAAGGAACGGGTGGATCTTTTGCTGCGAAGAGTATGGGAACAAATGGAGAGAGAAGGAATTGAGGATTGTGTGCAATATTTTAAGGAAAGAGAGGCCGATGGTGGTACTTCTCATTGATTGGCTTTCTATTTTGATGGATTATGAAGATTTCTCTTTGGAATGTAAAAAGTGTGTGTTCACCGCCATCGTCTAAGAATTATCGCATGTGGCGTACTATGTTTCAAGGTCAAAGAAAATGTTTTGTGCTATGGAGCATAAACAACGTTCCATGGCAGACAAGTACAACTACATATGATTACTAGAAATTTTGTGTGTTTTCTAGTGGGCACCCCACTACACAATTAGGGGTCATGATTGCAGTGAAATCTCAGTTTAAGCCATCATTGGCTATGTAGGATGTCCGGGGGGTGGTTCATTGTTGTGGAAGTGGAGTTTATGAATGAAACATTATGGCTTGTGGGGCTATATGTGCCTAATGGTGTTGCACAATGTTGTTAGTTATGGGATGATTCATTGTGTTTGTGCAACATTAAGCCTGGCTTTGTGTTGGGGCAATTTTAATGTACGTGTTGCCAGAGCATGCTTCTACAGCTCACTCTTATCACTAGTCCCAATCGAGCCATTCTATTAAATTTTGGCCACTCAACAAGTTTGTCAGGCCAATCTAGAAGTCATGATGTAGCCAACACAACTACAACTGCTCTGATATGAAGGCTTCCATATAGTGTGTGCCAACACCTCCTTCCATGAGATCGTCAAATGAGAAAGGAGATGTGAAGCCACCACTCAAACCTATTGGGAACCATTCACTACATCCCTCCCACCATGTACTATCAAGCTTGGTATTACCATGCACAAGTGCAACCTCCTCTATGAGGGCCTTAGTCATTACCACCCATGGCTCTTGAGATATACACATATCTTGCAATAAAGTCCATTGCCTAGTGACCATATGTAATCTAACATCTAATAGGGCCGCCCCTCCACTCCTCTTCTCGGAGTAGTAACATGTTTCCAAGAAATCCACGTCTGCCCTGACTTATTTCCTACTCTTTTCCATAGCATAAATCAAATTGGATGTCGTATCTGATGCAAAACTTTTCCCGTCCAGGCAATAAAGGTAAGAAAAAAGATACCATGCTAATCATAATGGATTATGGCACTTTGAGCCGGACGAACATGCATAGGCCAACCCTGATATTTCCAATACACAAACTTATCATTTATCCTTGTAGAAATCCATGCCAACAAAGCTTGTGAATCAACATCAACTCCAATCGGATAACCGAAGTGGCATGTGGCGATGCATCCCCTTTGTATGACCTACCCATTCCATCCCAAACCAAGCAAATCACTCTCAATACAGCTTATTAGAGTAGATTTATGCATATTAATGCATAACCTTAAAGAAAGACCAAAAATATCCAAAACAGCCACCATAGCCTTCTGAGCATTATCTCTTTGAGTCTTAAGGAACATGAAAGAATCATCTGCCAATGTCTGGCCAACCATCTACTCTCCACTTGGAAGTGTAAGTCCTACAACTTCACCGTCCCAAATGTACAAAACCATTTGCCATGCCAACAACAAGCGTGTCATCGGGATTTACACCCCCTCTATCACATCAATCCCTCTGGGATTTGGTCCCTTGCCTAGCACTACCAAAAGTCCTAAACCCTTAGAAATGCTAGAGACCAATCCTTTGTAACCCCTAAATGCCCAAACCTTGGATATATTTACTAATCTAGGAAGGACTAAATGAGGTCCTTACCCCCACAAGAGTATCCACATAGGGCCATAGTGACTCATTAGAAAACATGGTGGAACGACTGATCCTGTTCAAATCATGCAAATTTTTGAACAAAGATGTGAAGCCTTTGGAAATCCAAACTATCTCACCAAGGTACATGTGTTGAACCTTTGCTTAGTGGAAAAGGCTAGTCGATGGTTCATCACATTGATGCCTGCAGTTAAGACAAACTTCAGGACCTTGAAAATAGCATTTATCCATTACTTTTCAAGATAAGGTGATCAATAGAGTGTGCAGCAAGAGAATTCGCAAAAACAAAACGAAACCATTAGAGATTTTGTACTTCAGATAAAAATCTTAGACTCAGGTTGTGAGCCATGGAAGAAACTAAACAATGCTCAATTGAAGAGATGTTTCATGATGGGTATAAAGAATAACACCTTACATAACTTGATCATTGTATCCAATCTGGAAACATTCGATCAATGTTGTAAAGAAGCAATACGTTTAGATGACAACATGATGGAGGATGATCATGATATGAGATGTTCCTCATCTAACCCCTGTGAAGCAAAGGCTAAAGAAAAATTGATCTCGGAATTGTCATTCCCTGAATTTTACATAGCCTTGCCTAACCAGAATCTCCAAGAGAGAGGATGAGCTCCCTCAAAACCAAACATCCTTAATGCCTCTCAAAGTGATGAGCAAAATGCCTTGTAGTCATTGCCATCACTACGTCCATCCCAATCCCCAATGTGTGTACCCTAGGCCTGTCTTTCTATACTGCATACATTACAAAACCTTTGGTCACAACACTCCCCAATGTCCCTATTCACGTACAATTACCTCAATCTTCCATGCCTCAAACAAGCACAATTCAATGGGTAGAAACTTCTCAGGAAGAAGCAGTTAAGCAAACACTTCAGTGCTTCTATTGTCATGGATCACACAAAGTGGCATATTACACAGTTTGGAATACTGCATGCCCATAGTCACCAAAACTTTGCAACCCATATGTGAACGATGTGGCATCGATCACATATTCCAAGATTGCCCAAGGCGAGTTGCTTCAATGCAACTTGTCTCGCAAAACACAATTCTTAACATCTTGAGTATGCAAAATAGGAAATTGTCCACGGTAACCTTGAATGTGCTTACACGATGCTTGCAAGCCAAGGCACGAGAAATAGTAAAAAGAATGTAAAGGAACACACTTTAAAATGGATAGAAGAGCATATTTTGAAAAAAAAACCAAAAGAGGATGCAAGATCTTCTAAATCCAAGAAAAATAAGGGCCAACGAGGGGCCAACAAATTGTTAAAACCAAGGTTGAAATACAGGACAAAAGAAAGAACCCTATGGAGGACCTAACCCCAAAAGAGACAATAGCTACACATGATGCGAATGCATCCACCTCAAAGGCTACCCCTGAAACTAGAAAACTCACATGTGCGACACATGATATAAAAGCCCAAAAGAAAGTTTGTTCTCGTCGCATATGGGCAGACATAATGAAAACCTGACAATACAAAAAAAAGATGAAACAAGTTCTAGTATGTCACTTAGTGAGGACAAAAAAAGTTCCGACCCATCACTCAGTATACCTCACAATCCAAGCAAGAAACTAGAACCCGCCCAACAATCCCATATTGAAAATCACGATCACATGACATATGAGGAACACAAAAAGCAAGCTCAGGAGAGCATGCTTAGCATTGTTGATGTCATACAGGATCACTAGTTGTGATTGAACCTCATAATGTCAAACCTTAAAAAGGAACCAAAATACAAAAACCGAAGGAGTATCGCTTCCCCTTTCAAGAGGAAGATGTACTTTCTACAGATATGTACTCACTAAGCCAAGACGAGCCATCAGACGAAGATTGCAAGAATGATGCAGTTAAAAAAGCACGTGAGGAATTTGATGAATCCCATACAAAATTAAATTAGTCTCTCAAATCCTTAATTGGAAGAGTGCTATTCTCTTGTGTGATGCTAGCATAGCTTCATAGCTTCAGCTCTTACACCTTTAAAGGCTAACCATGAGTTATACCAAGATATCAAGAGCTACACAGAGCAAGACTGTAAAGATTTGCAAGGTTCTAAACAGACCTAAGTTAAAGTGGTCAATGGACCCACGGTACCATTGTACACATTGGGCACTCTTGAAAAAGCTGAGTGCTAAGAAGAGTATGAAAGTGAATGGGAATATGAAACCGAAATGGGAACTGAAGCTGAAACAAAAATTGAAACTTCCATGGTTCTGCGTGACGATTCTATCATAGTATGGTTGATTTTCCCTATGGAAAATAATGTTAAGCGCAAATGCACATTGATTAGCCCTCGAGCTAGTCTCATAACATCATGACAATAGACACTTGGGTATCATTAGGACGACCTAAAATCATCTCTAAAGACAATGGTCTTGCAAGAGGTTCCAATGTGAACAAAACATTGAAGTTCCAAGTTTCTTTAGTTATGCTACTCAAACAATCGGTAGAAATGTAGAATTTAGATTCCATATTACCTTAGATCCCCTTGAGTATGATGTCATCTTGGGTGGAACTTGATAAATGACTCGTGGTATTCAATTGACAAATCCATGCAAACAGTCACCTTGAAGACTCCTGCAAGCATTGTGAAATTGCTCCTACTACAGGAGGAGGAAGAGATCTTTGAGGAGCTAGAACTTCTAACATATCTTACTTAGAATATCCCAAGGGTTATGGTTGGATTTGAAATTTACATAAAATTAACACACTCCAAGCATAGCTTTATCCCCCCACGACATAAACACAATATTATGACCCTCAAGTTATGGAATTTGTTAGGTCAACCAAAACTCAATGTTTATCTTGAGAAAACTTTCCATTCACAAAAGACATCAACATTCCACGTTTGGGGTACTCTGAACAAACAATGTATATAGAATCTAACCCCCTTACGTGTAAGTTTTTTGTGGTTGAGTATGTGTTGGAAGCAGACTTGATCTTGGGGTATAAATGAAAAGATGTAGGAGAGAAGAGAGCTTGAGCTCTTGTAAGCACACACACACTCACACAAACCCTAGAGAAGACTCATACATACAAGGTGAGAGGCTAAAAATTCTTCTTCTTCTTCACACAACAAAATAGGTCTACAAAGAAGATAAAGTGACTAACACACATATAATAGAGTATATACAAGCGGTCCATAATGTTAACACACTAAAGTGGAGTGGGTAGGTGTAGATGTAAATGTCGAACGATCATGCAAGCACCTCATGAGTGTCATCTCATGTTGAGCTTGACATCTCAACACTCCCCCTCAATCTCAAATCCAACTCATGAACTCCAAGTATATCTTAAAATCTACAGAGAGCTTCTCACCTCCCAAGGCCTTTGTGAAGATGTCAACGGCCTGATCCTGTGTGCTGACGTAGACCAAGTCGATGTCGCCTGCCAAGACTCTCTCCTTGATAAAGTGGTAATGTACCTCAATGTGTTTCATCTGCGCATGGAAAATTGGGTTCCTGGCCAACTGTATACTGCTAACATTGTCACAATATATGACAACCTTTCTCTCCACATGTAATCCCAAATCAGCAAGTAGCTTGCGTAACCAAGCTACCTCACACATTGCCACCACAGCTCCTCTGTACTCTCTGCCTCTATACTCGACAAGGCAACTGTGGGTTGCTTCTTGTTGCTCCATGTCACAATAACACTCCCCAATGAAAACATAAATCCACTACTAGGTCTCTTGTCTAAGATGCTACCTGCCCAGTCTGTATACGTGTACCCATATAGATCCAATGGTATACCTGCTGCATAAAATAATGTATAATCAACACTGGCCCTCAAATACCGAAGTGTGTGTTGCACACTGTCAAGATGTGGTTTACGCGGAACCTACATAAACTGGCTCTCTAATCCAACAATGTAACTCAAATCTGGCTTACTGATCATGACATAAATCAAACTCCCCATAATCTTCTTGTACATAGTGGGATCCTCCAACACATAACCTGCATCCGCACACTAAGCTTACCATTTTGATCTAATGGCATCAAGATTGACTTACAATCAGCCATCCCATACTTGGACAATGTGTCCAATACATATTGTCTCAGTGATAACCAAATACCATCAAGTGTGCGAATGACCTCAATTCCCAAAAAGTAGCGCAAATCTTCCAAATCCTTCATCTCAAACTTCCTTTTGAGAAGACTTTTCACATGCTCAATCTCATCCAAGTTGTCACCCCCCCAACAATAAGATCATCTACATATATGGTGATGATCACAATATCCTTATCACTCTTGTGCATATACAAAGAGTGATTTGTATCTGCCATATGAAAACCAATAGTGACAAGATACTCTGTAATCTTGTCATGCCATGCTCGTGGAGCTTGCTTTAGTCCATACAAAGCCTTACGAAGCTTACATACATACTTTGGGTAACCTGTATCCTCAAAACCATGTGGCTAATCCATATACACTTCTTCTTGCAAGTCACCATGCAAGAACACATTTTTTACATCCATTTGATGTAAAAACCAGCCTTTAGCTGCAGCCACCGCAATCATAGCTCTCACAATTGCCATCTTTGCAATCGGGAAAAATGTCTCCTCATAATCAATCCCATGTGTTTGCGGATATCCTTTGGTTACCAATCTAGCCTTGTACCTGCTTATGCTACCATCACTGTTATGTTTCACCTTATACTACCCACTTACAACCAATAACTTTCTTTCCTTCACGCAATGGCACCAAATCCCAAGTCTCATTTCCATACAATGCATCCATCTCCTCATCCATAACTTTCTCCCAACACACATTTCCAATAGCCGCATCAAAACATGTGGGTTCTACAACCTGCACAACGTTTGCCATATAATCATAATGATGTGCCACATAACCATCATAAATCAATCTCTGCATAGGGTTTTTGACTCTTCTAGATCTTCGTAACTTTGTATTCATGGCTTCCATAGTCTTCCTCACACCAAGTGTCCTTATTGCTGGAATCCCAACCTCCTCATCAAGGCTCATCTCTGAGCCACTAGACTCTCCATCAACAAGAGAATGTCGTGCAGAAATATCAGGCATACCAAGGGGCTCAACCACTTTCTCTTTGCCTTTATGTGATGTACCAACTACATTTCCACCATTGGTACTATGATGCATCCTATGAGTCCAATGTCTATCAAAACAAAACTGCTAGATGAGGACTCTCTTGGTCTACTCAATGACTGTGATTACGGACTTGCATTCTGTGCAACCACATTTCCATTTGCATCACCCCTAACAACATCTTTTTCACTAGCACACCAGCTACTCATCTCATCAAATACAACATCCCTCCTTACCCTCAATTCATGTGCTGCAGGATTATAGCATCTATATCCCTTTTGCTCAAGGGAATACCCAATAAACACACATTTTTCTTCCTTTGGATCTAGCTTAGTATGCAACTCATTTGGCACATGCACATATGCGATACATCCAAAAACTTTCAAGTGAGACGAATCAGGTTTCTTGCTAGTAAACTTCTCCTCTGGCATTACATCATGTATGGCTGCAGTAGGAGTCATGTTCATGATATAAACTGCTGTAGACACAGCCTCAACCCAATAACTATGCGGAATATTCTTCTCTGCCACCATCAATGCTTGCCCATGCTATCTTTTCAATGTGCCTATTTTTTCGCTCAGCAACTCCATTTTGTTACGGAGTAAATCTACATGTAAATTGTCTCTGAATGCCATTCTTTCACAAGAATTCAGAGAACTCATTGGAGAAGTATTCTCCCCCTCCATCTAACCTTAGGCACTTCACATGTTTTCCTGTCTATTTTTCAGCCCATCACTCTGAAATTCTAAAAACGAGTGAACACTTCAGTCTTCTTCCTCATAAAATACACCCACACTTTCCTTGTATAGTTATCAATGAATGTTACATAGAACCTGTAGCCACCCACCATAGACATAGTCTTCTTCGCAGGACCCCATACAGCTGAATGCACAACAACTAGTACATTCTTGCTCACATTTTTGTCATGTGGAAATACATGTGGAAAGAGCATAATTGCAAAAGTGAGAGAGATATAATAACACTTACGCAATTGCTTGCTAGTGGCCATATAATGATGTAGCCTATGGTTTGGTTTAACGTGATGATATCACCATCTTCCAAGGGAAAAGGAAGAGGTACTTCTCCCACTTTAACATCCTCAATCGACATGCCAACATGACTAGCGGGTAAAGGAATTCCATGGATAGTATCCACAGTAGGGTTTACAGGCAAAACGGTCCTAGTAGTGAATTTGGTGGCATATAACATTAAGAACACTTGTGTCCTCGTTCAAGTTGAGAAGGTGCCATGTAGGAAGAATAAAGAGGAGCGTAGAAGAGGATTGCAAAATAAGACCGCTTGTAAGGAGACTGGAAGAGGAGAGAAAGAGACCGAATAAATAGAATGAACAAAAAAGAAAGAAACTAAGAAGATATAAACAAAAGAAGAAGATATATAAATAGAAAAAAATCTATAAATAGGGAGAAAGCTTAAATAGAGAGAAAAAAATATAAAAATTTAAATTTTAAGTTTTGGATATTTTTAAGTTTTGGAAAATTTTAGGGTTTGGAAATTTTTAGGGTTTGGAAGATTTTAGGGTTTGAGAGAAAGAAGGAACAAAAAGAAAGAGAGATGTTTGAGAGAGAGAGAGAGAGAGAGAGAGAGAGAGAGAGAGAGAGAGAGAGAGAGAGAGGAAAGAGATAAGAGAGGAAGAAAGAATTAAAAGAGAGAGAGAGAGAGAGAGAGAGGGAGGGAGGGAGGGAGAGAGACAGAAGGAGGCGGTTGCAATCCACATAGTGTGTCTGTGTGTGTGTGTGTGTGTATGTGTGTGTGTGTGAGAGAGAGAGAGAAAGAGAGAGAGAGAGAGAGAGAGAGAGAGAGAGAGAGGTAGCCTTAAGCGAGGGGGAGTCCCCTCACTAAGGGTGATGTCGCCCTCCTTAGTGGAGGGACAGCCTCACTAAGGATGACATCACCCTTACTGAGGTTGTCTCACTAAGGGCGATGTTGCCCTTAGTGAGGGGACCCTCTCTCATTTAATGCCATTGCTTCTCTCTCTCTCTCTCTCGGGCCCAGCCCTCATGAGTACCTATATGGCATGACATGCTTCTCATGATGTACACTTATAGCATGCTGCATAGCTTTTTGCAAGAGGCAGTTTTAGAGGTGGCTACAAGTGGTGGCAAGGAAGATACAAATGGATATCACCAAACAACTTGCATTGGTGGATGCAATTTGTTAAGAGGCATACGAAGGATGGATCAATATTAGCAACATGGAGTTGTTTCCATTATTGGAAGACATGCATCCCCTAATTCAATGTTGAAGGTAATGCGTATTTCCCATAATGATTTTAATTTTTTGATTATTCTTCTCAACTTAAGTTTACATAGTTTGTTAAGTTCCCCAATTATCTTATAGATTTAGGAGGATAGTTTGTGCTTCTAGGATCAACAGTTCAGTGCAAGGAGCAGTCCAGTATCCTAGAATTAAGAGAGAATGTACTTTTGAGTTCTTCCATTGTATATAGCTCTCTAACTTGTTTCTAATGCAAGAACAAACCTGTATGTAGAAGAATGTGTGGTGCTATGGTGTACTATTGTATGCCTGATGACCCACATATGACTAGATTGATGATACATCATGGGGAAGATTTGCATACAGTTCAAAGGGACACATCAAGGTAGGCATTGCAAGAGGCATTTTTAGAGGTGGCTACAAGTGGTGGCAAAGATACAAATGGATATCACCAAACAACTTGTATTGGATGCAGTTTGTTAAGAGGCATACGAAGGATGGATCAATATTAGCAACATAGAGTTGTTTCTATTATTGGAACACATGCATCTCCTAATTCAATGTTGAAGGTAGTTCGTATTCCATAATGATTTTAATTTTTTGTTCTTCTCAACTTAAGTTTACATAGTTTGTTAAGTTCCCCAATTATCTTGTAGATTTAAGAGGATAGTTTGTGCTTCTAGGATCAACGGTTCAGTGCAAGGAGCAGTCCAGTATCCTAGAATTAAGAGACAATGCACTTTTGAGTTCTTCCATTGTATATAGCTCTCTAACTTGTTTCTAATGCAAGAACAAACCTGTATGTAGAAGAATGTGTGGTGCTATGGTGTACTATTGTATGCTTGATGACCCACATATGACTAGATTGATGATACATCATGGGGAAGATTTGCATACATCTCAAAAGGGACACATCAAGGCAGGCATTACAAAAGATAAGAGAACTTGTGCAAGAGGAAGTTTCAGAGGTGGCTACAAGTGGTGGCAAGGAAGATACAAATGGATATCACCAAACAACTTGTATTGGATGCAGTTTGTTAAGAGGCATACGAAGGATGGATGCAGTTTGTTAAGAGGCATACGAAGGATGGATGAATATTAGCAACATGGAGTTGTTTCTATTTTTGGAACACATGGATCTCCTAATTCAATGTTGAAGGTAATGCGTATTCCATAATGATTTTAATTTTTTGATTATTCTTCTCAACTTAAGTTTACATAGTTTGTTAAGTTCCCCAATTCTCTTATAGATTTAGGAGCATAGTACGTGCTTCTAAGATCAATGGTTCAGTGCAAGGAGCAATCTAGTATCCTAGAATTAAGAGACAATGCACTTTTGAGTTCTTCCATTGTATATAGCTCTCTAACTTGTTTATAATGCAAGAACAAACCTGTATGTAGAAGAATGTGTGGTGCTATGGTGTACTATTGTATGCCTCTTGAGCCACATATGACCAGATTGATGATACATCATGGGGAAGATTTGCATATAGTTCAAAGGGGCACATCAAGGCAGGCATTACAAAAGATAAGAGAACTTGTGCAAGAGGCAGCTTCAAAGGTGGCTACAAGTGGTCCAAGGAAGATACAAATGGATATCACCAAACAACTTGTTAGATGCAATTTTTCAAGATGCATATGAAGGATGGATCAAATATTAGCAATATGCAGTTGTTGCTACTATCCTAGAGTTAAAGAGACATTGTGCTTTTGAGTTCTTTCATGGTAGCCCTTTTCTTGGGCAAGTGTTGGATGAGTCAGAGTGGTGCTACGTGTTTAAAATGTCAACCACCACAGGGCCTGCATAGGGTTTGGATCAGATAAACCATATGCTCCAAACAAGAGACTGTGATTTGAGGATGGCTTGGGTTTGTTTTGATCATGTCAGGCATCTGCAGGGATGGACAACAATCGCTGCACATGTATATGATCCAAGGTACATTTTGGTCTTGTCAAATTATTTAAAATTTTGAACTTGTTTTCAGCTGCTTTCTAATTGCTATATGATGGCATGTAGCCTGCAAGATCTCATGACATTTTCGACTTGCAAAATGAAAGAGGAGGACATAGTGGCACAAGTTCTTTTCTAGAAAATGATCGACAATGTTATGGTGTAAAAAGGCTTTTCCAAACCTGAATTTTTTGGCTTCACGGCTACTGAGGCAGGAGCCAAGTGAAGGGCAGTTAGAACAGTCTATAATAATGGACTAGAGAATATGATGGAAGGTCGTAAGTGTTCCTGTCTTTTTCATTAGGAACAAAGCTTGAACATCCATATAATACAATTTGTAGTCAGGAATTTTCAAGAAGAGCACAAAAAACTATGTCATCTCAATGGTGTTATGCATTGAGTGAAGAAAAGGCACTCTTGAAATGCACACACATTAGACCATGGTGGATGAACGATAAAGTTACCGATATAAACTTACTAGCTACCATGGATTGCTGGCTTAGTTGGTGGCTACTAGATATCCCCATTAGAGGAAGCACCTTGTAGGGGTAAGTATAAATTTCTTGGATTTGAAAACCAATACCTTGCATTTGGAATATGAATTGTTAATCTCGTATAAGGGTTTTTTGCCTTAAGAAAGGGTTCGTGCGCTATAGTCTTTTGCTCATACGGTGAGCAAACGATCTCAGAATTGAGATCCGACTGAAGCATTTCGACCGCGACAGTGAGCCCTACAAGACGCCATCTAGAATGGCCCCTTCTCAGAAATGTCAGAATATTGCCCCGAGAGGAGCGCGCAACAACGAGATTAGGGAAGATGCTCCCGATGTAGCTCCAACCCTCCCTTTACAAGCTCCTCAATGAAATGGTAGCCAGGTTAGCTTGGTTAAATTTTCAAGAAACGTTTTTTTTTTTATTAGTGCTAATAAATGTGTATCTTTTCCTTTTAAAATAATGACATAAAATTGTCTGAAGTTATGAATTGTGTGATGTTGTATTTAATAAATTGCATTGAAATTGTTATTTTTAAAGAGTGCAAGTTTTTCCTGGCTTCAACGCTAACTCCATTCCGTGCTTGTGTAGTCGGGCGGCATCGTTAGAGCAAAGCCCAGGAATGGCCCAAGGTATCCCTCATACCATTGGGAGAATAAGGTTCACCGATTAAGGCGAGAGGTTATGATACTGCCTAGTTCTGAGGGCCCAGGCTAGTGCGGTAAATAAGCCCACCCTAGTGTGCAGACATCCCTCTGAGGGGCGGGAGGATCGAGTGATGGAGCCTGAGAGGGCGACAGGTCGGCTTGAGTCCTCGCCAGCCGGTCGACGATGAGGTGTATTTGCCCAAGAGGCTGGAAGGCCGAATTCTAGATCATCGGCAGAATAAAGGAAAAGAATAAGAGAGCCGATTTGGCTTGTATAGAATTGATTCATGTATCAACTTTTTATATATATATCTTGTCTTCGGCCCTGGATCGCATACCTCAGGATCGCTGGGTGTATGACAAAGTGATGCAGATCTTACCTGCTGTGCTGATAGAGTAGCTGTGTTGGGATCTACCCCAATCCAGAGTTTACCACCCTTACCACATCAGTTTTTAGAGTCTTAGAAACTACAGTGGAACGCCCATATTTCACCTATGTGGACCGCTCTACCCTTATGTCATAGTCAAGCTTAGGAATTTCCCTTGATAGCAAATAAGACTAACTATATTAGTCTCAGAGCTTTGTAATAAAACTCGTCCTTGTAAATATTTGGAAATAAAATGATTTCAATGTTTTACTCTCCAAAAATAAGCGTTGTGCAAATATGAATCTTGTAATCTTAAAATTGTTTTTACAATGATGGCCAGGACGATCACCCTCCACTTCCCAATGCACTTTACACTGATACCCAGGAGAAGAAGCTCCTGCTCAAGCAAATGCAACCTCCCTCCTTTAAAGGAGAAGGTTCAAAAGTTGAGAAGGATGCTGAAATCTGGATTGAAGCGATAGATGTGGACGATTATTTCTCTACCGCCGATACTGGAGTAGCAAATCAGTCTATGCTTGCACGGTTTTGCCTCATTGGAGATGCTAAACTCTGGTGGAAATAGTGGTGTCGTGACAAGGAAGACATCGAGCATTCTCAAACGTGGGAAGACATCAAGCAGGCAGTGAAGGAAAGATATCTTCCCCCATCCCATGAATCCATAAAGATGAATGAGTTTTTTAGTCTTAGGTAGTGCAACTTAACTCTTGAGGACTACTATTCCAAATTTATCACTCTTCGGAAGTATGCCCCAGCTATGACTACTTCCCAGCAAGTGGCTCGTTTCTGCCAAGGGCTAAATGAACCCTTAGATTCCCGCCTTGAAGCAATGAGGCCAAGCTCATTACAGGATGCTCTCATACGAGCAAAGCCCCTTGTGAAAGAAATGAAGACTGACAAACCTAAGCATCAAAAGAGATCTTACCTTGAGGCAAATCCTAAAGATCAACCCTACAAGAAACCCCAACAGAATTTCCCCTACTACAACAGAGGGCGACAAGGCAACTCTTTTGTCCCCCGCTCATATGCTGCTTCTTCCAGAGAAGGCCCTCTGTGTTTTGAGTACAATGAGCCAGGACACTTTAGAGCCAACTGTCCCAAAATGGCAACATCATTTCCCCAAGGTAGCAGAGGAAATCAAGGCGGTGGAACCCCTATCAACCAAGGTGCAAGAGGCGGTGGGCGTGGCAGAGGCTGCGGTGGAGTAGTTGCTAGAACCGCCTGTATTATGAGTGAAGAACCGACCTTAGAAATGGCTGAAGAAGAGTGTGCCACCGTCCATGCGGCAGTAGAACACTAAGGTCCGAATAAACAATTTGGTGTAATCCAAACCCCAGCCACTCATCACGGTAAGCCATTTCAGCTTTTGATTGATTGTGGCAGTACCCATTCATTTCTTTCTCCTAGGTGTTTGTAAAAATTAAACTTGAGTCAAAAAACAGCTAGAAGAATGATTGTAGAGTTAGCCAATGGGAAAGAAGTAGTATCTCGCCTCTCTATAGGAAACCTTGATTTTGAGCTCGGTAATGAGCAAACTCATGGCCACTTTAGAGTCTTGCCATTAGGAATTTATGATGGAATCCTTGTTGGGATGGATTGGTTAACTGCAAACAAAGCTAGCATTCATTGTAACTAGGGGAGTATCACTTTTGAAAATGAGCATGGCCAAGTAATATCTGTTCAGGGGATAACAGGAAAACCTAAATCTAGGGTAGTCAAGGCAAAACATCTTCTCAAGGGAACACGTAAGGGTCAGCAAGTTTTCTAAGTCAAACTCAACAAAGCCATTGAACCTAGTATGGAGACAGAACCCTCTTGGCTCCAAGAATTCTCTGACATCTTCCCTGATGAGCTTACAGGGCTACCGCCTCCTCGAGAAGTCGATCATGAAATCGAGGTGATCCCTGGAGCTCAACCCGTCTCAAAAACTCCCTATAAAATGTCCCTTCCTGAAGCCATTGAACTTAAGGAACAACTTTCCCAACTCGTTGAGCAAGGATTCGTACGCCCCAGTAGCTCTCCTTGGGGGGACACCTGTTCTTTTCCAAAAAAAGGAGGACGAAACTCTCCGCCTCTACATAGATTATCGAGGGCTAAATCAAGTCACTGTCAAGAATAAGTATCCTATCCCTCGCATCAATGAACTTGACAGACTTCATGGGGCCAAAGTCTTCTCAAAAATAGATTTGAGGTCTAGTTACTATCAGATCAAAGTCAAGGAACCAGATATACCCAAGACAGGCTTCAATACCCGTTATGGCCACTATGAGTTTACTGTAATGTCATTCGGGTTAACCAATGCTCCTGCAACCTTCAACCACCTAATGCAAGATATATTTTGTCCTTACTTGGATGAGTTTGTGCTTGTTTTCTTTGATGACATCTTAATCTACTCCAAATCAATGGAAGAGCATGAGGAGCATGTGCGTAGAGTTCTGTAATTGCTGTGCAGACACAAACTCTATGCCAAGAAAAGCAAGTGTACCTTCTTTACTCATCAAATTGAGTATCTTGGATTCATCGTCTCCAAAGATGGCATTTCAATAGACCCCGCCAAGGTCAAGGATATTCTGGAGTGGCCACTCCCTAAATCAGTTCGTGAAGTTCGTGGGTTTTTGGGAATCACGGGGTGGTATAGGATTTTTATCAAAGATTATGCCTTGGTAGCTGCACCTTTGACGGATCTTCTTAAGAAGGATTGCAAAATAGTGTGGCTGCCAATTCATCAAAATAGTTTTGATCAGCTCAAGGTCATTATTACTTCTGTCCCAGTCCTGAAACTTCCTGATTTCACCAAGGAATTTGAAGTGATTACTGATGCTAGTAGTCTAGCACTTTGTGGTGTCTTAGGCCAAGAAGGAAGACCAGTCGCTTATACTTCCCGCAAGCTGAAGCAATATGAAGCAAATTATGGCACCCATGATTTGGAGCTCTTAGCAGTTGTTCATTGCCTCAAATTATGGAGACATTATCTCTTGGGGGTAAATTTCAGCTTGTAAAAAACTGACCCCAAAAGTCTAAAGTGGATCTTCACCCAGCCTAACCTCAACATGCGGCAAAGGAGATGGATTGAAATTCTACAAGAATATGACTTCGACATCAAATTTTGCCCTGGGAAAGATAATGTGGTAGCAGATGCACTTAGCCGCCGCAAATCCTTCTTGAGTGCAATTTCAATGCCAAATAATCCCATACTGGTCAAGGTGGGAGAAGTCTCATCTCATGATCCAGATTATCAGAGAATGATGAAGTTAGTAGAAGAAGGAGGAAATTCAGAGAAAGAGAAGAATCTAATCAAGGGATACTCCACTCATGAAGGAAGCCTCTACTTCAATCACAGGCTATGTATCCCTAAGGATCCTGCTTTAAAGAAACTAATCCTCCATGAGGCTCATGATAGCCCTGCTCTGCAGGACACCCAGGCTATGCAAAAACATTAAATGCCGTAAGAAGGAGCTTTCATTGGGTAGGCTTGAAAAATGATGTCCTTCGGTACTTGAAGCAATGTCTCTCATGCCAAAGGATCAAAGCTGAAAGGGTCAAGATGCCTGAAAAACTTCAATCCTTAGATATTCCCCAAATGAAGTGGGAGTGCATTAGTATGGATTTTGTCACAAGTATCCCCACTGTTCAAGGAGGATATGACTCCATCCTGGTAGTAGTGGACTTACTTACTAAGGTAGCTTCAAAGCTTCTGATGTTGCTCGAATATTCATCAAGGAAGCCCTCAAACTTCATGGTCTCCCAAAAAGGATAGTAAGTGATCGGGATTCTGACTTCACTTCAAAGTTCTGGCAGTCCTTATTTCAAGCCCTGGGAACTCAACTTTGCTTTAGCATAGCTTATCATCGAGAGACCGATGGCCAGACTGAGAGTCAATCAAGTAATTGAAGACATTCTCAGAGCATATTGTGGACGAGAACTAAGAAGGTGGATTCAATACCTTCCTCTGGTAGAATTTGCCTACAATGCATCTTATCACATCAGAGCATAGGAATGTCACCATTCAAAGCACTCTATGGGCAAGAATGCTTGTCTCCTCTAAATTTCTCTGATCCGACCATAAGAGTTGAGGCATCCAGGAAAATGCTCGAAGAGATGGAGGAACAAACCAAGGTAATCCAAAAGGATATTAAAGCTGCCCAAGATCGACAAAAGCATTATGCTGACACCAAGAGGTCTGAAAGGATCTTCAAGGAAGGAGACAGAGTTCTTCTACGAGTGCGACCCAAACGAAGTTCTCTATCACTTGGGAAATATAAGAAACTCAGCCCTAGGTATTGTGGTCCCTATACAGTTATCAAGTGTCTAGGTAAACGTGCCTATACAGTTATCAAGTGTTTGGGTAAAAGTGCCTATAAACTCCAACTCCCAGCCCATATCAAAGTCCACAATGTATTTCGTGTAAGTTTATTAAAACCATATGTACCCAGTCTCAATCATATTCTTGATGATGAACAAGTTATAATCCCTACTCAAGGAGTCCTTGAATTATAGCCCAATAGCATCATATATTCTAGGGAAAGGCAACTCCGAAATAGAACTCTTGTAGAACATCTAGTACAGTGGAAAGATTACCCTGAAGAAGATGCAACTTGGGAAGCTGAAGCTACACTCTTAAGGGATTATCCCCAATTCATGACGAGATGAGGACATCTCGATTTCTTTATCGACCGCGGCAGTGAGCCCTACAAGACGCCATCTAGAATGGCCCCTTCCTGGAAACGTCAGAATATTGCCCCGAGAGGAGCACGCAACAACGAGATTAGGGAAGATGCTCCGATGCGGCTCCAACCCTCCCTTTACAAGCCCAAGGAAATGGTGGCCAGGTTAGCTTGGTTATATTTTCAAGAAATGTGTATCTTTTTCTTTTAAAATAATGACATAAAATTGTATGAAGTTATGAATTGTGTGATGCTGTATTTAATAAATTGCATTGAAATTGTTATTTTTAAAGAGTGCAAGTTTTACCTGGCTTCAACGCTAACTCCGTTCCGTGCTTGTGTAGCCGGGCGGCATCGTTAAGCAAAGCCCAGGAATGGCCCAAGGTATCCCTCATACCATTGGGAGAATAAGGTTTGCCGATTGAGGCGAGAGGTTATGATGCTGCCTAGTTCTGAGGGCCCAGGCTAGTGTGGTAAATAAGCCCACCCTAGTGTGCAGACATCCCTCTAAGGGACGGGAGGATCGAGTGATGGAGCCTGAGAGGGCGACAGGCCGGCTTGAGTCCTCTCGCCAGCGCGGCCGACAATGAGGTGTATGGTCCCGTGGAGTTTTGCCCAGCATGTAGAGGCTGGAAGAACAAATTCTAGATCATCGGGGCAGAATAAAGGAAAAGAATAAGAGAGCTGGTTTGGCTTGTATGGAATTGATTCATGTATCAACTTTTTATATATATATCTTATCTTTGGCATGATTGTATTGTGTAAAAAGGTTGTTTTAACAAACCTTGTGAAAAGGGCTGTAATTAAGGAACATGTTTATTTATGTCAAACAGTGTCATAGGATTAATTAGAAAACAAATTGACGCGTGAGTAGGGTGGAAAGTGGGAGGATGGAATGTCCCGATGGCACCATCCTACGGACGGGTGGACTCGATTAGTCGGGTAGCTTTCCAGCAGATTAAGTGAAAGCCCTACACTAGATAATTAGGTTCTTGGGCAACTCTATTCTAGAAGACTAGGTCAGCAGGCTGTGCCTTGCATGGATGAGGAAAAAAGCGTTGCCTCTAGAAATCAAGTCTAGTAGTTGCCCAATTTATGATAAATTACCCTATGGGTGATTTGACTTTTAGAAGATCACGCTTCCCCTGTGGGAAAGGACTAGGTCTTACCTATGAATCGTATCCTTGAATCTCTACATGGTCAAGGTGTCGATAAATAGGAAACTTTCTCCAAGTTAAGACTTAGTGGACCATCTTAAGTGTTTCTCCTATTTTAGAAGGGGGAAACCTTACACCACGACTCCTATTTTAGAAGGGGGAAACCTTACACCATGACTCCAGAAATCTCTACCCCATCCTCTTTCAATACGAGAAAAATGAGGGAGGGACATCATCTTTTCTAGTATCTGCACCATGGTGTCATGGAACTCGAAATTTGAGAAGTGACTAGCAGTCTCGAAGATGCATTGGAAAACTAGAAACTTCGAGTAGGCATCTTCCTCTTCCTACAATCATTCAAACATCAATTCAACTTGTGTTTTTTTAGTAGGATGTTTTTATTAATTAGCATTATGTTAGGTAAAACATTCATTGCAAAACAGTCCTTAAATGGTAATTCTTAGGAGCTAAGATCGGCTCTGATACCAATTGTAAGGTCTCTCGCCTCAATCAGCGAGCCTTATTCTCCCAATGGTATGAGGGATACCTTCGACCATTCCCAGGCTTTGCTAACGACGCTGCCCGGCTACACAAGCACAGAACGGAGTTAGCGTCGAAGCCAGGAAAAACTTGCACTCTTTAAAGATAACAAATTCATCCAAGTAAGGACAGAATATATCTTGCATTAGGCAGTTGAAGGTTGCAGGAGCATTGGTTAACCCGAATGACATTACAGTAAACTCATAGTGGCCATAACAGGTATTGAAGGCTGTCTTGGGTATATCTGCTTCCTTGACTTTGATATGATAGTAACCAGACCTCAAATCTATTTTTGAGAAGACTTTGGTCCCATGAAGCCTGTCAAGAAGTTCGTCGATGCGAGGGATAGGATACTTATTCTTGACAGTGACTTGATTTAGCCCTCGATAATCTATGCAGAGGCGGAAAGTTCCGTCCTTCTTTTTTTGGAAAAGGATAGGTGCCCCCTTTTAAGAGACTAAGGTTATGTAAAAGGGGAAGAGAAGGGTGTGTGTGTGAAGGGACTTAAGGTCCACTAGCTCACCTATTTAAAGGTGGAGCTAGAAGGCTTTTATGTATAGAGCAAGAAGCCTAGTTGTATTTGAGCAACTTAATAAGCAAGATATTTTCTTGTATTTTGTGTCCCTCTCCTCCACATACTTGATCTAGCATGAGTACCACAAATTCTAACATGGTATCTAGAGCTTTGGTTGAGTAGGTCACCTTTGTGGTGTAGAATAGGTCATTTTTCCTTTTCTTCTCCTTTGTGGAGTTGAACCCCCTGCCAGTGGAGGTCCTCTAGCTACTTGTGGAGGCAATATCTTGGGGAGATTTCAACCGGAGAAGTGAAGACAAGGTCTGGGCGCATGCGTTTGTACAGGTAATGAGCTGAATCATCATCATCTTGATGCGACATTACTGCCTGTGCAAGGCCAGCGCACGTTCTTGCTATCGTCGAGGTTGTACAGAAATATGATGCCTACAGGCAACCATAAGTTATGGGAGTAAAGATCTTTTGAAGCCCATAGACTCCACTATCTATAGCTTGAATCTCAGCTTGAATGATGGCATGACGCGGTTGCTACAGTAGAAAAACCAGGGCTGCCTCTTTAAAGCCATTGAAGCTCACCACATTAAAGCTTCAAAACCAAATCTTTTTCTTGCTCTAATCCTCCCCTCTTTGCTCTAATCCTCCCCTCTTTGCTCTAATCTTTTTCTTGCTCTAATCCTCCCCTCTTTGCTCTAATCACCTAAGTGATCTTATGAGAGCTTGTTGCTCATCTTATTCTTGATTTTGAAGCGGTGGCCAACCACATGAGGCATTCATGAGCCTCATTCTCATCAAGCTCCATCATCAACATCATCTTCAAGTTCACAAAGCTTTTCAAAGTGTGCTTATGAGCACTAATAGTGTTGATTAACACTAACGAGGCTTCTAATCCAGCAAAGGAGAGTTATTCCAAAGTGTTTTTAAACACTAAGAGTATTCTTAAACACTAATGGTGAATCTAATCACCAATACAAGTGTCATTAGATGCTAGAAATGTGCTCTTAAGCACTAATTATGTTTTTTAAACACTAATGGTGATCTTAATCATAAAACAAAGTGTTGCTTAACACTAATGTGGTCTTAACCATCAAAGGAGGAGGTCCTTTAATACTAAGGAGGCTCTTCTTCATCAACATTGGAGGCTGGGCACACACCATAAGTGCCACATTATAAGTCTTCATCGTCAACCCGCTTCTATGCTTACCTTGGCAAGCTTCCAAGGAGAAATGGTGCAACCATAAGCCGTTGTCTTCATCCCATAAGCCAAATGATTGATTGTGGTTTTTCATTGACAAACTCAGTTTTTGAGTGGTTTAAAGTTAGGCACATGTACACTAAGTGTGCATCTTTAATGTTGTTGTGTATCACCCTTGAGGCTCTTGGTTGTAAGAGGCATAGGCATGTCATAAGCCATATGCTCTCATTTCCCAAGCCCAAGGCATGTTATTCCACTGCATATTCAACATTTTCATCTTCTAAGATGAGTTGTAAGGTTGAGCATAGCATCACTAAGTGCTCTACCTTGTTGTTTGTCATGTTTTTAAGCATCTCTTGGCATTGTATTTGTAAGAGGCATAGGCAACATTATGAGCCATGCCCTCACCTTCTTAAGTCAAGAATGATGAACCTTATTGGTTTGAGCATTTACCTCAACCACTTACTCACTTTCATTAAGCTTGTACCTTCAAACCCTAATGGGTATCATGTAACCAACATGAACAAAAGCTTTTATTGTAATCAAGGAGTAAACACTACCCTTGACCAATCTATAAGGCAAGTGGTAAGACCCTCCCTTTCCCTTTCCCATATAAATCTACCTCATAACCATTACTCTAAGAAGGAAGGCCTTCATTGCCCATGGAGGAGGTATCGTATTCAAGGAAGCATCAAGCATGTTGAAGGAACATCTATGTGCAAATCACTTAAGCAAGGGTGGTAGCCTTGTTTTGATCATTGTGTGAGAATGGTCAAGGTGGAAAGCATGTGGAAACAATGGCATGTATGTCCAAAGCATGTCAACTACAAGAAGTCAAGCAAGCACAAAGAGTGGGGTGCACCATCATTAAGGTGTATATCTTCATCGACATCAAATAAAGACTTAGATGGCATCATTGTATTAGCCTCTAAGGCTCTACGAACATAATTGTAAGTCTTAGATAACCACACCACCATGACATCCTTGTACGCCTAATGTTATAAAGGCAACCTATGTCCAATACCACCTATTCCAATTTTCTTTCATAGTTGGTATTGAGGGGGGTATTAAGAGACTAAGGTTATGTAAAAGGGGAAGAGAAGGGTGTGTGTGTGTGAAGGGACTTAAGGTCCACTAGCTCACCTATTTAAAGGTGGAGCTAAAAGGCTTTTATGTATAGAGCAAGAAGCCTGTTGTATTTGAGCAACTAAATAAGCAAGATATTTTCTTGTATTTTGTGAGTCCCTCTCCTCCACATACTTGATCTAGCATGAGCACCACGAATTCTAACACCCCCCAAAGGAGAGCTACTGGGGCGTACAAATCCTTGCTCAATGAGTTGGAAAAGTTGCTCTTTAAGTTCAATGGCTTCAGGAAGGGACATTTTATATGGCATTTTTGAGACGGGTTGAGCTCCAAGGATCACCTCGATTTCATGATCGACTTCTCGAGGAGGCGGTAGCATTGTAAGCTCGTCAGGGAAGATGTTAGAGAATTCTTGGGGCCAAGAGGATTCTGTCTCCTTACTAGGTTCAATGGCTTTGTTGAGCTTGACTACTAAGAAAACTTGCTGACCCCCCTTACGTGTTCCCTTGAGAAGATGTTTTGCCTTGACTACCCTAGATTTAGGTTTTCTTGTTATCCCCTGAACGGATATTACTTGGCCATGCTGCTCATTTTCAAAAGTGATACTCCCTTGGTTACAATGAATGCTAGCTTTGTTTGCAATTAACCAATCCATCCCAAGGATTCCATCATAAATTTCTCCCCCCCATGAGTTTGTTCATTACCCACCTCAAAATCAAGGTTTCCTATAGAGTGGCGAGATACTACCACTGGCTAACTCTACAGTTATTCTTCTAGATGTTTTTTGACCCAAGTTTAATTTTTGCAAACACCTAGGAGAAAGAAATGAATGGGTACTGCCACAATCAATCAAAAGCTGAAATGGCTTACCGTGATGAGTGGCTGGGGTTTGGATTACACCAAATTGTTTATTCGGACCTTGGTGTTCTATTGCGGCATGGACGGTGGCGCGCTCTTCTTCAACCATTTCCAAGGTCGGTTCTTCACTTATAATATAGGCGGTCCTAGCAACTGCTCCTCTGCGGCCTCTACCACGCCCACCGCCTCTTGCACCTTGGTGGATAGGGGTTCCACGGCCCTGATTTCCTTTGCCATCTTGGGGAAATGATGTTGCCATCTTGGGACAGTTGGCCCTAAAGTGTCCCAGTTCATTGCACTCAAAACACAGAGGGCCTTCTCTGGAAGAAGCAGCATACGAGCAAGGGACAAAAGAGCTGCTTTGTCGCCCTCTGTTGTAGTAGGGGAAATTATGTTGGGGTTTCTTGTAGGGTTGATCTTTAGGATTTGCCTCAGGGTAAGATCTCTTTTGAGGCTTAGGTTTGTCAGTCCTCAATTCTTTCAGTAGGAGCTTTGCTCGTATGAGAGCATCCTGTAATGAGCTTGGCCTCATTCCTTCAAGGCGGGAATCTAAGGGTTCATTTAACCCTTAGCAGAAATGAGCCACTTGCTGGGAAGTAGTCATAGCTAGGGCATACTTTCGAAGAGTGATAAATTTGGCATACTCGGGTCATAGCTAGCTGCACTTCCTAAGACTAAAAAACTTATTCATCTTTATGGATTCATGGGATGGGGGAAGATATCTTTCCTTCACGGCCTGCTTGATGTTTTCCCACGTTTGAGAATGCTCGGTGACTCCCTTGTCACGGCACCACTGGTACCACCAGAGTTTAGCATCTCTGATGAGGCGAAACCGTACAAGCATAGACTGATGACTCCCTTGTCACGGCACCACTGGTACCACCAGAGTTTAGCATCTCTGATGAGGCGAAACCGTACAAGCATAGACTGATTTGCTACTCCAGTACCGGCGGCAGAGAAATAATCGTCCATCGCTTCAATCTAGACTTCAGCATCCTTCTCAATCTTTGAACCTTCACCTTTAAATGAGGGAGGTTGCATTTTCTTGAGCAGGAGCTTCTTCTCCTGGGTATCAATGTAAAGTGCATTGGGAAGTGGAGGGTGATCATCTTGGCCATCATTGTAAAAAATTAATTTTAAGATTACAAGATTCATACTTGCACAACGCTTATTTTGGAGAGTAAAACATTGAAATCATTTTATTTCTAAATATTTACCAGGATGAGTTTTATTACAAAGATCTGAGACTAATATAATTAGTCTTATTTGCCATCAAGGAAAATTCCTAAGCTTGACTATGACATAAGGGTAGAGCGGTCCACATATGTGAAATATGGGGGTTCCGCTGTAGTTTCTAAGACTCTAAAAACTGATGGTAAGGGTGGTAGACTCTGGATTGGGGTAGGTCCCAACACAGCTACTCTGTCAGAGTAGGTAAGACTTGCATCACTTGGTCATACACCCAGCAATCCTGAGGTATGCGAATCCCATCTATAGTCACAGAGGTGTCGGCCCTAGGGGTACAGACGAACCAAAATAAATGGATCATCATCTTCAACTTTTCAATCCAACGAATCCGCTTTAGGTCGGTGGTAAGGTTCCCAATTTGATCTGCTCGGATGAAGAAATATCTCAGCCCACGACTCTAGAGATCTCTACCCCATCCTCTTTCAATACGAGAGAAATGAGGGAGGGACATCTTCTCTAGTATCTGCACCATGGTGTCACGGAACTCAAAATTTGAGGAGTGACTAGCAGTCTCGAAGATGCATTGGAAAACTAGAAACTTTGAGTAGGCATCTTCCTCTTCCTACAATCATTCAAACATCAATTCAACTTGTGTTTTTTTAGTAGGATGTTTTTATTAACTAGCATTATGTTAGGTAAAACATTCATTGCAAAACAGTCCTTAAATGGCAATTCCTCCCCTGCGGGATAGGAGTAGGTCTTACCTATGAATCGTATCCTTGAATCTCTACATGGTCAAGGTGTCGATGAATAGGAAATTTTCTCCAAGTTAATACTTAGTGGACTATTTTAAGTGTTTCCCCTATTTTAGAAGGGGGGAACCTTACAATTGGTATCAGAGCCAATCTTAGCTCCTAAGTATGATCTTCTCTAAAAATCAAATCACCCATAGGGTAATTGATCAAATTGGGCAACTACTAGACTTAATTTCTAGAGGCAACGCTTTTTTCCTTATCCATGCAAGGCATAGCTACGCTGGCCTAGTCTTCTAGAATAGAGTTGCCCAAGAACCTATTTATCTAGCGTAGGGCTTTCACTTAATCTATTGGAAAGCTACCCAACTAATCGAGTCCACCCGTCCATAGGATGGTGCCGTCGGGGCATTCCATCCTCCCACTTTCCACCCTACTCACGCATCAATTTATTTTCTAATTAATCCTACCACATTGTTTGACATAAATAAATATGTTCCTTAATTAAGGCCCTTTTCACAAGGTTTGTTAAAACAGTCTTTTTCCACAATACAATAATGCCAAAGATAAGATTTATATAAAAAAAAGTTTATACATGAATCAATTCCATACAAGCTAAACCGGCTCTCTTATTCTTTTCCTTTATAATACTGCTAATGATCTAGAATTTGGCCTTCCAGCCTCTACATGCTGTGGGCAAAACCCTACGAGACCATACACTTCATTGTCGGCCGCTAGCGAGAACTCAAGCCGGCTTGTCGCCCTCTCAGGCTCCATCGCTCGATCCTCCCGCTCCTTAGAGGGATGTTTGCACACTAGGGTGGGCTTGTTCACTGCACTAGCCTGGGCCCTCAGGACTAGAGAGCATCATAATCTCTCGCCTCAATCGGCGAACCTTATTCTCCCAATGGTATGAGAGATACCTTCGACCATTCTCGGGCTTTGCTATAACGATGCCACCCGGCTACACAAGCATAGAACGGAGTTAGCGTCGAAGCCAAGAAATACTTGCACTCTTTAAAGATAACAATTTCAATGCAATTCATTGAATACAGCATCACTCAATTCATAACTTCATACAATTTTATGTCATTATTTTAAAAGGAAAAGATACACATTTATTAACACTAATATTTTAAAAAAAACTCTTCTTTAAAAGATAACCAAGCTAACCTAGCCACCATTTCCTTGAGGAGCTTGTAAAGGGAGGGTTGGAGCCACATCGGGAGCATATTCTCTAATCTCGTTGTTGCGCACTCCGCTCGAGGCAATATTCTGATGTTTTCAAGAAGGGGCCATCTTGGATGTTGTCTTGTAGGGCTCGCTGTCGTGGTCAAAACGCTCCAGTCAAATCTCAATTCTGAGATCGTTTGCTCACCGTATGAGCAAAAGACCACAGCGCATGAACCCTCTCTTAAGACTAAAACCTCTTGCTAAAGTCCACGCAAATGGGGGGGGATTGTGAGATGTCCTTAACACACAAACATTTTGCTGAAGGGGAGAAGGGCTGCTGTAAGTCTCTTCACACGGTGGGGAGGGGGAGAGTTAAGGACACTGCCTCCTAGCAAGAGGGGGGAGAGTTAAGGACACTGCCTCCTAGCAAGAGGGGGATAGAGGAAAATTGCCTTATCTGAAAAGTGGCAAATGAGGGGGTGTGGAGAGGGGTGGCTGCAAGGGGTGGCTATACTACAGCAAGTACATTGCACAGGGACAGACGGTGGCACAACAGAGCATAAGCTATGCAGAAATGTGTCTTGCCCATGGAGCACCCCGGCGGGGGTTTATATAACTGTTGGGGGTACGGGTATGGGCACTGCGCAAAGCAAAGCAAGGACGAAAGGACGGTGTACCAGGCTATTTCTACTCTCTACCACTTAGTATGTCTCTCTTACATATATATATCTCACACATATACAACCACTCTTTCTCAATTTGTCTTAAACAGAGCGAGAGAGAGAGAGAGAGAGAGAGAGAGAGAGAGAGAGAGAGAGAGAGAGAGAGGTTATGTAAGGAAAAGAAAAAAGATTAAAAGCAATGGATAAAGGAAATGAGGCATAGAGGTAGATGATAGGGGGGATAGAGAGAGTGTGCATATGGAGGGAAGGGGGAAAACATGCATGTGAGGGTGTGTGCATGCGTACGTCTACTATGAGACACAAAATGAGAGAAATTGAGAAATTGAGGGAGGATGAAAGGATACATAAAGGTAGAGATAGAGAGAAGGGGATATATAGTTAAAGAGAGAAAGACAGAGAAAGGGGTAGAGTAAGGGAGTAAGGAGTGGGATATATGTGTGTGTGTGTGTGTGTGTGTGTGTGCATGCGTGTGTGTGTGTGTGTGTAGAGAGAAAGATAGAGAAAGGGGTAGAGTAAGGGATTAAGGATTGGGATATATATATATGTAGAGAGAGAGAGAGAGAGAGAGAGAGGGGGGGGGGGGAGCGAGGGAGCGAGGGAGGGAGGGAGGGACCAAGAGAATGTGTATGTGTGTGTGTGTAGAGAGAGAGAGAGAGAGAGAGAGAGAGAGAGAGAGAGAGCGGATATAAAGATAATGAGAAGAAGAGGATTTCTATGTGTGCATGTGTCTACTAGAGTCTATGAGTCACAAGAAGAGACAGATAGAGAAATAGAGGGATGATGAAATAGAGACAGAGAAAAGGGGAAAGAGAGAAAGAGAAAGAAGGAGAGATATAGAGAGGATGAAAGAGAGACATACATATTTTTGTAACATGAAATTGTAATAGCATAGGTATAAGTACAAATGGAGTTTACATCTTTAAACTCAATTGTTCACTCCATATGGAGTTATATGGCCATGTTGAGTTGAGTGACTTCAAAGAGTAAATAGGAATAAATCAGCATCCAAGGCTAGTATAAAGAGTAGCATCGATATGTCTTATCACAAAACCATTATAAACTATTTTTATTTGAGCAATGTTATTAGCTACGATTCTCACAATGTGATTAAGAAAAATATCTTCAAAGTAAGAGTTCTTAGGTACTATATCATTGCTTGTATGGAGATAACAAACTCATTTGGACACATATTGACTAATATTGAGTCCTCGCTTATATAATAACTTCCCTAGATTTGTAACATACCCATCTTCACTAATAAAGAAATGTCCATGTAATTATGAGTTTTTATGGTATAAATATCAATGATTTTATTATTTGAGTCATTTCTACTTAGAATCTTCAAATTCTGAGCCCAAATTTGGAATCTGCCGATTTTACCCTAATATAGGATTTTACAGCATCCAAAACGGACACCGGATCAAGCCTATACGCTAATTTCAATCATTTTAGTTAAAAACGGCGACCTTTAAACCTTAATAAATACACGACCGCACGTCCGATTGACGAACGGTCTGAACCCCTGCGACCAGGAGAACCTCCCGGACAAAAAAAAAATTCGCCCCCCGGGGCGGTCCGGCACGCAAATCGAGGCGGGCGCTCCAAATTTGGGTACCCCGCCCCAAAATTTGGTCCGTACACACTTACTAGGACGCCCGTACAATGGCCGCCCAAGAACCAAAGGACGGCCGCCCACTGTATGGTCCACGCGTACCCTTAGGTGGACACCCAGACCGGATAAGGTACATGCGTACCACTCCTTTCCCAGACAACCGACACCGTACCTTTCCCGTAGACCCATGCAGGCCACTGATCCATAGCCTTTGAAGGTACACCGTCCTTTCGTCCCTGCTTTGCGCAGCGCCCGTACCCTCACCCCTCAGCTATATAAACCCCCGGGGTGCTCCTCAGTCGGCACGCACTTCTATGTAGCGTATGCCCTGTTGTGCCACCGTCCGTATCGCCGTAGCGTACTTGCTGCAAGTACAGCCGCCCTTGCCGCCACCCCTCTCACACCCCCTCATTTGGCTCTTTTCAGATAAGCCAATTTTCCTCCATCCTCCTCTTGCCATGGACCAGTGTCCTTAACTCTTCTCCCCCCCCCCCGTGTGAATAGACTTACAGAGAGACTTGCAGCAACCCCTCCCAGCCCTCTCCACGTTTTTTCCTTTGGCCTTAAGGACATCTCACAATTCCCCCCCCCCCATTTGCGTAGACTTTAGTAAGGGATTTTTGGCTTAAGCGAGGGTTCGTGCGCCATATTCTTTTGCTCATACGGTGAGCAAACGAGCTCGGAATTCAGATCCGACTGAAGCGTTTCGATCGCAGCAGCGAGCTCTACAAGGCGACGCCTAAGATGGCCTCATCCCGGAGATGGCAAAATATTGCCTCAAGAGGCGCACGTAACAACGAGATGGAGGGAGATGCGCCCAATGCGGCTCCAGTCCTCCCTTTTCAAGTCCCTCAAGGAAACGGTGGCCAGGTTAGCTTGGTTAATTTTCAAAAGAAGAGAATTTTCCTTAAATTAGTATTAATGAATGGTGTCTTTTTCTTTTAAAACGAGGACATAAAAGTTATATGAAATTACGAATTATGTGATGTTGTTTTCGATAAATTGCGTTGAAATTGCTATCTTCATGAATTGTGAATGCTATACTTAGAAAATTGCATTGAAGTTGTTATCTTTGGAATTCAAGATTTCTTTTGGCTTCAACGCTAACTCCGTTCCGTGCTTGTGTAGCCGGGCGGCATCATTAGCAAAGCCCGGGAATGGCCCAAGGTATCCCTCATACCTTTGGGAGAATAAGGATCGCCGATTGAGGCGAGAGATTATGAGGCTGCCTAGTTCTGAGGGCCCAGGCTAGTGCGGTAAATAAGCCCACCCTAGTGTGCAGACATCCCTCTGAGGGGCGGGAGGATCGAGCGATGGAGCCTGAGAGGGCGACAGGCCGGCTTGAGTCCTCGCCAGCGGCCGACGATGAGGTGTATGGTCCCGTAGGGTTTTGCCCAGCATGTAGAGGCTGGAAGGCCGAATTCTAGATCATCGGCAGAATAAGAATAAGAGAGCCGGATTGGCTTGTATGGAAATGGATTCATGTATAAACTTTTTATATAATTGCGTCTTGTCTTTGGTATGATTGTATTATGTAAGAAGGCTGTTATAACGAACCTTGTGAAGAAGGGCCCTAATTAAGGAATATGTTTATTTATGTCAAACAGTGGTAGTATTAATTAGAAAACAAATTGATGCGTGAGTAGGGTGGAAAGTGGGAGGATGGAATGCCCTAACGGCACCATCCTACAGACGGGTGGACCCGATTAGTCGGGTAGCTTTCCAACAAATTAAGTGAAAGCCCTACGTTAGATAGTTAGGTTCTTGGGCAACTCTATTCTAGAAGACTAGGTCAGTGGCTGTGCCTTGCATAAGATGAGGAAAAAAGCGTTGTCTCTAGAAATCAAGTCTAGTAGTTGCCCAATTTTTGATCAATTGCCCTATGGGTGATTTGATGTTTAGAAAATCACGCTTCCCCTGCGGGATAGAGCTAGGTCATACCTATGAATCGTATCCTTGAATCTCTACAGAGTCAAGGTGTCGATGAATAGGAAATTTTTCCCAAGATAAGACTTAGCGGACTATCTTAAGTGTTTCTCCCATTTTTAGAGGGAGGAACCTTACAATTGGTATCAGAGCCTGTTTGGCTCCTAGGAATTGCTGTTTAAGGACTGTTTTGTAATAAATGTTTTACCTAAAGTAATGCTAATTAGAAAAGATATCATACTTAAACAAATAAGTTAAATTGATGTTTGAATGATTGTAGGAAGAGGAAGATGCCTACTCCAATTTTCTAGTTTTCCAATGCATCTTCGAGACTGCTAGTCACTCCTCGAATTTCGAGTTTCGCGACACCATGGTGCAGATATTAGAGAAGATATCCCTCCCTCATTTCTCTCGTATTCAGAGAGGATGGGATAGAGATTTCTGGAGTCGTGGGCCGAGATACTTCATCATCCGAGCAGATCAGATTGGGAACCTTACCACCGACCTTAAGCGGATTCGTTGGATTGAGAAGCTGAAGATGATCCGCTTATTTTGGTTCGTCGGTACCCCCAGGGCCGACACCTCGGTGACTATAGATGGGGTTCGCATACCTCAGGATCGTTGGGTGTATGACAAAGTGATGCAGGTCTTACCTGCTGATAGAGTAGCAGTGTTGGGACCTACCCCAATCCCGAGTTTACCACCCTTACCATCAGTTTTTAGAGTCTTAGAAACTACAGCGGAACCCCCATATTTCACATATGTGGACCGCTCTACCCTTATGTCACAGTGAAGCCTAGGAATTTCCCTTGATGTCAAATAAGACTAATTATATTAGTCTCAGATCTTTGTAATAAAACTTGTCCTTGTAAATATTTGGAAATAAAATAATTTCAATGGTTTTACTCTCCAAAAATTAAGCATTGTGTAAATATGAATCTTGTAATCTTAAAAATTGTTTTTACGATGATGGCCAGGATGACCACCCTCCACTTCCCAATGCGCTTTATACCGATACCCAGGAGAAGAAGCTCCTGCTCAAGCAAATGCAACCTCCCTCCTTTAAAGGAGAAGGTTCAAAGGTTGAGAAGGATGCTGAAGTCTGGATTGAGGCGATGGACGATTATTTCTCTGCTGCCGGTACTGGAGTAGCAAATCAGTCTATGCTCGCACGGTTTCGCCTCACTGGAGATGCTAAACTCTGGTGGAAACAATGGTGCCGTGACAAGGAAGTCACCGAGCATTCTCAAATGTGGGAAGACATCAAGCAGGCAGTGAAGGAAAGATATCTTCCTCCATCCCATGAATCCATAAAGATGAATGAGTTCTTTAGTCTTAGACAGTGCAGCTTAACTCTTGAGGACTACTATTCCAAATTCATTACCCTTCGGAAGTATGCCCCAGCCATGACTACTTCCCAGCAAGTGGCCCGTTTCTGCCAAGGGCTAAATGAACCCCTAGATTCCCGCCTTGAAGCAATGAGGCCAAGCACATTACAGGATGCTCTCATACGAGCTAAGCCCCTTGTGAAAGAAATGAAGGCTAACAAACCGAAGAATCAAAAGAGATCTTACCCTGAGGCAAACCTTAGAGATCAACCCTACAAGAAACCTCAACAGAATTTTCCCTACTACAACAGAGGGCGACAAGGCAACTCTTTTGCCCCCCGCTCGTATGCTGCTTCTTCCAGAGAAGGCCCTCTGTGTTTTGAGTGCAATGAGCTGGGACACTTTAGAGCCAACTGTCCCAAGATGGCAACATCATTCCCCCAAGGTAACAGAGGAAATCAAGGCCGTGGAACCCCTACCCACCAAGGTGCAAGAGGCAGTGGTCGTGGCAGAGGCCGCGGAGGAACAGTTGCTAGAACTGCCTGTGTTATAAGTGAAGAACCGACCTTGGAAACGGCTGAAGAAGAGCGCGCCACCGTCCATGCGGCGGTAGAACACCAAGGTCCGAATAAACAATTTGGTGTAATCCAAGCCCCCGCCACTCATCACGGTAAGCCATTTCAGCTTTTGATTGATTGTGGCAGTACCCATTCATTCCTTTCTCCTAGGTGCTTGCAAAAATTAAACTTGAGTCAAAAATCAGCTAGAAAAATGATTGTAGAGTTAGCCAGTGGGAAAGAAGTAGTATCTCGCCACTCTATAGGAAACCTTGATTTTGAGCTGGGTAATGAGCAAACTCATGGTCACTTTAGAGTCTTGCCACTAGGAATTTATGATGGAATCCTTGGGATGGATTGGTTAATTGCAAACAAAGCTAGCATTCATTGTAACCAGGGGAGTATCACTTTTGAAAATGAGCATGGCCAAGTAATATCTGTTCAGGGAATCACAGGAAAACCTAAGTCTAGGGTAGTCAAGGCAAAACATCTTCTCAAGGGGACACGTAAGGGTCAGCAAGTTTTCTTAGTCAAACTCAACAAAGTCATTGAACCTAGTATGGAGACAGAACCCTCTTGGCTCCAAGAATTCTCTGACATCTTCCCTGACGAGCTTACAGGGTTACCGCCTCCTCGAGAAGTCGACCATGAAATCGAGGTGATCCCTGGAGCTCAACCCGTCGCAAAAACTCTCTATAAAATGTCCCTTCCTGAAGCCATTGAACTTAAGGAGCAACTTTCCCAACTCATTGAACAAGGATTTTTACGCCCCAGTAGCTCTCCATGGGGAGCACCTGTTCTTTTCCAAAAAAAGAAGGACGGGACTCTCCGCCTCTACATAGATTATCGAGGGCTAAATCAAGTCACTGTCAAGAATAAGTATCCTATCCCTCTGCGATCCTATGCATACCGAACAAAAATGCACTTTTCTACCTTAAGATCTAGCTTCTTCCTTCTCTCATCTGGCACATGCACATAAGCTATGCTACCAAACACTTTGAGGTGTCCAATGTCTGGCCTAAAACTTGTAAGACGCATCTCTAGCGTACTTCCATGTATGGCAGCTGTGGGTGTCTTATTAATAAGTACATACACCAATGTGGCACACGCTTCTGCCCAATAATAGTCTGGCATGCTCTTTTCATTGAGCATTGCCCTATCCACATCACCAATGACTCTATTTTTCCTCTCAAAAACACCATTTTGGTGAGGTGTGTACCTGCAAGTTAGCTGTCTTCTTATGCCATTCTTTCTCAAGAAGTTCTCAAAAGCATGTGAGGTGTATTCACCACCTCCATCTGTCCTCAAACATTTTATCCAAAAGCCATATTGCTTCTCTCCAAAAGCTTTAAAGTCCATAAGCTTTCCCAACACTTCACTCTTCTCTTTGAGAAAGTAAATCCAAGTCATTCTGCTGAAATCATCAATGAATGTCACATAATACAAGCTGCCTTTAATGGATGGGTTTTGTGCAGGACCCCATACATCATTATGAACAATCTCAACTGGCCTGCTACTCATATTGCCTTCTTTAGAAAATGGCAACCTTGCTTGCTTCCCAAATTGACAAGCCTCACAGACATGCATATTCCCATCATACTTGAATCTAGGCATCCCACCAACAATGCCTCTTGCCTGCATGTTCTTTAACCTTGTATGTTCACATGTCCAATCTTTTTATGCCACATTTCAATGTCTTGTACCATATTTTGGCTTTTAGAGAACATAGCCGATTTCAACTCAGGAATCCCAGCATCTAACTTAAATAACCTGCCTTCTTTCTTGCCTTTAGCAATGACTCTACATCCATTTTTGAAATCCTCAACGAAGCAACCATGCTCGTTGAAACGAACCTGTAAACCTTGTTCAATCATTTGACCAACTGAGACCAAACTCTTTGTAATAGAGGGCACATATAAGACATCTGACATAGACTTCGTTTCACCCATTGTGCATCACCCAATGGTACACTCCCAACATGAGTGATAGCATGCTGGGAATCATCACCTATCTCCACATAGTCTTTCACATCCATTGGCTTCATATGTTCAAACCATTCGCCATGACAAGTCATATGGTTTGATGCTCCAGAGTCCATATACCAAGTGTCATCACTATCACCATGTGTCATCATAGATTCCACGACATGTTTCATGGCAAACAAGTGATTTGCACTGCCATCATGAGACTGCTTGATGCAAAATCTCCACCATTTGCATAATCTCCACCATTTGCATAATTTCCACCATGTTGTGCAAAATTTCCACCATGTTGTGCTCTACCCCCTCTCAAATGATTTTGTTTGCGGTAACAGTCACGTGCCATATGACCAAGCTTCCCACAGTAATGGCATTCCACATTTTGCATAGATGCTTGTTGGCCTTGCCAACGTCCTCTTCCACGAGGATTACCTCTACCTCTCTGAGGTGTCTATCCACGACCACCTCTAGCACCATATGAAGGCTGAAAATTCTGTTGTGGTGACCTGTCCTACCATCCACGACCTCGTAATGCAAATCTCCCCCTGCCTCTAAATCCCCTTTGTGAATAGAAAGCCTGATTCCTGCCATTATCATCATGGCTAGTAGATGCATCATGAAAAGAGTCACTGAGTTTGATTTCCTCAACAAGCAAGAGTGAAACCAACTCATCAAAATCTGGTAAACCTATACTCCGAATAGAGATAGATGTATCAAAAGACTTGTACTCCTTGGCAATGTTGTCTACCAAATCATCATCAGGCATGGGGGCATTGATAGTTGCCAATGCATCTGCATACTTCTTTATCTCATGTACATAATCATGAATACTCCTTCCTTTCCACTTCACATTATGAATTTGCTCAACCACACTCTAATAAGTGTCCCAGATACTCCAAAGTACTCAACCAACTTCACTGTTGATGTAGAAAATCACACTGATTGAACTGGCATAATACCCTGTTTTGACACACTTTCCAAGGCTTCCATATGCTTCAAATTGCAATATAGTGGTTCATTAAAGTGTGGATAACTTGCACTGACACCCGAACAAGCTCAATGTTGCATATTAACACCAACCAAGGTGCATACATACCAAAAATATCAAATCCCCTTCTTTGTTTTGAGAAAAACCAGTAAAACCAATAGGAAAAGTGCTCTAATTTCTTCAATTCTTGTCCAAATTGAGGGACTAGGCATTCATTAGCTTAGCAATGATGTCTACTAACTCCATGTAAAAGAAATTAGACCAATTGTAAAAGTTGAGAGAGTAATTAGTCAATTAATGACCCTCTATTTCACTAATCACTTAATCAGCTCATAATTAGCTCCAAAATGCATAATTGCTCCAACAAACCACATAGAAACCTTCTCCTCTGTGTGTATCACAATATTGCTAAAATAATTTTGAAGTTCATCAACCACCCAAGCTTTAATTGGTCCTCAACTATGCAAGACTATGAAATTTCTACCCTGTTTTAGGCCTTCAGGCTGTGTTGCCTGCTGTTATGGAGATTTGGAGAGGTGGTTGTGTCTATTAAAGCTACATGAGGGTTCCCAACACTCCTAGGCATGCACCTAAGCCACCAATTTGTTGATTTTTGCAAACAACTGGCTCCAATTGCATCAAAATTGAACCTCTATTCTCTATTTTTGTGAGGGCTTCAAAACAGTATTTTTCCACTCACTTCAATGCATCAAACTTGCTCCAAATTCACTCTAGGGCTTGCACATGAGTTGCCAACACATTCCCATTTGCCACATTTGCAACCATTTGCCTTATACATTCACCACAATCAAGCTTCAATAATGGAGAGCTTGCAAAACAAAAAATTTTCTTTGCTTTGGGCAACTCAAATCTGATGTTGTTTGTGTTTTTGCACCTACAATCCGCTCAAGGATGTTTAGTGTTCCTTACTCGGTAAGCCAAGCTCTCAGATTTGGTGAAAATCAGTGTGCTCCAAGCTTCACAGCTCCAATGGCAAGCTCCATAGCTTTTCTTCAAATCAGTGTGCTCCAAGCTTCACAGCTCCAATGGCAAGCTCCATAGCTTTTCTTCAAATCAGTGTGCTCCAAGCTTCACAGCTCCAATGGTAAGCTCCATAGCTTTTCTTCACAGCTTCTTCTCCCTCTTCTCTCACTCACTCATAAACCCTAATAGAGAGCACCATGCTCTGATACCATGATGAAAAACAGGTAGAGGGAGAGGAGACACACACACAGGAGCAAATCGTAATGTATTGGTCAAACCCTAACCATAGAGGGAAGCCATGTCCCATCTCACACAATGCATAAAGCCATAATCCATAAGCTACAACACATTACATGTGTTGTGTCCACACACAGCTAACCCTAGCTACTGTCCACACAACTATGACCAGCTGGACACGGTCATTTATGTCTCACACATGCTATTGCCTAACATGCCAGCACATAGTGCAATTGGCACAAGCTAACATCGAGCTTGAATCTCAACATGAAGAAGGAGATTAATAAGCTGTTGAGAGTAGGGTTCATCTATATAGTGGATAGGGCAAAATGGCTTTCACCAATACTCATCATCCCAAAGAAGAATGGGAAGCTGAGGGTATGCATTAACTATCGCAATCTAAATGCTTTCACCATATCGGATCCATTCTTGGTACCATTCATAGATTCCCTACTGGGCGTGGTAGTAGCTGGGCATGAGACATATTCCTTCCTACATGGTTTGAGTGGGTACAAACATGTACGAATGGCCCCTAAAGATAAAGAAAAAATAGCCTTCATGACAGAATGGGAGGCTTTTGCCTCCAATGTAATGATTTTTGGGCTAAAGAATTCTCTATCCACATTCCAAAGGATGGTTCAGTCTACGAATATTTAACCACCTCTCCCTCTTCTCTCACTCACTCATAAACCCTAATAGAGAGCACCAGGCTCTGATACCATAATGGAAAACAGGTAGAGGGAGAGGAGACACACACACAGGAGCAAATCGTAATGTATTGGTCAAACCCTAACCATAGAAGGAAGCCATGTCCCATCTCACACAATGCATAAAGCCATAATCTATAAGCTACAACACACTACATGTGTTGTGTCCACACACACCTAACCCTAGCTACTGTCCACACAACTATGACCAGCTGGACGCGGTCATTTATGTCTCACACATGCTACTACCTAACATGCCAGCACATAGTGCAACTGGCACAAGCTCACATCGAGCTTGAATCTCAACAACATGAAGAAGGAGATTAATAAGCTGTTGAGAGTAGGGTTCATCTATATAGTGGATAGGGCAGAATGGCTTTCACCAATACTCATCATCCCCCAAAGAAGAATGGGAAGCTGAGCGTATGCATTAACTATCGCAAGTTGAATGCTTTCACCATATCGGATCCATTCTTAGTACCATTCATCGATTCCCTACTGGACGTGGTAGTAGCTGGGCGTGAGACATATTCCTTCCTACATGGGTTGAGTGGGTACAAACATGTACGGATGGCCCCTAAAGATAAAGAAAAAATAGCCTTAATGACAGAATGGGAGGCTTTTACCTCCAATGTAATGATTTTTGGGCTAAAGAATTCTCTATCCACATTCCAAAGGATGGTTCAGTCTACGAATATTTAACCACCTTCACGAGGGTCTTCGTGGTTTGTGGAAGATTTCAATGTGCTTGGAAAGAAAGAAGACCACATAACACACCTCACAATGTGCCTGGAGAAGTGCATGAAAGCCAAATTGAGCCTGAATCTAGTCAAGTGTGCCTTTGCAAGTGGATTCCTTTTAGGGCACATAGTATCTGTAGAAGGGCTAGCAGTAGATCTGGCCAAGGTTGCAATTATTGTAAAGCTATAGCCGCCAAGAATGCCAAAGAACTTTCCAGGTTCCTGAGACTAATCAAGTGGCATAGCAGATTCATGAGGTTCGTTGGCGAATGTGGCGGTACCCCTTTACAGTCCAACGGTGAAAGATGGAGAATATGTCTCATCAAGATCCTATCAAGAGGCATTTTGGAATCTCAAGCGGATACTGTCATCAACACCCATTCTCCAACAGCTAAACTATGATATGGTATTGCATGTATTTGATGATGCCTTTGATTTCACCATTTGCTTTGATGCAAGAATTGCTAGAAGGCTGGTTCAGACCAGTTTACTACACAAGCAAGTGGTTGTCCAAGCTAGAAAGGAACTACTCCACCACAAAAAAGGAGTCATTGGGAATGATCTACTTAATCAAGAAGTTTGAATTTCATGTAGATCACAAAGCACTCTTCTACCTGGTGAACAAACTAGACCTAGCAGGAAAATTAGCTAGATGGATGCTTCTGTTACAAAAGTTTGAGTTCATCATAAGGCACACCCCCAGAAACAAGCACATAGTGGGGCAAATTTCCTGTCAAGACTTGAGTCAGGAGAAGATCCAGAGGGGGTGGAACATGACTTCCCAGATGTGCAACTCTTCCTCATAGATGAAGAAAAACCCAGCTAGTATGATGAGATACTACAGTTCCTGTCAGACTTGTACTTTCGGAGTACATGTCTAGAGATTAGAGAAAAAAGCTGACTCTTAGGAGCAAGTCGTTCAGCAAGACAGCTCTACAAGATAGGCATTGATCAAATATTGAGAAGATGTGTCTCCCAACATGAACAATAGGATGTGCTAGTAGAAGCGCACCAAGCAATAAGCGGAGGGCACTTTTTTGGAGAAGTCAAGGGGCAGAAAGTGTTCCGAGAAGGATTTTAGTGGCTGACTGCATTAAAAGATGCACACAAGTTTGTAAAGGAGTGCAATATGTGCTAGAGGCTGGGGCAACCAAATTATGTAGACAAAATGCCTCACAACCCAATATTTCCCCTAGAGCCATTCCAGAAGTGGGATCTAGACTTTGTCAACCCATCAAGCCAACATCTGAGTGACAAGAAATAAATACATTCTGGTGGCTACGGATTACTACACAAAATGGGTAGAAGACAAGGCCTTGAGAGACTATAAGGCATCGTCAGCAAAGTTTCTTTATGAAACTATCATGACAAGATTTGGATGCCCAACAGAGATAGTCAGCGAGACCAAGGGACCCACTTCCTCAATGAAGTGATAAAGAAGCTGACAGAGCAACATATGATAATACATGAGATGTCTACAATTTACTACCCACCGCCCAAGAAAATGGGCAAGCTGAATCCACAAATAAAATCCCGAAGGGAATCCTAGTAGTGAATGAGAACAGGACTGACTGGGACTTAAAGCTGCTCAGTATTATGGGCATTCCAAACAGCTTACAAGAATGCAACAAGACTTATGCCTTTCAGCATGGTCTATGGACTAGAAGCAGTAGTGCCCATGGAGTTCCTCACACAGAGCCTCAGGATAGCACTAGCAAAAAGGCTCTCTCCGAAAACGAATCAGAGGTGCACAAGATTAAGCAACTCCTTAAGCTAGATGAAAGGAGACTGAATAGTGCATGGATAGTCGAAATTGTGTAGAAGAGGAGAAAGTTGCAAGTGGACAGGAACACAAAATTCAAGATCTTCGTAGAAGGAGATGCAATCCTGCTTTTCTCATCAAGAATGGGACCCCACCCAGGAAAATTGAAAATGAGATGGATGGGCCCATTCAAAATTGTTAGGAAAATGGAGACAAGAACCTTTGAGCTTGCAAGTCTGGATGGTGAAAGTCTAAGGAAACTGGTGAATGGGTATAGGCTGAAACCTTATTATGGAAGAATGCCAAGAAAAGTGTGTCTAAAAGAAAAATTATGTCTCGATCTAGATCTAGAGAATGTCCAACAAGAAAAATCCGAGCCCAATCACGAGCCGAAGAATGTCCAACAAGTAGAATCTGAGTCTAATCAAGCTCAAAAATCAAGACATGATTCTTGAGAAATAAAAATAGAAAAGAACAAAATCCAAAATTAGTTATTATATATATAAATATGATTGTAGTGTGCACAGAGATCGAGGAGCTAACTAGTAACAACGTGGGGTTGGCGGGAAAATCAAGGTTGCCGCCCTGAAAAAGGGTGCATGGATGGAAAGGGAAATGTGTCAAGTCACCATCACCTATTCTCAGCCCAGTCATTAATAGCCTAGTAAATAGTGCAACAAGCACTCAAGGTCTGATTTTGAAAGGGATTTAGGAAAATCATGGAGATGTTGAGCAGTTATGGCCGTACCTAGGGGAGGCTAAAAATACCTCTCCATCAAAGGCATAATTCGCAAGTCACTTTTGGGAAAATCATGGAGATGTTGAGCAGTTATGGCCATACCTAGGGGAGGCTAGATACCTCTCCATCAAAGGCATAATTTGCAAGTCACTTTTGTGCAAAAGCTACCCTCCCTGCGCTCTAAACTCTTCTATTGCTAAACTCTACTTTCACCCCACCTTATGTCCCTCAACCCAAGCACACTCAAAGCTTAAAAAAATGGTGGAATTCGAGTACCTCTCATCCACCTTATACAAGGAGGAAGATAGGCATGCCCAGTGGCTAGAAAAGATGGGATTAAAGGAATTTGTGGAGCTACCCTCAGAGGAGCTTTAACAAAACTTCAAGGTTGTGGAGCTTGAACTTTGGCAGTTTATTGCATTTGCATAAACATGACATGGTGTCTGAGCTGCCATATCTTGAAGCCCCTATCAAACATGTTTGTAAAAAAGGGTTGTATTCTTGGAAAAATGCAGCGGGCATCATTTCCCAAAGATGGTTCAGTTAGAGCTATCCGAAAATTGCCAGTGATGTATGTGGTCCTTTGAGGACACCATCTATTGATGGCTACCTCTATTTTGTCACATTCATTGATGATTATTCTAAACATACGTGGGTATATCCATTAAAATAGAAATCAGAGGTTTTTATATGCTTTAAACACTTTGCTGCTATGGTTCAAAAGGCTTCTGCATGTAGGATTAGTACCCTTTATACAGATCAAGGGGGGGAGTATATGTCTAAGAAGTTTCATGCATACATGGCTAAGAATGGGATAAAACACCAATGTATTGTTCCCTATTAATCTTAGCAAAACAATGTAGCTAAATGTAAACATATGTCTCTCATAGAGATGGCACATTGTATGGTCAAAAGTCAGGAGTTACCTCATGGTTTCTGGCTAGAAGCAGTCATGTGTGCAACATAAGTTTTGAATAGGTGTCCTACAAAGGCTTTGCATACAATTACGTCTTTTGAAGCTTGGAATGGCAAAAGCCCTCTGTGGCTCACTTATGCATTTTTGGTTGTCTTGCTTATGCACTTGTGCCTGAGCAACTTTACAGCAAGCTTGATGATAAGGCTATTAAATGTATTTTTGTGGGATACATCTAGGAAAGTAAGGGTTATTGTCTCTATCATCCTACTACCAAGCATATTCTTGTGAGTAGAGATGTATTTGTGAAAGATGCAATTCAGCCCTTGCTTTCATGTAAAAATATAGAAAAATTTATGTTCGCATGACATATTTGACACTCTCCTTCCACCATTATTTAATGCAGGACACATTGGTATAGAGCATTTGGGTAATCCAAGGAATGCTAAAAATCAGCCCACACAGGTTACAAATCAATATGTTTTTCAGCCCACAGATCAGCCTATTGTGATGAGGGAAACGTGGATGATGTAGTTGATGAGGAAAGAAGGGAAATTGTGGAGTCAAAAAGTATGCCAAATTGGCTAGTGCAAACACTATGTGACATAAAATTGACCACTCCTTTGCCTAGCAAAACATGTGGGGTTCTCATCATGCATCTCATGTTGATGCAGGTTGTGTTCTTATTGCCAATTTATGTGATGAAGAGAAACCTGATGAAGCAAAGGAATCTGAAAATTAGATGAGTGCTATGAAATCTGAGTATGATTCGATACACAAAAATGATACATGGGATTCGGTAGACTTGCCTCTTGGCGCAAGAAAGCCATTGGTACAAAATGGGTTTACAAGCTCAAACGTAAAGCGGATGGCAGTGTTGAGCAATACAAAGCTAGGCACAACAGAAAGACATTAACTATGGTGAAGTCTTTGCACCCACATGTCGTATGACTGCCATGTAGACTATCATTGCATTTGTAGCACATAAAGGTTGGAATGTAAGTCGGTTGGATATTCAAAACTACTTTCTTGAATGGAGATTTGCATGAGGAGGTCTATGTGTCTCAGCCTCGTGGTTTTGTTCAAAAAAGTCATGTAGCCACCCTCACCGCCCTTGGTGAGGCACCCCCAAGTTCATGAACCTCAAATTCAGGCACCCTAAAGGGTCACCACCAGTCAGACAAGGAGGGAATCTTCAACTACCCACTTGACCGCTTGGAAGCGGTGCTCACCCACTTGTGCTCGGTGCCTCTCACCTACTCCAACGGTATCTATGAGTGACCACTTTTAGCACTTGGCTTGTGATAGCCCAAGGGGCCATGCCCATTGTATAAAGAGAGACTTCGGTGTACTGAGAGAGGACCCCAATGCAATACATAGTTTTGTGTTTTTCTAACTCTTGTCGACTTTAGTCTTGTGCATGTGCATGTCACTCTTGGCTTCTGTGTTGTATTCCATTCTTGGGTTTGTGTGAGTGCATAGTGGAGTGGGATAGAGAGGTCGCCATCTCCCTAGCATGTGCCAACTCCCTAGGGTATACTACCCTAGAGAGGACCCTAGTGATCTTTAGTGTGTCGGCACGTCGGGCAACCAAGTCTGCTACTACAAGTCAAGAATTAAAAGTATGTAGATTGAAGAAAGCTTTATATGGTCTAGAATATTCCTAAGTTCTCCTAAGAATCCCATCATTCACGAAATTTCCAACTCTGCCCGATAATTCTCAAATCCAATAAAAATTTATAATTTTAATGGATTTTCTAATTTTTTGGGTTAAAAATAGATTTTTAAAGAAATTCAAAGGTCACGAGTGCCCGAATGGCACACCACATGCCAATCACCAACCCCACATTTTCCAGAAATTTAAAATAACCTCTGTCTAATTTTTTACTATTTTTTAAAAAAATTTAATTTACCCTAAACGCATTAGAATATGAACGGCCAAAAATTTCAGAATCCCAATGGTCTTCCCAGAATACGGAAAGCCAACAGTTTCGGAAAAATGAAAAGACAAAAAAAAATCGGAATGTGAAAGGTCAAAAGATTTCTCGGAATTCGGAAAGCCTATAGGTTTCTTGGGAATGCAAAAAGCCAAAAGGTTTCAAGAAAATGAATTTTCAAAAAAATTGAGAGAAACATTTTTTTTATCAATTCTCATATTTTCTCCTTTTTTTTCAAGCTTTGAAAAGCTTTTTTTAAATAAATTAAAAAAACTAGTTTTTTTAAATCAAAATTTAAATAAAAGCTTAATTGAAGCTTTAAAGCTTCTAAAAATTATTTTATGGGGAGGTGGCAATTTTTTTTTTGCCCGCCTACAGCGAAACCCTGCGATTGTTTTTTGCCCGCCTGCAGCGAAACCCTCCCCGCACCCCCTGCGTGGCGCGTTGTGAAATTGAACATGGAGAGGGAGGAGCCTCTCCTCTCTCCCATTCATGGAGAGAGGAGGAGCCTCTCTCCTCTCTTCCATTCATCTCCTTTCTTCTCTCTTTCTCCACCCCCTCCTTCTCTGTTAACAAAGAGGAGGATTAAGATTTAATTAAACTTGCTTAATCATATGTCCCATACCATCAAGAGGTATGACTCCAATCCATCAGCATGTAGCTATAGTGTGAAATGGTGGGTGAGTTGATATAATCCTCTACACAAGAAAACATGATATCACAACCTAGCCTCAAGATAACATGCCTTGAGTGTGCCCCATGCCCCTATTATATAGGAGGGCCCTCAAGTGACTCTTGACTCTTGATTTCCCATATGTGACCCTTGGACGCAACTAAAAAGCCCTACAAACAGGCAAGTTTCAGATAGGGAAAGAACCAAGTGGCATCGAGGAAGAAAAGAAGCTTTAACTTTAGGGAGAAGAAAACCAACAAGAAGGGGAGGACTGCCAAGGAAGAGAGTGGTGGGCCAATAGAAGCAAAGGGTAGCAAGTAGCTTAAGGAGGACTTGGTCGACATTGACAAGTCTATTCTATCACAACAACTATAGCATCAGTAGCAAGAGGCTACAACCACCGTAAGCTTGTAGCTTGAACAAGCATCTGATCTCTCTGCAACCACTTTTACGAATTTTCCAAATTCCATTGACACAAACTAGGTGTAGTAGGGAGCTCTCAACTATCTCCAATGCTGCATGATAGATGGATTAAAAGAAATGACCAAGATGTAGGCTATAATCAAGGAAAAGGATGTTGCCGTTCAGATGGTGAGGAGCCAGTAGGAACCCCTACAAGAGGAGCTGTGCAGGAGGAGGACAAAAGTGAGCTGCCTAGACGAAATGCAAAAGCAAATCCAGGAGCTCCAGAAAGCTAACAAAGAGATTCAAAGGTAAATGGAGAATAGGAAGGAGGTAATGGCCCAGAAAGAACAGATGAATATGCAATTGTGGATTGAATTGGATAGCAAGGCCAGAGAAATCCAAGCTTTAATGGAGGGCCAAGTTTCCCTGATTAGAGAGCAGCACATCAAAGTTATAAAGGAAGTGTAGGCCAGGGCCAACAAAGACAAGATAGAGTTGGTCAAGGTAGAAGCTAGGTTGGCAGTCCTGGATGCAAAGGAATTTTTGGAGGTCTATGAGCTTGAGGAGGCAGAGAAGATGGAGCAATGGGAAGGGCATGCAATTGAGGACGTAAAGAAGGTGTGAGGAAAAATATACATATATATGTATGTATATACATATATATGTATATGCATAAACAAAATGACACCCATAATGTAAGCCCCCACATCTTCCTGTAGGCAGATGGTGCCCTACCATTCACAGGATGACAATATGGAAGGAGAATCTGGAAATCCAAATCCAACCCAACCTAACAGGCTAACAAAAGCCGTGAAAGCAGCTACACCCAACCAAGTGGGCAAGGAGGCCGGCACTAATGGGGGAGGTGCCAACAAGGAAAAAGAGCTACAAATGGAAAATGAGCAACTGAGGAATTAATTAGAAGTCTAGAAAAGGAGGTTCACCCTCCTGAAGGAAGATGAATAAAAGCCAGCCGCGTAGTCAGAAGGGAAGGGGAAGGAACTTGTTATATATAAAGGGTCATCAATGGACCTAATCCCCAATGAGGAGCTGAAAGAGCTCACGTGGGCAGCTACAAAAGAAATTAGAGGATAAGGAAAACAATGAGGCTGCACTAAGAGCCCAGAGATTGAAGAGCTGGAGGCTGCTACACTTGCAAGGGTCACAAAAGGAAGAGGAGGAAAAATGACAGTAAATGAGCTGAATGTCGCATGACAACAATGCACACACTGACCTCTAGAAAAGGTAAGAACAAATGGATGCCATGAGATAGAAGAAGTGCAAGCAATCCATATGCTGACCTCAGAAAAAGAAAAGAGCAAATGGATGCCATGAGGAGGGTACATGTGGAGGAAGTGCGAGAGAAGGACAAGATGATAAAGGACTTCCAAGGCTGGGCAAAAAGGGAAAAGGGGGCAAAAGAAGACCTGCAAAAAAGCGTTCAGGAAGAAATGGGCCAAAGGAGCATGGGTGTCTGAAAGGGAATTGCTCTAGAGGCAGGTGCCCTAAGACCTTCCAATTGGGAAGAAATTGCAAAATTCATGAAACAGTTGGAAGCATCGAAGGCAAAGAGACAGGTCCAAAGCATATCTCTTAGGAAGGAGCATCAGGACGATAGGGAAGAAGACCCTCCCCTAGATCCATAGCAGCACATGGCAGCCAGTGGGCTCTTATGACTCATGGATCCGAGTGAGGAGGTAACATGTCATTCAAAGAGAAAATCTACTAATGCATCTTGCCAACAGAGCCACCAAGCAAAAAGGGGAAGGGGGGTGCTGAAGATAGAACCTATAGGAATACCGCCTTATGGGTGGAAATGGAGTCGGGGCGAGAAAAGAAGGCCAAAGGACCCTGTGAATACCATCTTTAAAGAAGGTGTCAACAGGCATGGCTATAGAAATAATGAAGAGGGCAAGGGCAAGGTATCCCAAGGCATGGCCAATTGATGCATAATTCTTCAAAAGGGCCGAGATAAGAGGACAGGCATAGGGCATGCCTGGGTAAGCAGCATGAAGAGGGCGTACGAGCCAAGATATCCCGAGGATTTCCCCATCAAGTTCATCTCAGGGGGCATTGCAGCAGAGGAGGTACCAAACGAAGGTGCTTGGAACATGTCATATAAGGAGTGTGGATGGGAGGATTCGAGCTCAAACGCAATCTTGACACACAATTTTTCTGAACAGCAACTGTGGACTTTGCTACTGCTGGGGTGAGCATCCACCATGATTGCCAAGTGTTGGCGCGGTGGCCAATCAGCCCGTTTGGCCACCACCCAGATTGTCGCCCAGACTAACCGTTGTGCAACAAACCGAGCATTCTTATTTTGTAACAAACTTGTAATAGCTTCTAGAAGAACAAGTAGTACCCGTGTAGTGGAAAAGGAGAAAGGGGAATTAGTTAGATAAGAGGATAAAGAGGTTGGGGAAGATGATCTACCCAGATGAGATTGTATGAAAGGAGTACATTACCGTCTGGACAGTCCAAGAACCATGTCGAGTCTACTTGGACCCAAAGGAGAGGAACAATACTGAATAGGAAGACATGAGAGTTGAGTGAGTAGAGCTCTTGCTAAGGCATTGTATTGTATTATTATTGCTCAAGAATGGCTCATGGGTTGGTCTTTGTCTTACTTATGTTTATTCTACATATCCCTGTCTATTCAAGATTCAATCTTGTGTTAAGTGTAGTCCTATCTGGATGCGGATCATTGTCTGGATTCAGGACAAACTTAGGAACTAACCTGCTTTGTAGCCATAATCAATCTCCCCACGTTTAGGCAGATAGGTGGCTCAACGTCATAGCATTGACTTATTGCATTGGGCACAACTTCATTAGTCGTCGCTGCTCCTCCAGAGCCGACTAGGTGGTCTGGAACCATGTAAGTATCAGGTCTTGACTGGACTACAACAACAAGCCTCTTAGATTTGGCCATGATCCCATTGGTCTTTTTCTATCATTGCATGTGCTTCTTCCCATTGCTCTTAGAGGAGCTCTTAAAGGATTTCTCATAATGTAGAACCAAACTTTTAATTCTAATATCTATACTACTCGAGCTTATATCAATTGTGATCTTTTATTTACAATATACAATTGTAGAAAAAAGTAACATTTACATATTCCACTAGTTTCCTTACAACATTGCATCTCTTCCTTGATCCTTATTCATAAATCTCATGTTAAAGTACCATTAGAAGCTACACAACATGTTCTTATGTGTGTTACGTAACTATTTTGTACTAAGGTGCTTATAAGCTTAAAGACAACCCTTTTCCAAAAATAACCAATAAACCTAAGGAAAATATCACTAATGGTGGTTAAAGGCATATTCACTTTCAAAACAATAACAAAATATGATGGAGGTAAGGAAATCAAAAGTGAAAATATCTACATGGTGGAGGGAGAATGCACTTAGATGGAATGGAATCCATAAAGTGTCTCAAAGCTAATTAATCAAAGGAGGATATCAATTTAATTATGGATGATGAAAACTAGGTCATGCAAGAACCGAATGTAACTAGACATGTTTTCCAGAAGTTCCATGAGAAGTTTCAAGCAATCTCTATGGAAAATATTAAGAAACAAGGATCTAGATATGCTATACGCAGGACATACCCTTCATTGTTTCTCCTCGTGGTAAACTTTAATTAGATAAATGACACTCTAGAGGAGTTGGAGTTTCAAGCAATCCCTAAGGAAAAATATATAAAAACAAGGATCTAGATAAGCTATGAGGAGGACATAGGCTTCATTATTTCTCCTTGTAGTAAACTTAAATTAGATAAATGACACTCTAGAGGAGTTGGAGGCAGCCATGAGGATCACCCAAATTTTGTGGGCTAAATCGTAATATATAATATTATCGGTGGGCTTAATACATAACGCAACATGATAGAAGATTGTCAAGGCATGGTATCAAAAAAGTTAGCATTAAATACATTGCTAATCATGTAGTGGAGAGTGTTGATTTATGGTGGAATGCCACCAAGAATAGCCATCACAAACCCCAAACTTGGAAATCTTTCAAGAACTTTATCTATATAAAAAATTTACCACACCACAATACAAGGCTAGGGGACTAGGCCAACAGTGGGACATCTTACACCAATCGAAGAAAGACTCTATGTTTTTGGCAAAACATAAGGTCCACGAGAAGGAGACTTAGACCACTATTAGAGCCAAAGTAAATATGTTTCATCCACATTGCCTTAACTATAGCTATGTTATTCCCTTTAGCCATGAATTGTGAGAGCAAAATTGGATTTTTAAAAGCAACAAATAATTCCAAACATTAAGTGAAAAAACCCCCAAAAATCAAGATTCTATTCAAACAAACCCAAGGGAAAAAATGATGAAAATAGTGCCAAAAGGGTAAACACTTCCAACAAGCCTACTAAAGGGGATTCTAAGCATCATGTCATTTAATATTACAAGTGCAACAAAGAAGGCCATATTGTAGCAGATTGCAATGGATTTTTGAAAGAAAAAGAAGAGAAATATGGTAAAATTCCACATGATACAAATGAGTGACAATGAGATCATGAGTATTCTGACTATGAAGGCAAAAAGAAATCACATGTTCTTTTGAGAATGAAGGAACTATTAATGGTAAAGATGTTACTATTCTTTATATGATGATGGTAACTCACATGACTTCATTTTCAAAAGAGCTATGAGATTGCTTAACCTAGAGTTTGTTCCTCACATTATAAGGTTAAAGCTTCTTTGACTAGCACAAAGTATAATTACACTAAGGTAGTGAAAGATGTAGGTCTATGCATCAAACCTTATGAGGATAAAAGGGATTTGCTAGTAGCACATTTACAAGGGATAAGCATCATATTAGGTATGTCTTGGGGACATAAATATAACTCTCAAATTGACTATGATGCACATACTAATATGTGGATTACCAAAGATAGTAAGGGTTTGTGTCTAGGGGTCAAATGAAAGAAGATATTATCCCTTTACTTAACAACACCCTGGGACTAAGAGAGCTTTACGTAAGAGGGAGAAACCTTATATAGTGTTATATAACAAGGTTGTAGCCATGGAAACTACACCTGAGAGTCCATCATAATAGGCATTCCTTTCTAAGTTCAAGGATTATTTCTTAGAAGAATTGGCTCCTAGACTACCACATTCTAGACCCGAAGATTATAAGATTAAAGTTCTCTCAAGACCTTACAAAGCACATTATAGAATTAATAAACTAAAGAAAACCTCATATAGAAGAAATTTTAGATAGAGGTTTGATTAGATCTAGTAGCTCACCTTATGGTTTCATTAGACCTAGTAGCTCACCTTATGGTGCTCCATACTTTTGGTCACAACAAGAATAAAGACACTTACCTCACGTGTATAGAGTATAGAGCCCTAAACAAGATTACAGTAAAGAATAGGTATCCCATCCCTAGAGTTGATGACTTATCAAATAAATTGAGAGGGGATAGGATATTTAGCAAAATTTACCTTTAGTCTAGCTATCATTGAGTAAGAATGGATACAAAGGGTGTGTATAGGACTACATTTAGGACCTAATTTAGTTATTATGAGTTTTGGTAATGCCTTTGTACTTACCAATTCTCTTATGACTTTTAGTTGTATGGTCAACCACATATTCCTCAAAAATCAAGATTTTGGGCTTACCAATGATCTTGCAACTGAATATTCCTCTAACATGCAAGGAAAACGTAGTTGGCTGATGATCTAAGATCAGGCAGCATCAATCATATCAGAGCCGGATAGATTTCACCCTTTGAAGCCATGAAGGATTCCTAAGATTAGGATTCGAATTTTTTTGGGAGCCTTGGAACTCAATGAAAGGTAACAATTGGATTGGGTGAATACTCATACATTGAAGGATATATTTTCTTCCAAGAAAGGTCATGTATCACACGACCATTTATACATATTATGTAGAAGAGATGCACTAGCCTCCATGTATGGGTCATAAAGGGGTATCCTCTACTTAATATGTTGCGGCTAGAGAGTTTTATTGGCTTATGACGATGAAAGAGGATGTAGCTTTGTTGTTAAGTAGCTTTGTTGGCTTATGACGATGAAAGAGGATGTAGCTTTGTTGTTAAGTGCATGACTTGTCAAAAGATCAAGAGCTACAAGGGGAAGGCCTATTGATACCAATACCCATTCCTAATGAACCATGGGAACATATATCAATGGACTCTTCATTTATAACCTTTCCTAATATTGCGAGTCATAATGACATGATTTGGACTATAGTGGACCGCTTTAGTATATGAGCCTATTTTATTTCATGCAAAAAGACATAGACATCTCAACAAGGTGCCCCACACTTGTTTATCAAGAAAATCTTTATGCATCATAAAGTATCCCAGGTCGTCATTGTGTCTGATCACTGTAGCCATATTTTGTAAAAATGTGTGTGAACACTCTAGGACTAGCCAAGGGCACTTTTTTCCTCTTTAGAAGGTTTTTTCCCCGTGCTAGTATACACCTATCTTGAAGTATACTTATCTTCTTTGTACAACACACATTCATTATCTATCTATCATCTCATGATGTACTCTCTTGAGCTTCTCCATTATGTGTGTGTGTGTGTGTGTGTGTGTGTGTGTGTGTGCACGCGCGCGTGTGCGTGCACGTGCTTACATGCGGGTGTGCATTCCTGTAACCCTATTTCTAACATTTGGTCAGATCTACTACAAATGGGTGTGCAAATACACCAAAAAGCATCTACGTGCTTCACTTCAGTGACATCAATCTCTGTATCTTACGAGTAAAATTTCTACTCACTATACTCTGCATTTCTTTTATACACCTTGCAAGTCTCCATTGTCAGTGACCTTGTTAGTAACAGCCACCTTGGTTGCATTAAAGAGCACTCAACACTTTGTAGGTTACGTGATTATTACTTACTTGAGTATTATCAAAAATGGTAGATAGTGATGTATTTCTGCTGTTATCGGTCGTTGAGGATAAGCTTGATGGAACCAACTACCCATTGTGGTCCTATATGATGCGGCATGTATTGGTAGCCAAAGGGTTGTGGAATGTTGTGGTCGTCATTAACAAACATCCTAGTTATTCTACTGAACATGATGCAGAAGGCACATCTGCAAACACAGACTCAGTTTCACATGGTGCATTACCACAACATAGCATACCTCTTACAGAGGAACAAACAAAGTAGGATGGAAGAGATGCGCATGCACATGCATTGCTTTCTTTGTGAGTTAAGAGGAGTATCATTCCTGACATTCGATCATGCACGACTGCTAAACATGCTTGGGATGCACTTGCGTCATTGCACCATGTATGTAATGAAGTATGTGGTGCTTATATACGCAAGCAATTAGAGTTAGAGCATATAGATGAGGGAGACTCCATGGACAATTTCCTTACAAAAATCAAGGATTTTAAGGAGTAGTTGGCCAATGTTGATGAAATATATCCTGATAGTTCATTGGTGCCTACTGTATTGAATGTGTTGCCAGACTCGTATCAAAGTTTTGCTTCTACCATCAGACTCATGTGATGAAAGGCAATCCAAATGCCTTGAAGTTTGAGGAGTTGGTTTTCGTGCTCTTTTAAGAAGAGCAGTCCAGGAAAAATAGATCTGTCATGCATATAGGAGATCAGGCTTTTGCTGCCAGTCCTCACAACAGAGAGGCAAAGGTAAATCCTTTCCTTAGGGTAGTTACAAGACAAAATCAGAGTCATCGGGCAAGCCTACAGACAAGGAAGGTGACAAAAGCCAAAGAAAAAGAGCAAATGCAAATATTACAGAAAACCTGGTCATTACATTAATCAATGTAGAAAAAGGCTAGAGAAGGAGAAAAAGAAAGACTAAGTTATGGCTGTATAGCTAATGTATCAACATCCAAAGCAGAGAACAAAGAATCTACAAACTATGCACATGATGATTAGGCTTTCATTGTGTGCAATGAAGTTATGACCCTTCGCATAAGGATGGATGCATGGTTGTTGTACATATGTACATGTCTGGTATTTTGACAATGGTGCTAGTAATCACATTACTTCTCATCGCTCGCAACTTGTTCTCATCACTTGAATTTTCTCCACAAGGAAACACTCTAACATGTGAAAAAAATTCCTCATATCTTGTAAAAGGAGTTGGTAAAATTTTTCTCACTGCTGCAAATGGTGGAACAATCACGCTTTCATATGTATTATGTATACCAAGGATCAAGAAGAACTTGCTATCTATCTCTGCCATTAATAAGGCTAGCTTAGTGGTTCAGTTTGAGGATGATAGATGTATTGTTCATGATCACAGTGATGGCAAGGCAATTGTTACTTTTGGGGTGTGTGTGTGTGTGTGTTTTCATTTTAAACATAATACAATACCCTACAGCTGAATACCAAATTCAAAAGACACTCTATACTCAAGATATGAATAGAAACATGATATATTTCATCATTTGTGTAATACATCATGTTTTGGGAGCACTGATGAGTCTCAAGTAAAACTTCAAGATAAAATTTAGATCGAGTGAGAGAAAAAAACACAACAAGCCGAGGTAGATTCTGAGCAGAGAAACCCTTTTTCACACATGCAATCCAGAGAAGGTGAGTCCTGTTACTTGCATCCATACAAACAGACAAACAAATGTGTAAGTCTGGATGTGTCTTGCAAGTGTCAGGGGACTCAGCCACTTGTCATCGATGTCACTCAACATTACACATGTCATAGGTCTCTATGCAGTGAGAAAGAAATTCCCTAAAATAAGTTATACCAAGAAAACCAGTTGTACCCAATCCAGGCAGCCAATTAGTCAAACAAGGAGTGTTTAAGAGAATACCACAACAAAAAATTAAAAACTTCTTTATTATCAATCTAAGCCAAGCCTAGATATGTTGACTCATTCTCAGTTTCAATTTCTTTATAACAAAGTATTATACTGATATATGAACCAATAAGAGTATACAAATGCTTCACATTTGTTAAAAAAGAATTTTTTAAGTTTTATACAAAAGTTTGTCAAAATTGCGGCACAATTAGTTTTGTTTTACAAAGTTACTCAATAAATTCCATTAGAAATTTCCAAATCTGAGTATGCAAACTTAGACTATTATTTATCAGCTTAACAAATGTGCTTAAGTTAAATCCAGAATATAATACTCATGTTTTATCATCCCTTCAAATTATCAGAATGCATTACTGCAAAACATAGCAGCTTAACCCTCAGATTAAGGCAAATACAGCCTATGTGTAAGCAAAACATATCAGATTAACCCTCAAATTAAGGCAAAAAAGGCCTATGCCTATTTGTAAAAAACCCATATAAAAGTCAAAACCTAGCTAGGGGAAAACATCCATTTAGGCGCTACTATCATTTCTACCAGTATATGTAAACACCAAGTCATACTGTTAGCTCAGAAGGAAACATGGCCTAGCAAAAAGATCATTCCAATCCTACTTTGCAGAGCATAATCTTAAATAGTATATCAAGAGGCATAGTCTTCAGAGAGCCTCCCATGCAAACAAATTAAAGGCAAAGTATCATATAACCCAATGGCAAAAAGCAATCTAGACAAAGGTAGAGCTAGAAATCTATCAAGAAAGCAGCTGAAAATATGACAAAAGTCATATGTCCCAAAACAATACCCAAGTTGGTGACAGGAAGAGGAGACTCAGAATCTCACAGTTAGACAGAGCAGAGGAGAACTCAATATTCCTCCCAGAAACTGCCAAGTAAAATTAAAAACATTAAAAGTATAATGCCAACATATCAAGCAGCAAAAATGCTCTACAAGATGTATTCTGCCAGGACCAATGCACATCAAGTTTGAGTAGAAGGGTAGGCAATCCAAACACCCAAAGCTTATAGGTGTATATTTTGTTTAGCAGCTTAAAAAATCATTTAGATGCACTGTAGTAGCAACAGAAAAACTAGCTAGGCTAAGCAAAGTTATAAGGGATCTAAGAGTGAATGCTGCAAATAGGTATACCAAATCAATAGTATCAGCCAACATAAGTCTGATGTTGCCAACAAACCTCAAAACCAAGAGTTCACAGTGTAACTAAGCAACTAGAGCATAGCAATTTTATGTTGCCTAGGGAAAAGAGCAAAAATGGCATTTCACCCCAAGTAAAAGCCACCATATTAGGCCAAGAGGTATGAATAGAAGTTATCAAAACCCAACCTGTATGAGCAGCTAACAGTAAACCCTACAAATTTTAGAACCAACACATCTAGTAGTAGACAAGGTACATCAAACCCCTGCACTAAACCAGCCTCTAACATGCTTTTATCAGACCCAGAGGATGAGTCAGCAATCATATTTATTTGCATAATATTGCAGCAACCAACAACTTGGAGAGTAGTCTACTTAGTGTAGATACACATTTATAAAAACATGGTGAATTAACAAATGAAGCCAGGTTGGCTTGCAGAAGATCAAGATCTTACATCATTAAAATCATGCAGTGAAAAGTGTAAGCAACATATGTGCAACCTGAGAAGTTTATCCCTTCATTAGGACATAAGACTCTAACTAACAACATTTACAAAAAAGTGTTGAGCCCCCAATTTAGCAGATCACTATCAAGCAAAGAAAAGCCATGTCCAATCAAGAGATATATATCCATATATCCAGATGTGATATATTCAGTTTTTTTAAAACCCATATTTTCATTATTTCACAAAGAACTAGAAGTAACAGAACTGTATGTGCATCAGATGCTAGTTCCAGAGGAAAAGGAGCAGAGAACCATTTAACATGGAAGCAAAATTATATGAGAAAAAGAACAGGCACCTGGTTGGAAGGTCTCCCACTAGATGCAAGAAGGAGAGTCATGACACAAAGCAAGAACCAAACTAAGTGAGTGAACAGGTCACTCACCTTTCTCTATATATGGGAAGAGGAGCTCTTGGGAGGTTGCCCCCACTGATTGCGCCGGTCCACAACCACCATGACCTCCACAAAGAGCCAAATCTCCAAATAAAGAGCCTCATCACCATAGCAATCACGTGAGAGAGAGAGAGAGAGAGAGAGAGAGAGAGAGAGAGAAGTTATTGGTTACTCCATAATTACATGAAATACCTTGTCTCATGGCCCTTACATGCTAGATGCATATGAAAGACAAAGGCATGCTACATGTATAGTTTCTGCCACAAAGGCAAAGGGTGATGCTAAGCTGTGGCATGCATGCTTTGGACACTTGAATTTCGGCAGTTTGATGCATTTGCATAAACATGACATGGTATCTGAGCTGCCACAACTTAAAGCTCATATCAAACATGTTTGTGAGGGCTGTATTCTTGGAAAAATATAGTGGGCATCATTCCCCAAAGATGGTTTAGTTAGAGCTATCTAAAAATTACAACTTATACACTGTGATGTATGAGGTCCTATGAGAACACCATCTATTGGAGGCTACCTCTATTTTGTCACATTCATTGATGATTATTCCACACATACCTGGGTATATCCATTGAAACGAAAATCAAAGGTTTTTATATGCTTTCTTTGTTGCTATGGTTTAAAATGATTTTTCATGTAGGATTGGTACCCTTTGTACTGATCGAGGGGGAGAGTTTATGTCTAAGAAGTTTCATGCATACATGACTGGGAATGGGATAAAACACCAATGTACTATGCCCTATAAACCTTATAAAAACGGTGTAGCTGAACATAAAAATAGGTCTCTCATAGAGATGGCACATTGTATGGTCAAAAGTCAGGAGTTACCTCATGGTTTCTGGCTAGAAGCAGTCATGTGTGCAGCATATGTTTTGAACAGGTGGCCTACAAAGGCTTTACATACAATTACGCCTTTTGAAGCTTGGAATGGTAGAAAGCCCTCTGTGGCTCAATTACGCATTTTTGGTTATCTTGCTTATGCACTTATGCCTGAGCAATTTTGTAGCAAGCTTGATGATAAGGTTGTAAAATGTATTTTTGTGGGATACAGATCGGAAAGTAAGGATTATCGTATCTATCATCTTACTACCAAGCAAATTCTTGTGAGTAGAGATGTATTTGTGAAAGATGTAATTCATCCCTTGCTTTCATGTAAAAAAATAGCAAAATGTATGTTTGCATGACATATTTGACACTCTCCTTCCATTGTTCAATGCAAGACACATTGGAGCATTTGGATAATCCAAGGAATGCTGAAAATCAGCCCACACAGGTTACAAATCAGCATGTTTTTCAGCCCACAAATCAGCCTATTGATGAGGCAAATGTGGATGATGCAATTGATGAGGCAAATGTGGATGATGCAATTGATGAGGAAAGAAGGGAAATTGTAGAGTCAAAAAGTATGCCAAAATGGCTGGTGCAAACACTATGTGACAGAAAATTGGCCACTCCTTTGCCTAGCAAAACACATGGGGGGTTCTAATCATGCATCTCATGTTGATGCAGGTTGTGTTCTTATTGCCACTTTATGTGATGAAGAGGAACATGTATCCTTTGATGAAGCAAAGGAATCTAAAAATTGGATGTGCACTATGCAATCTAATTATGATTCAATACTAAAAAAATGATACATGGGATTTGGTAAACTTGCCTCTTGGCAAGAAGGCCATTGGTACAAAATGGGTTTACAAGCTCAAACGTAAAGCGGATGGCAATGTTGAGCGATACAAAGCTAGGCTTGTTGCAAAGGGTAATGCACAACAAAAAGACATTAACTATGGTGAAGCCATTGCACCCACATGTCGTATGAATACCATGTAGACTATCATTGCATTTGTAGCTCATAAAGGTTGGAATGTATATCAAAACTACTTTCTTGAATGGAGATTTGCATGAGGAGGTCTATGTGTCTCAGCCTCGTGGTTTTGTTTAGAAAAGTCATGTAGCCACCCTCACTACCCTTGGTTGGGCACCCCCAAGTTCGTGAACCTCAAATGTGGGCACCCTAAAGGGTCACCACCAGTCACACAAGAAGGGAATCTTTGGCTACCCACTTGACCACTTAGAAGCGGTACTCACCCACTTGTACTCGGTGCCTCTCACCTACTCCAACGGTATCTATGAGTGACCACTTTTAGCACTTGGCTTGTGATAGCCCAAGGGGCCATGCCCATTGTATAAAGAGGGACTTCGGTGTACTGAGAGAGGACCCCAATGCAATACATAGTCTTGTGTTTTTCTAACTCTTGTCGACTTTAGTCTTGTGCATGTGCATGTCACTCTTGGCTCCTGTGTTGTATTCCATTCTTGGGTTTGTGTGAGTGCATAGTGGAGTGGGATAGAGAGGTCGCCATCTCCCTAGCATGTGCCAACTCCTGAGGGTATACTACCCTAGAGAGGACCCTAGTGATCTTTAGTGTGTCGGCACGTCGGGCAACCAAGTCTGCTACAAGTCAAGAATTAAAAGTATGTAGATTGAAGAAAGCTTTATATGGTCTTAAGCAGGCTCCGAGAGCATGGAATGAAAAGATACATGCATACTTGGTTGCATAGGGGTTTTGCAACAACAACCCAACTGATAAGTCCTCTATATTAAGGGGACAAAGGATGTTTTATTGATCATCGCGTTATAAATTGATGACATGCTAGTAGCTCACAGGCCCTAATGATGATTATATTTGAACTTTTATAGTTGATTTAGAGAGAGAAATCTTTTGAGATGTCAGATCTTGGATCGTTGCACTATTACTTGGGCATTGAGTTTTGGCAGCGTAATGATGGAATTGTTATGCTACAGAGGAAATATATAGATGCATTGTTGAAGAGGTTCAATCTTGAGGATTGTAAACTTGTGGCTACACCTATGGAGCCAGGTTTATGACTATTAGCTTGTATTAAGAAGCTGTTGGATGCCTCATCTTTTCGTGCATTACCAGGCTTGACATTCAGTATGTGGTCTCAATATTGAGCAAATTTATGCGCATAGCCAAAACACAAAAAATTGGCAGTTTATCAAACAGGTGTTCTGTTACCTAAAGGGCAATATGCACTTTGGTTTATTTTATCCCAAGGGAGTTAAATCACATCTGTATAAATTTACAGACTCAAACCAAGCTAGATGTTATGACACACGAGTGTCCATGAGTGGTTTTTGCTTTCGCCTTGGTGATTCATGTAGATCATGGCTCAGCAACAAGAAGCAACCCACTGTGGCCACTTCTAAGTGTGAAGCTAAGGGCAGCGTTTACAAATACAGTTGAGTGTGTTTGGCTTAGGTACCTTATTGTTGCTGGTTTGGGTATTGACGAGTCCTCAGCCACTACCATCTTCATTGACAGTCAGAGCACTATGGAAGTTGTCAGGAATCCAATTTTTCATGCTCACACAAAGCATATTTAGGCACACTATCATTATGTCAGGGAGAGATGCTTTACAAGGGAAATTAGCTTGGCTTATATGTCAACGCAGAACAACTTGGTAGATTTATTCATAAAGGCACTCCCACGAGAGAAGTTTGAAGCTTTTTGCAAAGCTTTAAACTTACTTCCCTTTGGGGACTAGTTTTGGGGACTAGTTTGGGCACCCTATCACAGTCCAAAGAGCTTGGCACATCTCTGTACTTTAGTGCTAGCTCACCCCTTATTCACATCATCACTCCCAGGGGGGGATTTGTAGCCATATTTGATAGTGATGTGTGAACACACTAGAACTAGCTAGGACACTTTTTCCCTCTTTAGGATGTTTTTCCCCCGTGCTAGTATACACTCATTTTGGAGTATACTTATCTTCTTTATACAACACACATTCATTATCTATCCATCATCTCATTGTGTGCTCTCTTGAGATTCTTCACTATGTGTGTGTGTGTGTGTGTGTGTGTGTGTGCACGCACACGTATTCCTGCAACCCTATTTCTAAAAATCATGATTCAAAGTTTTGTAATCATTTTTGGATTGCACTCTTTAAAAACTTAGGCACTAAGTTGGATTTCATGACTCCATTTGTCACAACCTTTATAACACTTGGAGAAGAATTCTATTTCTCAAACATAAAAATTAGAGTAAACCATAAACTTAGAACAAATTAAAAGCATGAAAGTTACATAAACAAAATAAAATAAATAAGAGAGAGATCACTATCGACACAAGATTAGGTTGAATCTCCCTTGGATCAGTGTGGCTCATCATACCACTTGTCCATATTTATATGTATTAAAGGCTTGAATTTTAAAAAAGACAATTCCAAAATTGAAAGCATAAGGGCTTTTTGAGTTTTTGAGCTTATAAGCTCTTCCAAAAATATAGCAAGCTACAATTATCAAGTCTTGGGCCTACCAAAAGTATAAATATTAATTGGTATGTGCAAAGGTTTGAGGCCTTTGCCTTCCAAAAATATTAATGCCAAAATATATAACCATGATAGATATTAACATGTCTTCCAAAATATCTCATTGTGATCGAATAAATGTTCCACCCACGATTAATAACTAATCCACCACTCAATCATTGCCTACATTCAAAATAGTTTTAGTCAGTGCACAAAGCCGAAGTGTTTTCCAAAATTGACCTTAAATCAGGTTAGAATGGCCAAAGAAGATGTCCCACCACTCAATCATTGCCTATATTCAAAATAATTTTAGTCAGTGCTGCTGCACAAAGCCAAAGTGTTTTCCAAAATTGACCTTAAATCAGGTTAGAATGGCCAAAGAAGATGTCTATAAGACTACCTTTTGCACACAAACGGGTCATACCCTTTGGACTTCCTAATGCTCCAGCTATATTTAGTCGTATAATGAACTGTATATTCTTGAAGCACCAAATTTTTGTGGTTGTTTTCTTTGATGACATATTTGTCATTAGCAAAGACATATATAAGCATGAAAAACACCTAGAGATAGTATTCAATCTTTTGAAGGAGAATCAACTCTATACTAACTAAGACAAGAGTGAGTTCTTTCAAACTGAAATTGAATACCTTGGGCATATTGTCTATTTGATGGAATTCATGTAGATCCTAAAAAGATAGAGACTATTATGTCACGGACTGAACAAAGGACACTCATGAGTTAAGATCTTTTCAGTAGGTACAAAAATGAACAACAATCCTAAACTAAGGATGAGGTTTCTTATATACTAGCTAACCCTAATGTACTCGTTCACACCTGGATAGCTATGGGAAAAAACCCAATGGAACAAAAGTGTCCATGGCATAAGTATATGACCTTAATGTTCTTATTATAGAAGATTTGCCAAAACATTTGCTTACAAATCACACTACTTGATTGAATTACTGAAAAAGGCTAAAGTTTTTTATTAGACTGACATGCATGAAAAGTCTTTCAATGCTCTTGAGTATGCACTAACCCATGCACCTGTCTTGACATTACCTGATTTCCATAGACCATTCTTTGTGGTAGTGACTAATGCTAGTGGACATGGTATTGATGTTGTGCTTATGCAAGATAATCATCTAATTGCTTTTGAAAGTAGGAAATCAAAACCATTTGAGCTTCAATATAGTACTTATAGTAAAGATTTGATTGTTGAAATTTGGAAACATTATCTGAGTTCATCATTAAACTAATTAAAAAAGTATTAAACATTTGAGTTCATCATTAAACTAATTAACAAAGTATTAAACATTTGATTTCACAACCTCTAGTATCGGATACATATTAAGTCGGCATCTTTTATTAAAAGTTTTCAGCAAGCTATTCAATATACACTTGGTTTGTGAGAATGTTGTTGTTGCTGATGCTTTGAGTAAGAGACTTGGCATTAATAATATATCTCTTATTGAGTGGATTTCTTTTGATAAGCTGAAAGGAACTTATGAAAGTGATTCTAATTTTTTTAATGCATATAACAAGATGAAAGATAATAAATGGTTACCTCATTTGGATTATTCATATGATGTTTTTCTTTTAAAAGAAGTTGTGCATTATACTAGACCATTTAGACAAGCTATTATTGAAGAATCTCACTAACCACCTTTTGTTGGTCATAGAGGAGTTTTATCTACTTTTTGCAAATAGTTGCCAGAGATTTCTTTTAGCCTAATATATGTAGAGATGTTGCTAAGTTTGTGTTTGAATGTGTTATTTATCAAAAGATGAAGAGTCATAAAGGAATGAAATTTGGTTTACTTATGTCATTACCTATTCCTAATGAATCATAAGAACAATTAAGTATGAATTTCATTATTAGTTTTCCTTTGACTGCCACTAACAAGAATGATATGATTTGGACTATTGTAGATAGTCCAAATCATATCATACTAGTTCTCCTTTGTGATTGTTGCTAACAAGAATGGTATGATTTAGACTATTGTTGATAGATTTAGTAAACACAATTAGTTTATTGCTTGCAAAAAGATATTGATTTCTTATAAGACTGGACATGTTTTCATCAAACAAGTATTTGTGCATTATGGTTTACTAAAGATCATTGTTTTTAATAGAGATATAAAGGTTTATAGTGATATTTGGACTACTTTAATTGAATGTCTTGGAACAAAATTCAAATTTTCTACTGCTTTTCATCCTAAATCAAATGGTCAAACTAAATTAACAAATAGTATAATTCTTGATTTGCTTAGATCTTATGTTTTATCTAAGCCTAAGCCTAAGCAATGGGATAAGTATTTACACATTGTCATTTGTATATAATAACTGTCCTCACACTGCTACAAAGAAAGCACCATTTGAGATAGTCTATTGATAAGGATTTGTCGACTCCTATAACTTATCTTTCACATTCTATAGAGATTGCAGATTCTCTTGTTAGAGACTTTGACCAAATTCACGAGTTAGTGAAATTGAACATTCAAAAAGCTCAAGAGAAGTACATGAAGTACGAAAATTGTAAACGTAAACATGTCTATGTACTTCTTTGTATTGAGAAAAGTCCATAGAGACCAACCTTGTGTGGTAAAGTTAGCTCCTAGATGTTATGGACCTTTTAAAATTATTGCAAAGATAAATGATAATGCATATAAATTGGAGCCATCCTCCAATTGGTATATCCGTAATTCTTTTCACATTAGTCTTTTGAGATCTTTTAGAGGACCTCTACCTTCTTATATCCATAATTCTTTTCACGTTAGTCTTTTGTGAGCTTTTAGAGGACCTCTAACTTCCCATCCTATATTAAAAGAACATTCTGAATTATCACACTGTACAAATCACTTCGGTGTAACAAGACTCTCCACATTTCGGACATTGAGTTACATCTTTATGATGAGTTTACTCATTTCGGACATTGAGTTACATCTTTATGATGAGTTTACTCATTGAGCTATAAGCATTTGATATTATTTATGGAAAGGCTTTACCCATTCCTACCTCTCGCATTTCTCATAAATTAAAGGATGCTGATGAGTTTACTCGAGATTTTAATAACATATTTTAGCAAGTACACCAAGCTATACACAAATCTCAAGAAGTGTATGACAAATAAGCATATAAGAAACATAAAGCCATATCTTTTAAATTAAATTCTCTTAAGAATTAAAAAGAGACGTCTCAAGAGTCTTAAGAAGAATCTAGTAGTAAAATTGGCACTAAGGTTCTACGGCCATTAAGGGTCACCAAATGACCTTGTAAATCAATTCTTGAAAAGAATCTAGTAGTAAAATTAGCACCAAGGTTCTATTCTATGGACCAGTAAGGATCACCAAATGACCTTGCATATAGGTTCTATTGACCATTAACGGTCACCAAATGACCTTGCATATAGGTTCTATTGACCATTAACGGTCACCAAATGACCTTGCATATTAATTAGATCTACTAATACACTCGCACATCCACAATTCTCCCCACATTAGTTTATTGTTAAAACCATTTAGAGGACCACTTTCTTCACATCCTACTTATGAAGAGCCACCTCTAATTATTAATAAAAAAGAAATACATCATAGGGGAAACATTATCATTCTAAAAGGAATCTATTTCTTAAATCGAATGGCACTCAAGTCCCGTACTTGGTTCATAGAAGCAAATGCCTTTTTTTACAAGGCACGGCTGGCTCAGTCCCCTAAAATGAAACTTTTTTAGGGCCCTATTTTTACTACATATCATAACAAATAAATCAGTTGGAAAGTTACCCAACTCATCGAGTCCACCCATCCATAGGATGGCACCGTCAGGGCATCCATCCATCCATCCATCCATCCACTTTCTACCCACTCACCAAATTCATTTTTGTTATCTAATTAGGTCCTACCACATTGTGAAACTATTAAAATAGGTTCTTGAATTAAAGAAGTTCCACAATGTTCCTTAAGCAACCTTTAGTGCTCAAAGTTAAAAACAACAATATTTACATTATAACAGTACTTGCAACAAAATATTTACAAAAGAGACCCTGAAACTCGGTCTCAGCAGGCAGCCAAATCGAGGCTTCTATATCCATGTCCATAGACATATCCAAACCAAAACCAAACCACCAATGATCTAGAATTTGGTCTTCTAGCCTTAACCAGCTGGGCATACCCCATGGACTATACTCTCTCATAGGCCGGTCGGCAAGGGCCAAGCCAGCCTGTCGCCCCCTTAGGCATTGCCTCTTATACCAAACCCTCTCGCTCCTCAAAGGGGATGACTATTTGTGTGATGAGATCTAAAGAAGTTACTATTGCCTCAAAGAAAAGATGTCCAAATCCTATAATCAAACTTGGTGCCTCTCTCACTTATGATCCTTTCTTGGCAATCCATGCAATAAGAATATATCCTTTAAAGTCTTTGGCAACATCAAGTGTAGGACACAACACATATTTAACATTTGTAGTATTATACGGAGTTACTTCATTCATTTGGCCACATGCAGACATTTTGTTACGATGTCTGCCACCCATTTTGTATGGTGGAGGGCATGCTATATTTTATACACATGTGAGTGAAATTATTTATGTTGCCTTTGTTGCATAACTTATGTTTATTTTTGTTAAAGATAAGCCTAATTTTGTAAGGAAGGCTAATTACGGTTCCTTGGCCTAATTTGGAAGAAATATAAAAAATACCCATGTGGGAAGTGGAACCACGAGAGAGAGAGAGAGAGAGAGAAAGAAAGAAAGAAAGAAAGAAAGATTTTATTAACGTCTTCCAAAAGACCGAACTCGGCCTATGAGACAAATCGGAGTACCTGTATGGGGTATCCTCTGTCATCCCAACAAAATGAAAAAGTACTGAATAAAAAAGCTGAATCTGGGTGTGCAGGGGATGGAGCTCTATTACTAGGAGAATGCAAAGCTATATGCATGGAGTATACAATCATGATATGCAACCTAGCTAGCTCCATCCTGTACCATACTGGGGGTATAAAATGGTATACATCAGTGAAGGGGGTGTCCACAGCTCCCTGAAGAACATGCCTGGGTGTGCTCTGAAGCGAGCCAGTCGCTCCGCACCCTCTCTGTGAAACTGAGCTCTGATCTCTGTCATCTCTCTCTGGTATAGGCGTGGTGTCCGAAAGCCAGGTGTCCTCTGTCTCCTGCGGGCTCTAAGTGTCTCTGCTCTCTGGAGAGTAATCCCCTGCCGTGTAGGGGCTGGGAGGGGTATGGATCTCTGGAAAAATGTAGTAATCTGTGTCTGTCGCCCCCCCTCTGGAGCTGTCTGAGCCTGTAATAATGTCTCTCTGTGGCGCTGTATGTCTAGAATGTATCTCCCTAGTATGCGCTGGTCTGCTGTCTCAAAGATCTGGCGTAGGGAATGTGGCTCTCTGAATAAAATGGGATATCTCTCTCTGATGGCTGTATATGCTCTGCATCTGCATACATAATGCTCCTCACTCTCCACCTCCTCTCTGCACAATCTGCATACCCTCTCCTCTCGGGGAATCCGTGCTGCTCTGCCAGTCTCAATCTCCAATCGGTGTGATGAAACTCTGAGCTGACCAATAGCCACTCGGGAGCCGTGTGGTAAAAAGCCCTCCATGTATCTAGGCCTCTCTATAAATCCATCATCAGTGATACTCATGAAGTGATCTCTGTAGTATAGCATCTTCGGTGGAAGAGGCTGTGTAGGCGATATCCATGTCTCTCGTGTATAGAGCTGCCATAGATCCTGTCTCAATACTCTGTTCCTCTCACTATGAGAGAGACGGATATGTGGTGCATCCCTGTCATACTGGAATGGTGGTAGATGATCCATGTCTAGGCCATGCTGTGAGAACCAATGTGTGACCTGTGCATACCATGATCCTCTGTCTCCTGCCTCAGCCAACTGTCTAGATGCCTGAAAAGCTCTGTATGATAATCTGTCATGTGGCATCTCTCTGAATCTGTCTAGCAGGCATATAGTCTGGAATATGGCCTCTACCATCATAGGAGGCGCAGCAAACTCTGCTCGGATAATGTCATGAGGTACTGACGGTTTGCTGCGTATCATGCGTGCCATCATGAGGGCCTGTGGTCTCTCTATCTGTGTCCACCAATGAGTAGCAAGGCCTGGCGCCCATACTGCTGCTCCATACATCAATGCCGGTGTGACTAATGTGTCAAATAGCCACCCCTTCGTCCGGGGCTCCTGAAAATGCGCCTGGTGGCACTGTCTCTCTAGCATAGCCAATGCTGCATATCCCCGTGTCAATCTAGCTCTGGCTGCTGAACCCATGGTAAAGCGTGTGGCTGCTGCAGAGAAGGTAACCCCTAGGTACACGTATGATGTCACCACCTCCACCTGGCATCCTGCGAGAGTGAATGTCAGCTGACTCCTGCCCTGTCTCGATGTATGAAAGACCATAACCTTGGTTTTCCCAAGGTTCACAGTAAGACCCCTCTGCGTGCAGAAATCATGGAGTGCATGTAGATGCTGCTGTAGACCACCTGGGGACTCAGACACTAATACAATATCATCAGCATAGAGCATAATATGTACTGAGGTACCTGCTAAATCCACTCCATCTCCGCCTCCCCGTGTAATGAAGTCAGCCACCTCATCAATGTATAACCCAAATAGCGTGGGGGAAAGTGGGCATCCTTGCTTCACACCAATGGTGCTAGCAATAGTCTCGGACATACCTCCTGGACATCTGACTCGCCCAAAAACCTGCTCATATAATGCATAGATGCCCCATGTCATATCTGCTGGTATGCCAAGAGACTGCAGGCGCTGAAAGAGCCTCTCTCGTGGTACTGTGTCAAATGCCTTGCGGAAATCCACAAAGCAGCAATAGAGCTTTCTCTTCCTCACTCTGGCCTGATCAATCATACATCTCAAAGTGAATACATGGTCAGTGGTAGAGAAAGCTCTCCTGAAGCCTGCCTGCCCTGATGAGCGTAAGCCTGCTCGCTCAGCATATAAGCTAAGCTCCTGCTCCAGCACTGCACCATAGAGTTTGGCTAGCACGTGGCCAACCATAACCGTCCTGTAGTTGCTCGGATCGAGCATATCCCCTGTTTTGTGAATCGGCACAATGGTGTGCATCGTCCACTCCGCAGGCAAACCCTCTGCTAGTGCCCTGTTAAACAGGTGTGCAAGAAAAGGAGCTAAAGAATCTACTGCATATATGAGATGCTCACCCTGCAGGCCCATATGGTCGGCGACCCGTCCATGCTGTAGGCGGCGGATAGCTTCCTGTACCATCGAGTGGGTAAAGAAGCTAGCTGTGGTAGGTCGAGGCTCCTGTGGCTGAGGTATAGGTGGCTGCTGTGGGGCATGGTATAGACCCTCTGCATATGTGTGCCATGTCTGTGGGTCTGCAATAGGCGTCGGGGTCCGGGGCTCTCTGAAGTGCCGCCATGAGACAGGGCTATCTCTACTCATGAAGAAATGAAAGATCTCTAGCTCCTGTATCTCTGCGAAGGCCCGCCTTTTGCGGCGAGTAAGTCTCCTCATCTCTCTCCTCGACTCCTGCTCTGTGATGGCTCCCAAGGCTCTCTGTATGCGGAGTCGTGAGTATAGGGCTCTGCACTCGTCATCATACCATCTGTTCTGGGGCATAGTCCCAGGTCTCGCAGGCTCTCCTGAGTGTACACGATGTGGGAAGCTCTGTAATGCAGCCGTGTGTAGGAGTGATGCGAGCTGGGCTGTAATGGTATCCATAGATGCCAGGGGATCCATGAGTAGGAGTCCATCCTCTACTCTGCCAGTGTATATGTCTGCCATGTCATGTGTGAAGTAGATGGTAGTGTGTGGCGTCGGTATGTGGGGGGCTGGTGATACTGGTGATCCGGCTAGTGAAAATGCCAAGTATGTATGATCTGCTCCAATAGGACGAGGTGGAATGGAGAATGAGGTGACAAGCTGTGATGCCTCCAAAGACCCCATAATGTAGTCTACCACCGTGCCTCCGGTCCGTGTATGACCCCCATGTGGGAAGCATGTCAGCCCTCCTGACCCCGGCCACTGTAGCATCCCGTTATAAATAACGAGACGATGCCTGGCTCCCAACTCTAGTAAGTGGTCCCCATAATGCCCTCTGTCTGGTCCAGTGTCCTCTGATGCCCGACTAGCCCCTATCTCCTCTGGATCCACAGGGTGGAGGATCTCCATGTCATCATAGTCATACACCTCACACTGTCTGCTCTGTGTGTGGGCATTGAAGTCGCCCGTAAGAAATACTTCCCCTAGTGTAGAATAATGCATAATCTCCTCTGACAGACAAGTGTATGGCGAGGCTCCTATCTCCTCCTCCTGTGGCATGTCCTCTGTAATGACGTAGGAGGATCCTGATGGAGAAAAGTAACATAGAGCTATGTATATAACCCTGTCCTGTGAGAGCTGTAAGCTGATCCACATGTATCTGGCCTCTGGATCCTGTGCTACCACTCTCAGTCTCCCCTGTAGCTCCCGTCTGAATAGGATTGCTACTCCCCCCGACCCTCTCGAGGTACCCTGGCGTGTGGTCCTCCTGTATGCTGACTCCCACTGGAATCCCTCTACTCGAGGTAGCCCTCTCTCTGGGCTCTGATGTGTCTCTGTCAGAAGTATGATGTCTCTCCCCACCATAACATGCTCCAGTCGTCCAGGCTGCACCCATAGTGAACCATTACAGTTCCATACTGCTATGTGTATCTCTGTCAGTGGCCTGGTCTGTGTCCCATAGGCCCCAAACCGCTAATCCATGGGCCGGCCATCAATGATGACCCGACCATCTCGATAGAAGGCCTTCTTGCCTTCTCTCCTCGCGTGTAAGACTCGTGGCATGCAAGCTCTCCTATGCTCAAGCTGCATCCTCGTGAGATCATCATCCAAGAAAATAGGAGCTCCCTCTAAACCCCGTAGTATGACCCTCTTCCTCATGAAGGTGACCCTCTCCGTCTCTCCTGCAAACTGTAGGATGAGGGCTCGCTTGCGTGTTGAGTCTTTCCCGGCTCTCCATGCTTTGGTGAAGGGGAGAGGGTGCTCTTCCTTGTAACCGAGCTTCATGCATAGAAGCTGTCCATCTTTCTCGGGAGTGGAGTCGGGTGTCTCGGCTATACCTGTGACTCGAATGTTGAGGCGGCGGGCATGCCTCATCTTCTCCTCCTCAATGGTGGTGTGAATGATTTGGTCCCTGAAGAACATGCCTGGGTGTGCTCTGAAGCGAGCCAGTCGCTCCGCACCCTCTCTGTGAAACTGAGCTCTGATCTCTGTCATCTCTCTCTGGTATAGGCGTGGTGTCCGAAAGCCAGGTGTCCTCTGTCTCCTGCGGGCTCTAAGTGTCTCTGCTCTCTGGAGAGTAATCCCCTGCCGTGTAGGGGCTGGGAGGGGTATGGATCTCTGGAAAAATGTAGTAATCTGTGTCTGTCGCCCCCCCTCTGGAGCTGTCTGAGCCTGTAATAATGTCTCTCTGTGGCGCTGTATGTCTAGAATGTATCTCCCTAGTATGCGCTGGTCTGCTGTCTCAAAGATCTGGCGTAGGGAATGTGGCTCTCTGAATAAAATGGGATATCTCTCTCTGATGGCTGTATATGCTCTGCATCTGCATACATAATGCTCCTCACTCTCCACCTCCTCTCTGCACAATCTGCATACCCTCTCCTCTCGGGGAATCCGTGCTGCTCTGCCAGTCTCAATCTCCAATCGGTGTGATGAAACTCTGAGCTGACCAATAGCCACTCGGGAGCCGTGTGGTAAAAAGCCCTCCATGTATCTAGGCCTCTCTATAAATCCATCATCAGTGATACTCATGAAGTGATCTCTGTAGTATAGCATCTTCGGTGGAAGAGGCTGTGTAGGCGATATCCATGTCTCTCGTGTATAGAGCTGCCATAGATCCTGTCTCAATACTCTGTTCCTCTCACTATGAGAGAGACGGATATGTGGTGCATCCCTGTCATACTGGAATGGTGGTAGATGATCCATGTCTAGGCCATGCTGTGAGAACCAATGTGTGACCTGTGCATACCATGATCCTCTGTCTCCTGCCTCAGCCAATTGTCTAGATGCCTGAAAAGCTCTGTATGATAATCTGTCATGTGGCATCTCTCTGAATCTGTCTAGCAGGCATATAGTCTGGAATATGGCCTCTACCATCATAGGAGGCGCAGCAAACTCTGCTCGGATAATGTCATGAGGTACTGACGGTTTGCTGCGTATCATGCGTGCCATCATGAGGGCCTGTGGTCTCTCTATCTGTGTCCACCAATGAGTAGCAAGGCCTGGCGCCCATACTGCTGCTCCATACATCAATGCCGGTGTGACTAATGTGTCAAATAGCCACCCCTTCGTCCGGGGCTCCTGAAAATGCGCCTGGTGGCACTGTCTCTCTAGCATAGCCAATGCTGCATATCCCCGTGTCAATCTAGCTCTGGCTGCTGAACCCATGGTAAAGCGTGTGGCTGCTGCAGAGAAGGTAACCCCTAGGTACACGTATGATGTCACCACCTCCACCTGGCATCCTGCGAGAGTGAATGTCAGCTGACTCCTGCCCTGTCTCGATGTATGAAAGACCATAACCTTGGTTTTCCCAAGGTTCACAGTAAGACCCCTCTGCGTGCAGAAATCATGGAGTGCATGTAGATGCTGCTGTAGACCACCTGGGGACTCAGACACTAATACAATATCATCAGCATAGAGCATAATATGTACTGAGGTACCTGCTAAATCCACTCCATCTCCGCCTCCCCGTGTAATGAAGTCAGCCACCTCATCAATGTATAACCCAAATAGCGTGGGGGAAAGTGGGCATCCTTGCTTCACACCAATGGTGCTAGCAATAGTCTCGGACATACCTCCTGGACATCTGACTCGCCCAAAAACCTGCTCATATAATGCATAGATGCCCCATGTCATATCTGCTGGTATGCCAAGAGACTGCAGGCGCTGAAAGAGCCTCTCTCGTGGTACTGTGTCAAATGCCTTGCGGAAATCCACAAAGCAGCAATAGAGCTTTCTCTTCCTCACTCTGGCCTGATCAATCATACATCTCAAAGTGAATACATGGTCAGTGGTAGAGAAAGCTCTCCTGAAGCCTGCCTGCCCTGATGAGCGTAAGCCTGCTCGCTCAGCATATAAGCTAAGCTCCTGCTCCAGCACTGCACCATAGAGTTTGGCTAGCACGTGGCCAACCATAACCGTCCTGTAGTTGCTCGGATCGAGCATATCCCCTGTTTTGTGAATCGGCACAATGGTGTGCATCGTCCACTCCGCAGGCAAACCCTCTGCTAGTGCCCTGTTAAACAGGTGTGCAAGAAAAGGAGCTAAAGAATCTACTGCATATATGAGATGCTCACCCTGCAGGCCCATATGGTCGGCGACCCGTCCATGCTGTAGGCGGCGGATAGCTTCCTGTACCATCGAGTGGGTAAAGAAGCTAGCTGTGGTAGGTCGAGGCTCCTGTGGCTGAGGTATAGGTGGCTGCTGTGGGGCATGGTATAGACCCTCTGCATATGTGTGCCATGTCTGTGGGTCTGCAATAGGCGTCGGGGTCCGGGGCTCTCTGAAGTGCCGCCATGAGACAGGGCTATCTCTACTCATGAAGAAATGAAAGATCTCTAGCTCCTGTATCTCTGCGAAGGCCCGCCTTTTGCGGCGAGTAAGTCTCCTCATCTCTCTCCTCGACTCCTGCTCTGTGATGGCTCCCAAGGCTCTCTGTATGCGGAGTCGTGAGTATAGGGCTCTGCACTCGTCATCATACCATCTGTTCTGGGGCATAGTCCCAGGTCTCGCAGGCTCTCCTGAGTGTACACGATGTGGGAAGCTCTGTAATGCAGCCGTGTGTAGGAGTGATGCGAGCTGGGCTGTAATGGTATCCATAGATGCCAGGGGATCCATGAGTAGGAGTCCATCCTCTACTCTGCCAGTGTATATGTCTGCCATGTCATGTGTGAAGTAGATGGTAGTGTGTGGCGTCGGTATGTGGGGGGCTGGTGATACTGGTGATCCGGCTAGTGAAAATGCCAAGTATGTATGATCTGCTCCAATAGGACGAGGTGGAATGGAGAATGAGGTGACAAGCTGTGATGCCTCCAAAGACCCCATAATGTAGTCTACCACCGTGCCTCCGGTCCGTGTATGACCCCCATGTGGGAAGCATGTCAGCCCTCCTGACCCCGGCCACTGTAGCATCCCGTTATAAATAACGAGACGATGCCTGGCTCCCAACTCTAGTAAGTGGTCCCCATAATGCCCTCTGTCTGGTCCAGTGTCCTCTGATGCCCGACTAGCCCCTATCTCCTCTGGATCCACAGGGTGGAGGATCTCCATGTCATCATAGTCATACACCTCACACTGTCTGCTCTGTGTGTGGGCATTGAAGTCGCCCGTAAGAAATACTTCCCCTAGTGTAGAATAATGCATAATCTCCTCTGACAGACAAGTGTATGGCGAGGCTCCTATCTCCTCCTCCTGTGGCATGTCCTCTGTAATGACGTAGGAGGATCCTGATGGAGAAAAGTAACATAGAGCTATGTATATAACCCTGTCCTGTGAGAGCTGTAAGCTGATCCACATGTATCTGGCCTCTGGATCCTGTGCTACCACTCTCAGTCTCCCCTGTAGCTCCCGTCTGAATAGGATTGCTACTCCCCCCGACCCTCTCGAGGTACCCTGGCGTGTGGTCCTCCTGTATGCTGACTCCCACTGGAATCCCTCTACTCGAGGTAGCCCTCTCTCTGGGCTCTGATGTGTCTCTGTCAGAAGTATGATGTCTCTCCCCACCATAACATGCTCCAGTCGTCCAGGCTGCACCCATAGTGAACCATTACAGTTCCATACTGCTATGTGTATCTCTGTCAGTGGCCTGGTCTGTGTCCCATAGGCCCCAAACCGCTAATCCATGGGCCGGCCATCAATGATGACCCGACCATCTCGATAGAAGGCCTTCTTGCCTTCTCTCCTCGCGTGTAAGACTCGTGGCATGCAAGCTCTCCTATGCTCAAGCTGCATCCTCGTGAGATCATCATCCAAGAAAATAGGAGCTCCCTCTAAACCCCGTAGTATGACCCTCTTCCTCATGAAGGTGACCCTCTCCGTCTCTCCTGCAAACTGTAGGATGAGGGCTCGCTTGCGTGTTGAGTCTTTCCCGGCTCTCCATGCTTTGGTGAAGGGGAGAGGGTGCTCTTCCTTGTAACCGAGCTTCATGCATAGAAGCTGTCCATCTTTCTCGGGAGTGGAGTCGGGTGTCTCGGCTATACCTGTGACTCGAATGTTGAGGCGGCGGGCATGCCTCATCTTCTCCTCCTCAATGGTGGTGTGAATGATTTGGTCCCTGAAGAACATGCCTGGGTGTGCTCTGAAGCGAGCCAGTCGCTCCGCACCCTCTCTGTGAAACTGAGCTCTGATCTCTGTCATCTCTCTCTGGTATAGGCGTGGTGTCCGAAAGCCAGGTGTCCTCTGTCTCCTGCGGGCTCTAAGTGTCTCTGCTCTCTGGAGAGTAATCCCCTGCCGTGTAGGGGCTGGGAGGGGTATGGATCTCTGGAAAAATGTAGTAATCTGTGTCTGTCGCCCCCCCTCTGGAGCTGTCTGAGCCTGTAATAATGTCTCTCTGTGGCGCTGTATGTCTAGAATGTATCTCCCTAGTATGCGCTGGTCTGCTGTCTCAAAGATCTGGCGTAGGGAATGTGGCTCTCTGAATAAAATGGGATATCTCTCTCTGATGGCTGTATATGCTCTGCATCTGCATACATAATGCTCCTCACTCTCCACCTCCTCTCTGCACAATCTGCATACCCTCTCCTCTCGGGGAATCCGTGCTGCTCTGCCAGTCTCAATCTCCAATCGGTGTGATGAAACTCTGAGCTGACCAATAGCCACTCGGGAGCCGTGTGGTAAAAAGCCCTCCATGTATCTAGGCCTCTCTATAAATCCATCATCAGTGATACTCATGAAGTGATCTCTGTAGTATAGCATCTTCGGTGGAAGAGGCTGTGTAGGCGATATCCATGTCTCTCGTGTATAGAGCTGCCATAGATCCTGTCTCAATACTCTGTTCCTCTCACTATGAGAGAGACGGATATGTGGTGCATCCCTGTCATACTGGAATGGTGGTAGATGATCCATGTCTAGGCCATGCTGTGAGAACCAATGTGTGACCTGTGCATACCATGATCCTCTGTCTCCTGCCTCAGCCAACTGTCTAGATGCCTGAAAAGCTCTGTATGATAATCTGTCATGTGGCATCTCTCTGAATCTGTCTAGCAGGCATATAGTCTGGAATATGGCCTCTACCATCATAGGAGGCGCAGCAAACTCTGCTCGGATAATGTCATGAGGTACTGACGGTTTGCTGCGTATCATGCGTGCCATCATGAGGGCCTGTGGTCTCTCTATCTGTGTCCACCAATGAGTAGCAAGGCCTGGCGCCCATACTGCTGCTCCATACATCAATGCCGGTGTGACTAATGTGTCAAATAGCCACCCCTTCGTCCGGGGCTCCTGAAAATGCGCCTGGTGGCACTGTCTCTCTAGCATAGCCAATGCTGCATATCCCCGTGTCAATCTAGCTCTGGCTGCTGAACCCATGGTAAAGCGTGTGGCTGCTGCAGAGAAGGTAACCCCTAGGTACACGTATGATGTCACCACCTCCACCTGGCATCCTGCGAGAGTGAATGTCAGCTGACTCCTGCCCTGTCTCGATGTATGAAAGACCATAACCTTGGTTTTCCCAAGGTTCACAGTAAGACCCCTCTGCGTGCAGAAATCATGGAGTGCATGTAGATGCTGCTGTAGACCACCTGGGGACTCAGACACTAATACAATATCATCAGCATAGAGCATAATATGTACTGAGGTACCTGCTAAATCCACTCCATCTCCGCCTCCCCGTGTAATGAAGTCAGCCACCTCATCAATGTATAACCCAAATAGCGTGGGGGAAAGTGGGCATCCTTGCTTCACACCAATGGTGCTAGCAATAGTCTCGGACATACCTCCTGGACATCTGACTCGCCCAAAAACCTGCTCATATAATGCATAGATGCCCCATGTCATATCTGCTGGTATGCCAAGAGACTGCAGGCGCTGAAAGAGCCTCTCTCGTGGTACTGTGTCAAATGCCTTGCGGAAATCCACAAAGCAGCAATAGAGCTTTCTCTTCCTCACTCTGGCCTGATCAATCATACATCTCAAAGTGAATACATGGTCAGTGGTAGAGAAAGCTCTCCTGAAGCCTGCCTGCCCTGATGAGCGTAAGCCTGCTCGCTCAGCATATAAGCTAAGCTCCTGCTCCAGCACTGCACCATAGAGTTTGGCTAGCACGTGGCCAACCATAACCGTCCTGTAGTTGCTCGGATCGAGCATATCCCCTGTTTTGTGAATCGGCACAATGGTGTGCATCGTCCACTCCGCAGGCAAACCCTCTGCTAGTGCCCTGTTAAACAGGTGTGCAAGAAAAGGAGCTAAAGAATCTACTGCATATATGAGATGCTCACCCTGCAGGCCCATATGGTCGGCGGCCCGTCCATGCTGTAGGCGGCGGATAGCTTCCTGTACCATCGAGTGGGTAAAGAAGCTAGCTGTGGTAGGTCGAGGCTCCTGTGGCTGAGGTATAGGTGGCTGCTGTGGGGCATGGTATAGACCCTCTGCATATGTGTGCCATGTCTGTGGGTCTGCAATAGGCGTCGGGGTCCGGGGCTCTCTGAAGTGCCGCCATGAGACAGGGCTATCTCTACTCATGAAGAAATGAAAGATCTCTAGCTCCTGTATCTCTGCGAAGGCCCGCCTTTTGCGGCGAGTAAGTCTCCTCATCTCTCTCCTCGACTCCTGCTCTGTGATGGCTCCCAAGGCTCTCTGTATGCGGAGTCGTGAGTATAGGGCTCTGCACTCGTCATCATACCATCTGTTCTGGGGCATAGTCCCAGGTCTCGCAGGCTCTCCTGAGTGTACACGATGTGGGAAGCTCTGTAATGCAGCCGTGTGTAGGAGTGATGCGAGCTGGGCTGTAATGGTATCCATAGATGCCAGGGGATCCATGAGTAGGAGTCCATCCTCTACTCTGCCAGTGTATATGTCTGCCATGTCATGTGTGAAGTAGATGGTAGTGTGTGGCGTCGGTATGTGGGGGGCTGGTGATACTGGTGATCCGGCTAGTGAAAATGCCAAGTATGTATGATCTGCTCCAATAGGACGAGGTGGAATGGAGAATGAGGTGACAAGCTGTGATGCCTCCAAAGACCCCATAATGTAGTCTACCACCGTGCCTCCGGTCCGTGTATGACCCCCATGTGGGAAGCATGTCAGCCCTCCTGACCCCGGCCACTGTAGCATCCCGTTATAAATAACGAGACGATGCCTGGCTCCCAACTCTAGTAAGTGGTCCCCATAATGCCCTCTGTCTGGTCCAGTGTCCTCTGATGCCCGACTAGCCCCTATCTCCTCTGGATCCACAGGGTGGAGGATCTCCATGTCATCATAGTCATACACCTCACACTGTCTGCTCTGTGTGTGGGCATTGAAGTCGCCCGTAAGAAATACTTCCCCTAGTGTAGAATAATGCATAATCTCCTCTGACAGACAAGTGTATGGCGAGGCTCCTATCTCCTCCTCCTGTGGCCATGAGAGAGAGAGAGAGAGAGAGAGAGAGAGAGAGAGAGGGTTATAATTCAGCCGGATATTGAAAAGGCTTATGATCACATTAGTAGTTGGTTTTTTCTTTCATAGCTTATGCAGACTTTGGGATTTAGCCCTCAAATGTCTTCTTTGAGTTCTACTATTTGACAACATGCAATGGCTAGGCTTATGATTAATGGTGGGGTGACTAAGCCCATTCATTTGATGAGATCGGTCAAGCAAGGATGCCCACTTAGCCTTCTCTTGTTTACAAATGTTACACATCCAATCTTATCTCAACTGGATAAGCTAGTGGAGGACACTAAAGTTGTAGAGAAGCTCTTCCAAGCTGAGAGCAGATGGTCGACCGGGCATTGACAAATGATTCTTTCATGTTCCTTAAGGCTCAAAGAGATAATGTTCAGAAGGCTATGGCTCTTTTGGGATACTTTTGGTCTTTCTTTAGGGTTATACATTAATATGCAGAAATGTGCTCTAATAAGCTATACCGAGAGCGATTTTCTTGGTTTGGGATGGAATGGGCATGTCATACAAAGGGGATGCATCACACGCCACTTGGGTTATCCGACTGGAGTGGATGTTGATTCACATGCTTTTTTAGCATGGATTGCTGCAAGGATAAATGATAAGTTTGTGTATTGGAAATATTAGGGTTGGCCTATACATGTTCAGCTCAAAGTGGTACAATCCATTATGATTAGCATGATATCTTTTTTCTTGCCTTTATTTCCATGGATAGGCAAAGATTTACATCAGATACAACAACGAATTAGATTTATGCTATGGAAAAGAGGAGAAAATAAGCTAGGGAAGACATAGATTTCTTGGGAACATGTTACTTCTCCGAAGAGGAAGACAGATTTCTTGGGAACATGTTACTTCTCCGAAGAGGAGTGGAGGGGCAGCCCTATTAGATGATGTCAGATTACATATGGTTGCTAGGAGATGGCCTTTATTGCAAGATATGTGTGTATCTGAATAGCCATGGGTGGTAATGGGTAAGGCGCTCATAAAGGAGGTCGCACTTGTGCATGGTAATACTAGGATTGATGGTACATGGTGGGATGTAGTGAATGGTTCCCAACAGGTTCAAGTGGTAGCTTCATCTCTCCTTTCTCATTTGATGATCTCATGGAAGATGGTGTTGGCACACACTAAATGGAAGCCTTCAAATCAGCGATTGCAGTTAAAGTCTATAGGGCAGGTGAAGTGTTCGCTACTTCACGACATCTGGAGTGGCTTGACAAACTTGTTGAGTGGCCGAAACTCAATAGAATGGCTCGATTGGGACTAGTGAGAATTATGGATGCGTTGTTGCTACTTCACGACATCTGGAGTGGCTTGACAAACTTGTTGAGTGGCCAAAACTCAATAGAATGGCTCGATTGGGACTAGTGAGAATTATGGATGCGTTGTTGCTACGTAGAGGCCACTTATTGTCTTTTCAAAAAATCCATCAATCTTTTCGAGTTCCATGTGGATATGTACAGTTATGGGAGAAGGTGAGGGCATGACCTACACCGTTTGGTGATATGCCTCAGTTGGAGGATCAACAACCTTGGTTAGATTGGGCATTTAGAAAGCCTAAGAACATTGTCCAGTATACAACAAATCAAGTGTACCATATGATGGTGGAAGATAAGCATTGAATCATTGAGAAGGCTAATAGGGTATGGAACATCAAGAAAAGTAGGGCCTGGTGAAAGGAAGTAATCTTATAGCACTGGTGGTCTAAGATTCCATATCAAGGGATGGTGTTCCTATGGTGCATGCTAGTTGGAGGCCTACCATTGGGGGACCAGTTTGCAAAAGCAGCGGATTGCTTTTGGTTATTGCATGTTTTCTACTACATGCTTGGAAACATGCCCACATCTTTTCATTTCATGTCTGGTGACAAAGAAGGTGTGGGATTTCCTTTCTCGCGTATGGATTCCGTTGATAGTTAGATGGGCTTGCAAAGGTTAAAGACTAGATTTTTGGCAAGATTCCGAATGGGCCGGATAACCTAGAACATTCATTTTTTTTTTCATTTTTTCAAGTGGACAAGTCTGTGGCATATCTAGTTAGCTTTCTAGGAATGCCTTTATATTTGATGTAAAAGTTGGTAGTATAGCTCACATAGATCGTGGGCTACTATTGTGGCAAGTGTCTTCCTTGTGGGGTCAGCTCATTTGGTGGAGAATGACATGGCTATATATTGGATAAGGGTACTTCGAGCTACACCTGTGGTTTGGAGTAATTAGTGAGGGAAAGCTAGTACATCACATGGCAGCCATGTGGCCATTTGTAAAGTGATTTTTGGTAATATATCTTCTATTACGAAGAGAGAGAGAGAGAGAGAGAGAGAGAGAGAGAGAGAGAGAGAGTCTTGTGTTATTCATGTTTTAATGTGTTCTCATATGCTTTGCCATGGTTTTATTTATTTGCACATGGTTGTTCAATTCTAGTTTGAAATGTAAGTGAGTGGTGAGAGATTTCTCCTTGTGCCAAGATCCTATCACTTGGCTCTACAAGGCAAATAAGACTAAGGTTCAATTCAAGTTTAGAATGTAAGTGAATGGTAGAATGTAAGTGAATGGTGAGAGATTTCTCCTTGTTTTAAGATCCTATCACTGGGGCTCTACAAGGTAATAAGAAGACTAAGGTTCTAGACTAAGGTTCCATTAAAAGTTTTACTCTGCCCTCTAGAGGAAATCCTTAATAGAACCATTTGTTGAAAATACCAATGTGACACTAACAAGGAATTTACAAAAGTTTAGATTTGAATTATATACGTTTGTGAGTTTAGTGATCCATGGTTAAGAATGAGAACACCTAATTTGGCTCATCATCAATAAAGTTTGTGAGTTTAGTGATCCATGGTTAAGAATGAGAACACCTAATTTGGCTCATCATCAATAAAGTCATCAACAAAGCCATCTCATGTAAATGCTTGGACTAAAGGTTTGAAGAAGTAGAATAGGGGTTATCATTAGGATTTAGGGCATCTTGAAGGGCATGAAGAGGTCACAAATATAAAATTAAATTGGAGATGGGGCTAGGTCTTTAGTTAGGTAGATAGAAAGTGTTCTTCTTGGGATATTCCTCAACCCTTATTATGCATGGAAAGGTCACCCTTGCTAGCACTATTTAGAATAATATAGTTTATTTCTTATGTTGTTAGAGGCCATTCAAGAGATAGATAGAGAAATTAGAGAAAGTCCTTAAATTAACATTACAAGGCAACAACAAGACCAAGGTAAAGTGCCCCAAATATTATTCATCAAAGGGATAAAGGAGGATTGGAGGTTCTCAACATTTGAGCTTTGGCCAATAAGCTTGCAATCAAATGGCATAACTATTATTAGATAATAAACAAAGTGTAAAAGTGATGCAAGAATGGGTATAATTATTGCTAGGTAATAAATAAAGTGTAAAAGTGATGTAAGCATGTTGCTTGAGGTTTTCTTTATGTGTGGACAATTTGACATAGTTTCAAGTAATGTGGAAAAGTGAACAACAGGCATGGTGTTCACATAAACACTTGCTTCAATGGAATGGGAGGAAATGGAGAATATGGGGTGTTGAACAAGACTCCATGTGGATTCCTTTTTGCATTAATGACCACCATTTTGATATACAATGGGCTAGAAGCTTGAATAAAAATGACCAAAAGACCTTGGGAGACATGTGCATGGGATCTTCACAAATACTCACGGCACACTTTAAAGACTATTAAAATCTAGTTTAATCTAAAATTAGTAGATAGACATATTGTTTCTCTTAGGATACATGCTTTAATAAATGGGAAACAATGATCTTGCAATGGCACAACTCTGCCATTGACAACCATTTTCTTTATGAATAATTCCCCTTATTGTCATAGAAACTATGGTTTATCTCCTCAAAACGGGTCAAAATTAACATTATTCATAGTATGGTGGACCACACCAGGGACGAAACAATGGGGAAGATGTGCAACATTTTGTAAGTTAAGAAAGATTGTATGTAAAGAGTGAAAGGAAGCCTATCTTAGCAAAAAAAGATCCTCTCTTCCGTGATCATAAATTAATTTTGCTTATTCATTAACCATTTTTTGTTGCCTATCAGATTTAGTGTAGACCCTTATTTTGCAAATTGAAGCTCATTTTGTTGCATTCAAGTTATGAATACCTTGCGTTTTGCAATCTTTAGGTCAATACTTGGCACCCGAGTGTGTAAAGGCCCCTATCATGCAATGTGTAGTTCACTGTGGCATCCAAGTGTGAAAAGACCCTTTGTTTACCATTTGTAGCTCCATTTGTGTGTAAGGACGCTAAATTTGCACTCTATAGATTGGCATCCAAGCCTTATTTCCAAGCTCATCAAGTTGGCAATAGACTCATCATGCATGCTGTGGGATCCAACTTTGTAAAGACCACATAATGAGCAATTATATTATCAATCCAATAACTAATCCCTCTCGCATATGGAATTTTCAACTTTTCAAGAAGAAGGTGAAGAAAAGGAAGAGATCCCGGGAGAACCCAATTTTGCAACGCTGGAACGAAGGCTAGGGAAATGTCTATGATGCGTACGGTGGGAAGGGGGGTGTGGATACTGGGTGCGTAGTAGAATGCAGCGTGCAGCAAGGCAGCTGATTCGCCTTGTAACCTGTGATTTTCGCAAAGCCCTTTATATGAATGCAGCGTTTTTCCATACAGCAGCAGCAGCAGCAGGGACCCATCATCATTATCATCACCACTCCGCCCTAGCGGGCAGACCCATCATCACATTGCAGAGCTGCATTCACTTCTCTGTGTTGCAGCTTCTTTGCCCCTCACACAGTGGCTTCTGGCTCATCCGATGCTACTGTAACGGGTGTCCTCTGTCATCCCTTCTAACACACGACCATGATGGCTTGCACGCCACAGAGCTAAGCAAAACAGGTTTGTTTCTCATCAACACCACTTTTACCTCGCATTTGAGTTCTTGGGTTGGGTGAGTTTTAATGAAAAAAACAAAAAAGCAGTTTTGTTTTGTTTTGGGAATGTGATCTCACGTTATCGTTATTGAGTACATTTGCAAATTGCTAGAGTGTGGTTTTAACAGTCCATATCTGATCTTGGTTTTCGATTAGTGAGTTTGTTTTATGGGTAGGGACTTTTCAACAAAAAACAAACAATAAGATATTGAATTCATTCACTCTTTTTGCATTGTTTGTATATACATACATACATACTACAAACACATGTGCATGCGTATACACACACACACACACACACACACACACACACACACACACACACAAACATATATCATTCATACATGTCTATATATGATGTATGTGTAGGTATTTGTGTGTGGAATTTTTGTACAGTTCCCCTTGAAACGGGGCGTGACTGGCTTACTGTTTATGGTTTGTTTCCCTGGCCTTCCTAAGGAATATTTTGAACTTTTCTTGTTGATTGGGTGCTCTATCAGCCAGGCCTCAAGGTACCCCCACCAAAATCACCCCCCCACCTCACCTCCGGAACGGCAGTGAGGATTGTCGTTTGGGTTGCAGGACTCCCACCCTTCGAGTGGGTATAGCCTCATTGGAGAGCCTCCCTTGACAGTTTGCGATTTCGTGATTGGATGGTTCTCAATTATTGCAGAGGATCGGGTTTTCCAGCTTGCCCGGACAGTGCTTTGTTTGCTGACAGATATGGAAGCTATTAGCCAAGCATGCAAACAAGAGCTTTTGCTCCAGCTACAGAGATCTAGATGGCCCGCTTGTGGATGCACATGAAACAGTGCAAGTAAGAAGTCCACTTAGCTGTGTCTCTGCCCAAGTTCGAAATACTCATTATTATACCCTTGAAGCATATCCAAACATCTGCAATACATAGTCATCATTACATAAACATTATAATGAGGACGTGAAACCGATCCCGTCAAGTGGGAATAGACTCCGTTGGACACCCACACGCGTAAATAGCACAACTTAAATATCACAATATGAATGGACAACTCAACAACAATTGAAAACTGAAATGAAATGAAATGATGATCAATGGACACCAGCACTGGGGCCGGAATGGGCCGATCCCCCCCTCAATAAATGATATATTATTGGGAGTATTTAAGTGATACAATGCTCCATGGGTTCAATGAACCAGATGATGTCCATGTACAACTGAGATGAATACAGTTACCAAACAAGAGACTTGAAGTAGACGTTCAAAGGAGAGTAATCCAATTGAAGAAGACTAATCTCTACGGTCCTGTGCCTTCACTGGAATCCGCAGAGAGCGCCCCACTGGTGTTCCAGGACCACGCACAAACAGGCGCTCCCGTACTAACGCCTGGCTCTCCCGATCTCGGCACCCATGGACCGTGGTTCTCTAGAAGCTTGGACTACCCGGCACCGAACGGGTGTTAGCAGCAGAGGGTATCCCTTGTAAGATTTACACCAAAGACCTTTGCTTAAATCTCAATCCACTTACCTTGTAAAATAGTGGATATGGCCTTCGGAAGTACTAGGCACCCACGTACGAAAGGAGAAGTCTCTATTACTGCTGTTGCTCTGCCAGCCCGCAAGTGAGAGAGTCGCCTGGAGCTCGCTAGTGGGAGAACAAGTATCAGAGGCGCCTGAGTGCAGTTGCATAGAGGCTAGAGAAGGACATCTGGGCATAGCCGCCTGCGGGCAAAATAAGGAGGGCCTGTGCGCAGCCTTCTGCAAGGAAGAGAGGGTGGCGCCTAGGCGCAGCCGCCTGTGGGCAAGCGACATAGGAGACCTGTGCGCAGCCGTATGTGGGTAGTCAGATGAAGAGGTCGCTTGTCCGCAGCCGTCAAGTTGCAGTGGCCAGGCAAAGCAAGAGAGAGATGGAATCTACGTAGCCGCCTGCAAGTTGTACAGCCGCCTGTAAAGCGAGAGGGATGGAAGGACCTGTGCACAGTCACCTGCAAGGCAAGAGGACAGCCGCCTGCAGAGCAAGATGAAAAGAGACCTGTGTGCAAGAGTAAGCAGAGTTGCCTGTGGGCCAGCGTTGAATCAGAACTTGGGTGCAGCTGTCTTGCGGGTAAACGATGGAGAGGTTGCCTGGCGGCTAGATGAGAGAGAAGGTGGCCATGCATAGCCGCTTTTATGCAAGAGAAGTATTACCCTTGATTTGCATGGAGGGACACACGACCAACAGCTGGCCGGCCCACCTTGATTGCATGGAAACGGCCAGCTCCAACGTTCCCAAGGGGGGTGGATAGGTGGTCATGCACCCACCCCCACACACAAGATTTAGGGAGGAGTTCTCTCCCCACCATGGCCCATTCGTGGGTGCCCACCCTTCTAAAGGTACCATGAAATATTGGGAAGGGTGCCCACTCATTAATGAGTGTGAAACTGCAACCTTATAAAAACAAAGGTTAAAAAGAATGCTATGAAATAAACAAATGCAATACACTTACCACCTGTTCACACGCAACAAAACTCGTCAGAAGACACAGCAAACTTCACGACTCACTGGCAGGCGTCCCTGCTCAGTAAGTGGCACGTCAAACAAGCAAACACAAGAATACAAGTCACACGAAAACAGTTCCAAACATGCAAAACATGAATGCATGTGCAAATAGTATCATGGACATATCTCGCGTTCATGGAACAAGTACTAAACATTTCTGTTGGGCACAATAATGGCACGACAGAAAGTATAAATCTCGGTCTTTCTATGGAGTGACAGTCCCATAGGTAAGACATAGATCCAGGCACGAGCCTCCCTATGGAGTGACAGTCCCATAGGCAAGACACGGCACAAATATTGGCTCTTTCATGGCGTGACAATCCCATGGATAGAACACAATCCAGGTCATACACGGGTGGCACCAGTCTGGCTCCCGTCCATACGACACCATCCTGCTAACACACGGGTGGCACCAGTCTGGCTCCCGTCCATGTTATGCAAAAATACTGGCCCCTTCACATGAGACACCGGCCTGGTCTCAAGTGAATGAGACACAAATCTGGAGGGTGACATTCCCCCGGGCTTCTAAAGAGTTGTCCTCAACTGAAAAGCCTCAAGATATGCCTACAACAACTGTGGGTAATCAACAAAATAATCCTCGTTTACCCACTTTGCATCAATGGGTAAATAATTCTTGAACTTCACAAGGTATCTCCTGGAAAGCTTTCTTGCAACAGGTAGCTTTCTCTCCTTGTGAAAGACAATCTGTTCTGGCTGGAGGATCTCCTCAAGCTCATTAATCTCTTGCGGATCTTCTGTGACAGGCTCGTCAGGATCTGGCCCAACATACTTCCGCAAAAGACTCACATGAAATGCATTGTGAATCTTCCAATGACTAGGTAAAGCAAGCCTGTATGACACTTCATTGATCTTTTGAATCACCTTGAAGGGTCCATAATAGCGAGAAGAAAGCTTAGGATATGATCCTTCTCGTCCTGGCCTCTTCCGAAGCCTAGCTTTCTCAAATTTCAGCAAAACCCAATCACCTTCTTTGACTTGCATGTCCCTTCTATGCTTGTTATCAGCAGCCATTTTATGCTTATCTTGTGACCTTGCAATGGCTGTCCGTACCTGAGCAAAGGCTACATCCAAGTCACGAACATACTCATCAGTTGCAAAAATCTCATCCTTTGTACGAAGGATGGGTGGCAAGACCACTCTGCTATAAATAATCTCAAACGAGGCCTTTCCTGTGGAGGCATGGATCGTATTGTTGTAGGCAAACTCAACAAGTGGAAGATACTTCTCCCATGCAGTCTTTTGATCTGCCACATAACACTTCAACAAATCCAACACGACTGAATTTGCAGCTTCACTTTGGCCATCTGTTTGGGAATGATAAGCTGATGAAAACTCAAGTTTAGTGCCCATGTTATCAAATAAAGCCCTCCAGAGAAGGCTCGTAGTCCTGGGATCTCTATCCCCAACAATGGATTTAGGCATACCATGATGCTTGAAAATATTAGCAAGAAAAAGCTTCACCATATGATCAACTTTAATGGTTGACGGGCAAGAAATGAGCTTGCTTGCTAAACCTGTCCACAATGGTCTTTCCCATGGCTGCGAGGGAATAGGTAATGACTGAAGCAAAGCTGGGGGTTTTTGCCTGTCAAATTTCACTTTTTGGCAAGTAATACATGCACGTACATATGCCTCAATGTCTTTACGCATGCTTGGCCAAAAGAAATATCTCTCAATCATGCGTGTAGTGGGCATGATACCTCTATGACCAGCATAAGGTGGAGCGTGACATTCCTCCATAACCTTTGGACGCATATCCTTCACCACACATTAGCAATTATCCTTCATAAGATAACCCTCTTTGATCACATAAGAGGCATGTGACCATCAAATCAGTCCAAATATGACAAAAATCAGCATCCAAATGATACAAATCACGCATAGTAGTCAATTCCCCATGTGAGGCTACTGAAATTGCAGCCACATATGGCCTCCTGGACAATGCATCTGCTACCAAATTCTTCTTTATTGCTTTATTAATATGGATGTGTGATACAATAGGGATAGAATCTTCCTCTTTGCTAGCATGATCAACACTACCCTGCATATCGGGAACTGCATGCACATTAGGCTTAGACTGCTTGTCCTCTTGCATCTTGCTTACATTTGGGGCATTGTCGAAACATATGCTCTTTGCTTCCACATGCAAAACATTTTCCCTCTTTCGCATATTGCTCCCTTTGCTCAGGAGTCAAGCCAAACCTGTTCTTCTTGAGCACACTATCCATGGATGAGGTATTTTCAGCGTTACCTCCCTTTTGGACTTCCCTGAAGCCCTTTTTAGGTGGCTGTCCACCTTTTTGTTGCAGGTTTGGGGCAGCCTTATCTTTGCCCTTAGAACTCCCTTGATCTTGCTTAATTTTGAGCACCAATTGCTCCGTAGCAAGAGCAGAGGCTATAAGCTGTTGCAAAGTATGTTTCGGGTGCAATTCAATGCCCGAACGATAAGCGGAGCGAAACTCCTCTTTCTTTCATCTTCAGTGATTTGCATAAAGGGAGTTACCTCAAGCAACACTTTCCAAAACTTATTGCATAAAATCTGTCCTTAAACTCTTTCCAAGTGCAAATGGGGTCTTTGGTGGTCTTTTCAGTGATCCACCAATGAGCGGCTGTCCCCTTCAAGAACATGCTTGCATGACCAATTTTGGACTTCTCAGTGAAGTCCTCATCACTAAAAGCAATATCAAACTGTGCCACAAATGCTAACACCTTGGAAGCATCATGCTCTCCATGAAAAACATCAAACTTAACGGACTTGTCACCTACTTTAAATTCCTTGAGCTTTTTGGGATGAGGCTCATGGTCCTCTCTTTTTCTTTTCCCCTTATCCAACGGGGCAGCCGTATCTACATAGGCTCCATGGGCCATCATGGAAGTTTCATGAAGCACGGTGGCATGTGCTCCACGAACCTGAGGATCAGATGCATGTGACCTTCTTGCATAAGGCAATGTCTCTCCATGAGACAACTCAGTAGGCAAAGCTCTTCTAGTTGCAAACCTGTCACCCCCTCCATGGGATACATGCCTTGAATACATGTGACCATCATGCCCTCCATGAGCACTAGCATACATATACCTGTCACCCTTTGTGCCTTGTGGAGAAGATGCATGACGAGAGGTGGCTGTCACCTCTTCCCTTTGCATAAATGACCTCAACCTTTGAGATGCGGGATCTCCATGCTTCAAGGGAGGTGGATTTCTGAATTTCAGCTCTCCATCTTTCCCCTCTTTGATATCACCTTTGCGAAGGAGGCAGAAAAGTGCCAACTCCCTTTGGCTTCTTGCCCACTTCTCGTGCCATGGACTCAAAAGTCATGTCTACCATTGCATCAGCTTTCCTTGCTTCAATGGCACTTTGCACATGGGGATCTTCATGCAAAAATTTCAGCTCTTGCTCTTGTGCCTGCAAAAGCTTTCTCATATGCTCCAATTCAGCCCTCATTGCATTAGACTCTTCTTGCATAACTGTCTTTCCACGAGACGGTTGTCCCCTCGAATCACTATCATTCACCCTCTCAAGGGGCTTGTGCCTTCCTTGCAAAGCATCAGAACCACGCGAGGCACTTGATGGGCCCCTAGAATTAGGCACTTCCAAAGGATTGCCTTGGCTCTCCATTGTGTTAAGTGTGCTAGAAGCGGGGTGTCCAATACACAGGTTCGTTTCCCCACTAAGAAGAGGGAAATAACCGTGCTCTGATACCAATGAAACCGATCCCGTCAAGTGGGAATAGACTCCGTTGGACACCCACACGCGTAAATAGCACAACTTAAATATCACAATATGAATGGACAACTCAACAACAACTGAAAACTGAAATGAAATGAAATGATGATCAATGGACACCAGCACTGGGGCCGGAACGGGCCGACCCCCCCCTCAATATATGATATATTATTGGGAGTATTTAAGTGATACAATGCTCCATGGGTTCAATAAACCAGATGATGTCCATGTACAACTGAGATGAATACAGTTACGAAACAAGAGACTTGAAGTAGACGTTCAAAGGAGAGCAATCCAATTGAAGAAGACTAATCTCTACGGTCCTGTGCCTTCACTGGAATCCGCAGAGAGCGCCCCACTGGTGTTCCAGGACCACGCACAAACAGGTGCTCCCGTACTAACGCCTGGCTCTCCCGATCTCGGCACCCATGGACCGTGGTTCTCTAGAAGCTTGGACTACCCGGCACCGAACGGGTGTTAGTAGCAGAGGGTATCCCTTGTAAGATTTATACCAAAGACCTTCGCTTAAATCTCAATCCACTTACCTTGTAAAATAATGGATATGGCCTTCGGAAGTACTAGGCACCCACGTACGAAAGGAGAAGTCTCTATTACTGCTGTTGCTCTGCCAGCTCGCAAGTGAGAGTCGCCTGTAGCTCGCTAGTGGGAGAACAAGTATCAGAGGCGCCTGAGTGCAGCTGCATAGGGGCTAGAGAAGGACACCTGGGCACAGCCGCCTACGGGCAAAATAAGGAGGGCGTGTGCGCAGCCGCCTACGGGCAAAATAAGGAGGGCCCGTGCGCAGCCGTCTGCAAGCAAGAGAGGGTGGCACCTAGGCGCAGCCGCCTGTGGGCAAGCGACAGAGGAGACCTGTGCGCAGCCGTCTGTGGGTAGCCAGATGAAGAGGTCGCCTGTCCGCAGCCGTCAAGTTGCAGTGGCCAGGCAAAGCAAGAGAGAGATGGAATCTACGTAGCCGCCTGCAAGTTGTACAGCCGCTTGTAAAGCGAGAGGATGGAAGGACCTGCGCATAGTCACCTGCAAGGCAAGAGGACAGCCGCCTGCAGAGCAAGATGAAAAGAGACCTGTGCGCAAGAGTAAGCAGAGTCGCCTGTGGGCTAGCGTCGAATCAGAACTTGGGTGCAGCCGTCTTGGGGGTAAACGATGGAGAGGTCGCTTGGCGGCCAGATGAGAGAGAAGGTGGCCATGCATAGCCGCTTTTATGCAAGAGAAGTATTACCCCTGATTTGCATGGAGGGGCACACGACCAACAGCTGGCCGGCCCACCTTGATTGCATGGAAGCGGCCAGCTCCAAGGTTCCCAAGCGGGGCGGGTAGGTGGTCATGCACCCACCCCCACACACAAGATTTAGGGAGGAGTTCTCTCCCCACCATGGCCCATTCGTGGGTGCCCACCCTTCTAAAGGTACCATGAAATATTGGGAAGAGTGCCTACTCATTAATGAGTTTGAAACTGCAACCTTATAAAAACAAAGGTTAAAAAGAATGCTATGAAATAAACAAATGCAATACACTTACCACTTGTTCACACACAACAAAACTCGTCAGAAGACAGAGCAAACTTCACGACTCACTGGCAGGCGTCCCAGCTCAGTAAGTGGCATGTCAAACAAGCAAACACAAGAATACAAGTCACGAAAACAGTTCCAAACATGCAAAACATGAATGCATGTGCAAACAGTATCATGGACATATCTCGCGTTCATGGAACAAGTACTAAACATTCTTGTCGGGCACAATAATGGCACAACAGAAAGTATAAATCTCGGTCTTCCTATGGAGTGACAGTCCCATAGGTACGACAGATCCAGGCACGAGCCTCCCTATGGAGTGACAATCCCATAGGCAAGACACGGCACAAATACTGGCTCTTCCATGGCGTGACAATGGATAGAACACAGTCCAGGTCATACACGGGTGGCACCAGTCTGGCTCCCGTCCATACGACACCATCCTGCTAACGCACGGGTGGCACCAGTCTGGCTTCCGTCCATGTTATGCAAAAATACTGGCCCCTTCACATGAGACACTGGCCTGGCCTCAAGTGAACGAGACACAAATCTGGAGGGTGACAGGACATATGTGGGTTTAGCTAGCACTCGCGAGTCGTTACCCAACCATAGGCTCCAAACCGGATATAACGGTAAGCCACCCCGAGCTAGAGACCAATGCAATCTTGGCCTAGACCGCACCCTCTGTAATGGGAGGCGGACGCGTGTATTGGAATCGTATAAATGTGAACAAGATTCTGAGCACTTAACACTTGAGCATTACAACCACAAAGCTGAAAATGACAGAACACCACATAAAGGGGCCGGTGATAGGCTGACCCCCCCCCCCCCTTTAGGTTATATTACCAAAAGAGTCTGCAAAGTACAAGATTACGGGTGCCTGGGGATTCACCACCAGCCTGCACCTGATTCTTCCAAATACATTATGAATGAATACATTTCAAACAAGAGAATTTGTAGGTACATCCACCCTACACACAGGTACATCCGCCCTGCACAAGTCTCTTCACAGGTACATCCGCCCTGCACAAGAGTATCACAATCCTCAAAGGTACTCCGCCCTGCACAAGACGTAAATGGATCTTTAGGCCCTGTTTCCACGCGAGAAATTGATCTAGAAACCTGTGTTCTCCGCGAGCAAGTGTCCCCAATGCTTGCCCTAAGCACATGCTATACCAAGAATCCTTGAGACACATCCATGCTCACATATTCCATTGCTGTCCGGCCTGTTTTGTGCAATAACCAGTCCAAAACAGCAACTTTCTGTCGCGAGAAATCCACCTGTAAAGGGTCCTACAGCCCTGTGGAGGTCCCTAGAGCTGTCCTGTACTGTCCAAGTTGACTTTGGACACTTGTAACCAGCCCAAAACTCGCAATAACCAGAAATTGTAGGTCTGCAATTTACCAACCAGCCCTTTAGAAGAGTGTGGGGATCGTTGTCCAAGCTTGTGTGAGTCCGGGAAGCAAGCAACCAGCCCTGTAGCAACTCCCAAAGCTCCAACCAGCTCTCCAATATGTTGAATAATGAGTAAAACAGCCCAAAAGGGCCTCTTGAGGGAGGCGCCTTTTTCAGGTGCCACCTCAGGGGCCTGGTGGGTACACATGCTGGCTGACATGTGTCCCCATAAGGTGTCCAGGTAGGTGTCCAGCCCATAGTGCTCCATTTGTCCTGTTTCTATAAGTTTAGGTCCAACCAAATGGGAAATGGCCATAAGCTGTCCGGACTTCATTAATTTTGGTCCAACCAAATGCGAACGCATTATAAGTTGTCCGGCCACTTATTAATGAGTGTGGACCTGCAAACCAATAAACCTTAGTAGTAAATAAAGTAAGCTGTAAATTGAGTGTGGACGCACTTACCACCTGCAAAACCCATAAGCCCACAGTTTTAGGCCCAAACAGGAGTGCACACACGTGTCCACAAGGTGCCCGGGCGTCCCCGGTCCCTCGGACTTCACAAGCCAAAATAACAAGCATTGTCCAGGCAGCAAGACAATGTCACACAAAGTAAAATAAAGTTATGGCATGCATCATTTATGCATTGTGCACATGTAAACTTGGAGAACCACCTATCATCATTCTTGTACTTGAAAATATTCCGCCTGCCATCATAACACACCATGTGTGCATGGCCGGAATCCACACGGGCACCGCCCGAAAGTCCACAAATGTCCTGCCATGTCCTTGGACTCATATGCATCCACTCATATGATCCATACACATGCCCAGGTATAATACATACATGCATCCGCATGTTTCTAGGCCTGACACGCATCCGCATGTCCCTAGTAAAATAAGGGGTTTGTGACATTCCCCCCGGCTTCTAATCAGTTGACCGCAACTGAAAAGCCTCCAGATAGGCCTTCAAAAGTTCTGGGTAATCCCTGAAGTAGGCCTCATGCATCCATTTCGCATCCAAAGCTGAATAATTCTTGAACTTCACAAGGTACCTACGAACAAGTTTGCCTCCCGCAAGCTTTCGTTCCTTGTGAAAAACAATCTGTTCAGGTTGAAGAATCTCTTCCAGCTCATCCACCTCGGGTGGGTCTTCTAAAACCGGCTCAAACGGTGTCGGTCCCACATAAGGCCTCAATAGCCTCACATGAAAAGCATTATGCATGTTCCAATGATCTGGGAGTACAAGCCGAAATGCAACATCATTGATCTTCTCCAAGATCTGAAAAGGTCCATAGTACCTGTTGGAAGGTTTAGGGTACTTTCCCTCTTTCCCTGGTCTCTTCCGAAGGCGTGCCTTTTCAAATTTCAGCAAGACCCAATCACCTTGTTTGAATTGTACATCCCTTCTATGCTTATCAGCTGCCTTTTTATTCTTGGTTTGAGACCTCTCTATGGCTGTCCGTACCTGTGCAAATGCAGTATCCAAGTCTCTGACATACTCATCTGCTGCAAAAATCTCATCCTTTGTACGAAGGATGGGTGGTAGTACCACCTTGCCATAGATAATCTCAAAGGGCGCCTTGCCTGTAGAAGTATGTACCGTATTGTTGTAGGCAAACTCCACAAGTGGTAAATACTTCTCCCAATCTGATTTGCGGTCGGATACATAAGATTTCAGTAATTCCAGGACGGCTGAATTTGCTATTTCACTTTGCCCATCTGTCTGTGGATGGTAAGCTGACGAGAAGTTCAGCTTTGTACCCATATTGTCAAACAATGCGCGCCAAAATAAGCTTGTGGTTCTAGGATCTCTATCCCCCACAATAGATTTAGGCATGCCATGGTGTTTGAATATCTGTGCCAAAAACATCCTAGCCATATGATCTGGCTTTATTGTCTTGCGCACGGGAATGAAATGTGCCTGCTTGCTAAACCTGTCAATGACGGTCCAAATAGTATCATTTCCCTGTGGCGTCCTTGGTAAATTCATAATGAAATCCATAGCAATGCTTTCCCATGGTTCATTTGGTATAGGCAAAGGCTGAAGCAATCCAGGTGCTTTATGTTGGTCAAACTTGACCTTTTGACATACCATACATTCACGTACATATGCTTCAATATCCTTGCGAATATCTGGCCAAAAGAAATACCTCTCCAAAGCTTGTGCTGTGGCCAAAATGCCTCCATGACCTGCATATGGAGGAGCATGGCACTCATCCATAACCTTATGGCGAAGGTTCTTTACCACACACATACGATTTTGCATCATGAGATATCCATCTCTTATGACATAAGATGGGACAGCAATACCCTCTTGCAAATCAACCCATACATGTGATATGCAGCGGAAGTCTTTGTATTGGGAGATCTTGTCACACAAATGCTCACACCGTCTTCTGTATCCTGAGTTTCGTGAGTTTAGCAATCCATTTCAATACTTCAAACTTTAAAGAGATGAGAGAGAGAGATATGAGAACTGTACACCAGATTGGGTCCCGAATTACCCACTGAAGGGCCCCCTATCCCGATAACAAGTTAGTATTTGCTTTATTTCTTTAGAGAGAATGACTGTGGACTGTAGATAAACCAAACGCAAGATCTCGGAGGATCGGAGAGTGGCTGATCTGTACACTGCTGTAGAAACACCTCGATGACCTGATCTCGAGCCTATGCACTCTTCCCAAGGGCATGAGGAAGGGCTGCACACCTGAGGCTGAGAGAAGAAGAAGGTGGACTGTTCTACACTATGTTAGAATGCTGAAAACACTTATGAATGCTGTGTTACCTTCACCAGATGACTGCTGCATGTATGGATGATGCACAGAAGGCTGGATACTGATGCAAACTGCAGATTCAGGGCTGGAAACTGCTGTAGACTATTGATTCAGGGCTGGAAACTGCTGTGGACAGAAACGCAGACTTGTAGGGGTGCTGATGGACTGAAACGCAGAGGTTCTGGGACTGCTGGACAGAAAACGCAGAGGTACTCTGCTGCTGGACTGAAACGCAGGCTGGCTGCAGGCTGTTTGCTGGCGTTGAACTGAGGCTTGACAATATGCTGAATTAGAGACTGTAGAGGACTGAATCAGGGCTGCTTTGATGCTGAAAACAGGCTGATTGGAGGCTGATAGCAGACGCCTAGGGCTGACTGAAGCAAGGGTTCTCTGTCACAAATCCCTATATTCTAGGGACATGCGGATGCGTGTCAGGCCTAGAAACATGCGGATGCATGTATGTATTATACCTGGGCATGTGTATGGATCATATGAGTGGATGCATATGAGTCCAAGGACATGGCAAGACATTTGTGGACTTTCGGGCGGTGCCCGTGTGGATTCCGGCCATGCACACATGGTGTGTTATGATGGCAGGCGGAATATTTTCAAGTACAAGAATGATGATAGGTGGTTCTCCAAGTTTACATGTGCACAATGCATAAATGATGCATGCCATAACTTTATTTTACTTTGTGTGACATTGTCTTGCTGCCTGGACAATGCTTGTTATTTTGGCTTGTGAAGTCCGAGGGACCGGGGACGCCCGGGCACCTTGTGGACACGTGTGTGCACTCCTGTTTGGGCCTAAAACTGTGGGCTTATGGGTTTTGCAGGTGGTAAGTGCGTCCACACTCAATTTACAGCTTATTTCATTTACTACTAAAGTTTATTGGTTTGCAGGTCCACACTCATTAATAAGTGGCCGGACAACTTATAAGCGTTCGCATTTGGTTGGACCAAAATTAATGAAGTCCGGACAACTTATGGCCATTTCCTATTTGGTTGGACCTAAACTTATACAAACAGGACAAATGGAGCACTATGGGCTGGACACCTACCTGGACACCTTATGGGGACACTTGTCAGCCTGTATGTGTACCCACCAAGCCCCTTAGGTGGCACTGGAGAAAGGCGCCTCCTTCAAGAGGCCTTTTGGGTTGTTTTATTCATCATTCAACACATTGGAGAGCTGGTTGGAGTTTTGGGAGTTGCTACAGGGCTGGTTGCTTGCTTCCCGGACTCACACAAGCTTGGATAATGATCCCCACACTCTTCTAAAGGGCTGGTTGGTAAATTTCAGACCTGCAATTTTTGGTTATTGCGAGTTTTGGACTGGTTACAGTGTCCAAAGTCAACTTGGACAGTACAGGACAGCTCTAGGGACCTCCACAGGACTGTAGGACCCCTTACAGGTGGATTTCTCGCGATAGAAAGTTGCTGTTTTGGACTGGTTATTGCACAAAATAGGCCGGACAGCAATGGAATATGTGAGCATGGATGTGTCTCAAGGATTCCTGGTATAACAGGTGCTTAGGGCAAGCATTGGAGACACTTGCTCGCGGAGAACACAGGTTTCTAGATCAGTTTCTCGCGTGGAAACATGGCCTAAAGATCCATTTACATCCCGTGCAGGGCGGAGTACGTGTGAGGATTGTGGTACTCTTGTGCAGGGCGGATGTACCTGTGAAGAGGCTTGTGCAGGGCGGATGTACCTGTGTGTAGGGCGGATGTACCTACAGACTCTCTTGTTTGAAATGTATTCATTCATGATGTATTTGGAAGAATCAGGTGCAGGCTGGTGGTGAATCCCCAGGCACCCGTAATCTTGTACTTTGCAGACTCTTTTGGTAATATAACCTAAAGGGGGGGGGGGGGGTCAACCAATCATCGGCCCCTTTATGTGGTGTACTGTCATTTTCAGCTTTGTGGTTGTAATGTTCAAGTGTTAAGTGCTCAGAATCTTGTTCACATTTATACGATTCCAATACACGCGTCCGCCTCCCGTTACATTGGTATCAGAGCTCAGTTTTTCCCCTCATTGGAAAACGGTCTGAGGCTTGGAATCATAAGTGGTGACCTGATTTGAGTGTCATGGACAGCCACATTTCTGACAGTGTGGAGAACACACAGGACCGTGAATTTCATGGTACAAAGGATGCAAGAGATGCTGCAGGCAATGATGTCTATGGAGATGCAGGTACTCATGACACTATGCATTTTGATTTGGAATCTTTGAGGCGTCAAGTGCGACGCTATAGGGCTGAAACCGAAGAGCTTAGGTCATTGAAAAATGACCCGGATGTACAAAGGGTGTTGGCTGCGAAGGCAAAGGCTTCGGTCCATGAAGTCACTTTTGAAGCAATTGCAAAGGAAATGGATGTTGAGAAACCCCGAGAGCTTGCACTTGCATACCTAATGGTTAAGGGTGATGTATATACCGAAGCAGATGGTAGTTTGGCTTTCAAGAAGTCACCCCTCATGGCTGCCCGTGGTGATGCACATGATGCACAACAAGCAGAAAGAGCACAGCAAGTGCCAAATGCTGAAAGGACAAGAGTCCCTGGTGCTAGGCTTGATGCAGGTCAAGAGAAGAGTAAGGATGAGGGATCCTCTACTCATTCCCGCTTTGCTCCAAGAAGACATGTCCGTTCTCGTGTTGAGCTTTCCACTCATTTGGAGAGTGTGGCTCAAGAGAGAACGAAGAGGGATCGTGAATCTTCATCGCGGCATCATCATCATGCAGATGAACAGGATGTACATAGGGATGCATATAGAAGGAAGAAGCGTCGAGAGTTCAAGTCCGGTGACAAGGTTGTAAAGTTTGAAAACTTTCAGGGACGGATGGACTCTACCAAAGCACTTGCTTTCATAAGACAGTTTGAGATAGCTTTTTGCAATGAAGACTTTTCAGAAAAGTCTATGCTCAGGCATGTGGGAATGCATCTCAAGGATACGGCAAGTTATTGGGGGCTTGCTAAAATACTTGATGGAAGTGCTGCCCCAACTTGGTCTTCTTTCAAAATTCAGTTTTATGATCAATTCTTACCACCAAACTTTGCAAAGGATGTACGCAAGGAGTGGGATTGGCTGTCCCAAGATGAGGGAGAGTCCGTTGCTTCATACATAGCAAAGTTTTGGAAAGTCCTTCTCAAGGTTACTCCCTTCATGAAGATTGGAGAGGACGAGAAGAAGAGAAAGTTTGAATCGGGGCTCCATCACATCATCCAACAAAGCTTGGGAGTGTACCCAAATAAGACCATACAAGAGCTTATACACTCAGCCATGATTGCGGAGAACTTGCACATAAAAGCACCCACAAATAAGCCATTTGCAGGTCAAAACAAGAGTGAATTCAGGGCTGGTTATGACCAGAAAAAGGGTGGACAGCCACCTAAGAATGCTCCCAAAGATGGCCGAGATGCAAAGGATGACTCCGAAAAGAAGCCGGGGGGGTAAACGCCACAATTTTGGGCTCTCAAAACAGCAATTGGAAGAGTACAGGAAGGCTGGAAAATGCTTTAAGTGTGGCAGTAAAGATCATATATATCCTAAATGCCCACAGAATCCTAAGAATGCTGAGCCTAATGTGCAAAAGCCTCTTGTGAACGTTGTACCCGATGTGCAGGGTAATACAGGGCATGAGCCCAAGAGTAGAGTCATATGCAAGGCTTGGGGCAAATTGAAGGATCAGTCCGCTTTGTTTCTTTTTGATGATGCTTCCACAGATAACTTTATATCCGTACAGATGGCTGCCGCCATAGGTCTCAATGTGGAAGACATGGGAATGCAAATGAATGCAGATGCCGCCTTTGAGGGCAAACAGGTTGATGTAACTCCGGTCATTGGTAAGCTCCGTGTACATATACAGGACTACCTCAACTATGAGAGCTTTCTAGTGGCTTCTCTTACAGGTTGTGATGTTTTGTCGGGGATGCCCTGGCATCACCGTTTAGAGCCTGTTAAGGCTTACAAAGAGAAGAAAATCAGCTTTGTACATAGAGGCCGTGAGCACTCTATAGATGCTGGTACTACTGGAAGTACCATACCTCTTGTAAGCCATGTACAAATTAATAAGGCAATAAAGAAATCAGCTTGTTCTTACTTGGTTTTTGTACGTGATACCATTGAACATTCTAGTGTTGATGTTAGTACATTAGATCAAGACAAGCTTAATTTTTTGAATGAGTTCAAAGATTGTTTTGCGAATGCTTTACCAGCAAGGTTGCCACCAGAGAGGCCGGAAGATCATCGCATAGATCTAATTCCCGGTAGCTCTCCACCTAATAGGCCACCATACAGGGTGAGTGCTAGTCAACAAGAAGAGATTATGGCACAGGTGAATGAACTTTTGGAAAAGGGTTTGATTCGGCCTAGTTCCTCGCCATATTGCTCGCCGGTACTTCTTGTTCAAAAGAAGGATGGTACTTACAGGATGTGTATTGATTACTGTGCCCTCAATAAGATAACCATCAAGAATCGGTTTCCCATTCCGCGCATTGATGACATCTTGGACAAGCTTGAAGGTTCGGCATGTTTCAGCCGAATAGACCTCAAGAGTGGGTATCATCAAGTGAGAGTGGCACCTCAAGATGTACACAAGACTGCATTCAGGACAGCCTTTGGTCTTTATGAGTTTTTGGTGGTGCCTTTTGGCCTTACAAATGCACCCGCTACCTTCAACAGGATGATGGACAGGTTGTTCAGAAAACATAGAAAGTTCATAGGTATATTCTTTGATGACATTATTGTATTCTCAAAGAATGAAGCCCAACATCGTGAGCACCTGGCTATTGTGTTTAAAGAGCTTAAGGAAAATCAGCTCTACATAAATGCAAAAAAGAGTGAATTCTTCCTCCCAGAGATTCACTATCTTGGTCACATTGTATCAAAAGATGGTGTGCGCATGGATCTCGCAAAGATACAAGCCATGCAAGAATGGCCAGAGCTGAAATCAGTCCATGAAGTGAGGAGCTTCCTTGGTTTATGTGCTTATTATAGGAGGTTCGTCAAGCATTTTGCTTTCATTGCCGCTCCGTTACATGATTTAACGAAGAAGAAAGCAATCTTTAAATGGACACAAGAAGAGAGAGATGCCTTTCAAAAGTTGAAGAGTGCAATCATCTCGGGACCGGTACTCATTATTCCGGATTTGCACAAACCTTTTGTCGTGGAATGTGATGCAAGTGGGGACTGCGTAGGGGCTGTTTTGAACCAAGAAGGACATGCCATTGCCTATGAGAGCAGACGCTTGCAACATGCAGAGCTTCACTTACAGGTTTATGAGAAGGAGTTGTTGGCTGTAATTCATGCCCTTACTATTTGGAAACACTATCTTTTAGGGGCTGATTTTATGGTCAAAACTGATCATCAAAGTTTGAGATATTTTTTGACTCAAAGTAAGTTCTCAGAGAAGCATATGAGATGGGCAAATTTTCTCTCAATGTTTCATTTTCAGATTTTACACACTCCAGGGAAAAAGAATGTGGTGGCAGATGCCTTATCTAGACTACCACAGGTTCTTGCTATTACAGTTGCATACCATGAGGACTTATCGGATATGCGTAATACTTATCATCTGGATGAGGATTTTGCACATGTATGGGCTGAATTACAAGAGGGTATTGCTGTCCCATCTTATGTCATAAGAGATGGATATCTCATGATGCAAAATCGTATGTGTGTGGTAAAGAATCTTCGCCATAAGGTTATGGATGAGTGCCATGCTCCTCCATATGCAGGTCATAGAGGCATTTTGGCCACAGCACAAGCTTTGGAGAGGTATTTGTTTTGGCCAGATATTCGCAAGGATATTGAAGCATATGTACGTGAATGTATGGTATGTCAAAAGGTTAAGTTTGATCGACATAAAACACCTGGATTGCTTCAGCCTTTGCCTATACCAAATGAACCATGGGAAAGCATTGCTATGGATTTCATTATGGATTTGCCAAGGACGCCACAGGGAAATGATGCTATTTGGACCATCATTGACAAGTTTAGCAAGCAAGCACATTTCATTCCCGTGCGCAAGACAATAAAGCCAGATCATATAGCTAGGATGTTTTTGGCACAGATATTCAAACACCATGGCATGCCTAAATCTATTGTGGGGGATAGAGATCCTAGAACCACAAGCTTATTTTGGCGCGCATTGTTTGACAATATGGGTACAAAGCTGAACTTCTCATCAGCTTACCATCCACAGACAGATGGGCGAAGTGAAATAGCAAATTCAGCCGTCCTCGACTTGCTGAAATCTTATGTATCCGACCGCAAATCGGATTGGGAGAAATATTTACCACTTGTGGAGTTTGCCTACAACAATACGGTACATACTTCTACGGGCAAGGCGCCCTTTGAGATTATCTATGGCAAGGTAGTACTACCACCCATCCTTCGTACAAAGGATGAGATTTTTGCAGCAGATGAGTATGTCAGAGACTTGGATACTGCATTTGCACAGGTACGGACAGCCATAGAGAGGTCTCAAACCAAGAATAAAAAGGCAGCTGATAAGCATAGAAGGGATGTACAATTCAAACAAGGTGATTGGGTCTTGCTGAAATTTGAAAAGGCACGCCTTCGGAAGAGGCCAGGGAAAGAGGGAAAGTACCCGAAACTTTCCAACAGGTACTATGGACCTTTTCAGATCTTGGAGAAGATCAATGATGTTGCATTTCGGCTTGTACTCCCAGATCATTGGAACATGCATAATGCTTTTCATGTCAGCCTATTGAGGCCTTATGTGGGACCGACACCGTTTGAGCCGGTTTTGGAAGACCCACCCGAGGTGGATGAGCTGGACGAAATTCTTCAACCTGAACAGATTGTTTTTCACAAGGAACGAAAGCTTGCGGGAGGCAAACTTGTTCGTAGGTACCTTGTGAAGTTCAAGAATTATTCAGCTTTGGATGCGAAATGGATGCATGAGGCCTACTGCGAGGATTACCCAGATCTTTTGAAGGCCTATCTGGAGGCTTTTCAGTTGCGGTCAACTGATTAGAAGCCGGGGGGATGTCACAAATCCCTATATTCTAGGGACATGCGGATGCGTGTCAGGCCTAGAAACATGCGGATGCATGTATGTATTATACCTGGGCATGTGTATGGATCATATGAGTGGATGCATATGAGTCCAAGGACATGGCAGGACATTTGTGGACTTTCGGGCGGTGCCCGTGTGGATTCCGGCCATGCACACATGGTGTGTTATGATGGCAGGCGGAATATTTTCAAGTACAAGAATGATGATAGGTGGTTCTCCAAGTTTACATGTGCACAATGCATAAATGATGCATGCCATAACTTTATTTTACTTTGTGTGACATTGTCTTGCTGCCTGGACAATGCTTGTTATTTTGGCTTGTGAAGTCCGAGGGACCGGGGACGCCCGGGCACCTTGTGGACACGTGTGTGCACTCCTGTTTGGGCCTAAAGCTGTGGGCTTATGGGTTTTGCAGGTGGTAAGTGCGTCCACACTCAATTTACAGCTTATTTCATTTACTACTAAAGTTTATTGGTTTGCAGGTCCACACTCATTAATAAGTGGCCGGACAACTTATAAGCGTTCGCATTTGGTTGGACCAAAATTAATGAAGTCCGGACAACTTATGGCCATTTCCCATTTGGTTGGACCTAAACTTATACAAACAGGACAAATGGAGCACTATGGGCTGGACACCTACCTGGACACCTTATGGGGACACTTGTCAGCCTGTATGTGTACCCACCAAGCCCCTTAGGTGGCACTGGAGAAAGGCGCCTCCTTCAAGAGGCGTTTTGGGCTGTTTTATTCATCATTCAACACATTGGAGAGCTGGTTGGAGTTTTGGGAGTTGCTACAGGGCTGGTTGCTTGCTTCCCGGACTCACACAAGCTTGGATAATGATCCCCACACTCTTCTAAAGGGCTGGTTGGTAAATTTCAGACCTGCAATTTTTAGTTATTGCGAGTTTTGGGCTGGTTACAGGTGTCCAAAGTCAACTTGGACAGTACAGGACAGCTCTAGGGACCTCCACAGGGTTGTAGGACCCCTTACAGGTGGATTTCTCATGATAGAAAGTTGCTGTTTTGGATTGGTTATTGCACAAAACAGGCCGGACAGCAATGGATTATGTGAGCATGGATGTGTCTCAAGGATTCCTGGTATAACAGGTGCTTAGGGCAAGCATTGGAGACACTTGCTCGCGGAGAACACAGGTTTCTGGATCAGTTTCTCGCGTGGAAACAGGGCCTAAAGATCCATTTACATCCTGTGCAGGGCGGAGTACCTGTGAGGATTGTGGTACTCTTGTGCAGGGCGGATGTACCTGTGAAGAGGCTTGTGGAGGGCGGATGTACCTGTGTGTAGGGCGGATGTACCTACAGATTCTCTTGTTTGAAATGTATTCATTCATGATGTATTTGGAAGAATCAGGTGCAGGCTGGTGGTGAATCCCCAGGCACCCGTAATCTTGTACTTTGCAGACTCTTTTGGTAATATAACCTAAAGGGGGGGGGGGTCAACCTATCATCGGCCCCTTTATGTGGTGTACTGTCATTTTCAGCTTTGTGGTTGTAATGTTCAAGTGTTAAGTGCTCAGAATCTTGTTCACATTTATACGATTCCAATACATGCGTCCGCCTCCCGTTACATTCTCAAGGCTGGAGAAGCAAGCTTATGAGCTCCAAGGGCTGGATTAGTCTAGGGCTGAAGGCAAGAATGCTCCTAGGGCTGAGGAGGAGAGCTCTTAGCACAATGAAGACTGAATGAATAACTAAGCTCTATGCAAGCCTATTTATACTAACTGGAGGTTGGTCATTTAATAAAGTTTATATTTATAAATGCCCAATAATGCAAATAATGCTAAATAAATACTATTAAATATGGAAAAAATACCAGATAAATCCTAGTAAATTCCCTAAGGCTTCGGGGATGTTCTAAATGATGCACAGGCATATGCATGCATATTATGCAGGATGCAGAGTGCTTTCTGATGCAAACCCTAAGGCTTCTACTGACTCTACATGCATGAATGATTCTCTCCAAGTGGGTTAAGGGACTTGATTGACTGACTGACCCGCTAAGGCTGAGGAATGACCTACGTAGCTCTTGCCTGACTTATCCTGGACTGAGGATGTACAATGGGCTCACGGCGTACGACAATTATCATCCTATTGGGTTCTAAAATTGTACAACTGTTGGACTTCTGATGATGAGCCATCTTGTCACCATGCACTGAGTGCAGAGTGCATGTGACATGCCCTCCTGATTAGCTTGGCGGCAGGTTCATGGCTTTCAAGTAGTCCGCCAATAACTGGGGGTACTCCTGGAAGAACGCCTCGTCGAGCCAGACGGCTTCGTGGGTGCCTCGATCTCGGAATTTCGTATAGAACTGACAAATCCGTCGACCGGAACCATGCTTCCATCGATGAAGAAGGATCTGCTCAGGCTCAATCACTTCTGCCTCGTCTACCACGTCTGGCTGTTGTTCATCTGAAACATCAAACACTTCTGAACCAACATATGATTTTAGTCAAGAAACATGGAAAACATCATGCATTGTCCAACTGGCAGGCAACTTTAACTTCATGCAGACATCACTTAACTTTTTGACTATTGGAAAAGGGCCAAAACTACGGAATGAAAGCTTGGGACAATGTTTGCCCACTTGTTTCAATCTTTGTTTCATGATGCACTGAGAGATCCAATCCCCTTCCTTGAAGTGGATATCTCGTCTAAACTTACATGCCTGTCTGTGAACTGAATGATGGCCAGGCTCAAAATTGAGGGCCAAACTGGGTTGAGTACCAAACTCTGCGGAATCGACATACTGATCTTCTAAGTCTTTTCCAGAGATGTTGAGAATGGTAGACTCCTGACTGGTCGGGATGCTGGTCTTTCTACTAAGAACATCTGCTACTCGGTTATGCTGACCAGGGATGTACTTAATCATTCCTCCAACTTGTTGGAAGAGCTGACCCTGTCTGGTGTGCTGAGCACTCCACTGGGCACTTGGCATCGTTGGGAGCCACTTAAGTGCTTGGTGGTCTGTGGTGACTGTGAAAATGTGTCCATAAGGAACATGTTTCAAATGTTTGAGAACTGACTGCTGTTCTAGCTTGCCCTTAAAAGTCTTGGAAAGACAAGAGGGAAACTTGCTAGGAGGTTTTGCTAACTGTGGGATATTGGGTAGGAGATCATCCTTAAAAATGTCTGAATGAGAGAGGAGATCTGCTAACTGAGGGACTGAAGATGATGAGACAGTGGTTGTTGATGAGATAGAAGCTCTCTGAGCATAAATTAATGCTCCCTCTGCTCCCTTGCACATGGCTCGTTGGGCCTGGAGATGAGAAATCATAGGAACGCCAAGAATGCTCCTATCCCCCCGAATCATGACAGGCTTAGGAAAACCTTTAGAGATAATAAAGGTGTCCTGTCCCCAATTGGGAATAGGTTCATACTGACGAAACCACTGGATTCCTAAGATCATGTCACATCCCAAAAGAGGAGAGACAATGAAATCTCGTTGGAATGAGGCCTTTTGAATTTGAAAAGAAATCTGTTGTGCCTTCTGAGAGATGTGGGTGCGGAGACCAGGTGTAAACCCGTCTACCTCCAAATGATAGGGCACTAAGGTACAGCTCATGTTGGCAGCCAACTGGGGAGAGATGGCGTCCTCAGAACTGCCCATGTCAAAAAGGATTATGAACTGTCGGCCCTTGGCAGAGCCATAAGCTCGGATAAGGCTCTTCTGAGCAGCATCGCTCTCACCCTCCTGCTTAGCATCAAATACCACGGATGGCATAGGATGCATGGAAGGTAAAAGTTGAACTACATTTGAGGTAGGAGGCGGGGCTGGAGGAGCTGGGGAGGTTGTGGCAACTGTGGTAGAAGGAGCTTTGGCAGCTTGTGCCGCTTGCCATTTGTGGCAATCCTTCTTACCATGCCCTATAATATGACAGAAAAAACATCTATTTTCTGACTGGTACTTCCTTTGCTCCTCTGGAGGAAGATAACCTCCAGTAATGCCTGCTTTAGCCTTTTCATCAGGGGTTTTCTTAGGTTCTTTATCCTTCTTACCCCCTGAACTGGAGCTATTACTGCTGTCCTTCTTAGCATCTTTAGAAGATGCGTTACCTTTCCCTGTCTGTGCAGCTGATTGCTGCTGCTGGGGTTTGGTACTGGACTGAGATGCCTGCTTGGGCTTGCCCCCGTTAAGCTTCATTTCTTCATTCTGAGCGAGAGTCAGAGCCCGGTCATATGTACTTGGTTCAAAGTTACGAACTGTGAACTGAATGTTGGAGTCCAATCCAAGAATGAATTGCTCCATCTTGGCCTGCTCAGATAACCCTAACTGCTGTGCTAAAGTAATAACCTCACCGGAAAACTGAAGCACTGGGGATCCGTTCTGTCTGAGTCCATAGAACTCGTCTTTCAGACCGGTCATGTACTGGGGCGGGAGAAATCTGGTCTTCAGGTCATGGACAAAGATGTCCTAGTCAAAGGCTGTGACACTTGTGGCCTGGTCTGTATGAATACTAGACCAATGCTGCCACCAAGTGACTGTCTCACCAGTGAGATGGGGAGCCGCTAAGTGGACTTTGTCTTGTGGGTATGTGATCCTAGCTAATGGAAAATGAGCATTAAACTGATGAATAAATTGATTAACTGATGAATGATCACACTTACCATCATACTTACTGAAATTTGGTTGACTGCGAATGATGGTGGTTGATGCTGCTGCGGACTGCTGGCTGGTGACACCTATGACTGGGGAGACTGAGGAGAGCTGCTGATACCTCAAGTGTATGGCCTCCTTTTCCCGTTGGTGTTCGAGTAACATACGTTCTCGATCAAGCTCACGTTGGTGTTCCCGAGCGGCGAGGTCAGCCTGACACCGGTCTTCGTCGATCCTGCGTTGGGCTTCCTCATAGTCCCGTCTTTCTTCTTTTTCTCTTCTCCTTCGGGCCTCATCCTCTCTCCTTTGTTGTTCCATCTGAAAGAAGAGGGAGATGTAGTCGGGTGCTGCTGGAGGTGTAGAAGGACGTGCTGCTGCTGCCTCCAAGAGTTGGAGGCGCTCCATGAGTAGCTGGTTCTGAGCTCTAAGAAGAGCTATGGTGTTTGCTGTAGGCGGAAGAACAAGGTCTCGTTCGGGGGAGACGTCTTCCGGCTGATGAGTACTCTCTCCTGTAGACATGATGCTGAAGTCGGTGGTCGTGCCGGAACGCAATCTAACCATCCAAGGATGCCCCCACGCTAGGATACGGTGTGTGTGGACAATCTGAATCTGATACCAATGTGATATGCAGCGGAAGTCTTTGTATTGGGAGATCCTGTCACACAAATGCTCACACCGTTTTCTGTATCCTGAGTTTCGTGAGTTTAGCAATCCATTTCAATACTTCAAACTTTAAAGAGATGAGAGAGAGAGATATGAGAACTGTACACCAGATTGGGTCCCGAATTACCCACTGAAGGGCCCCCTATCCCGATAACGAGATAGTATTTGCTTTATTTCTTTAGAGAGAATGACTGTGGACTGTAGATAAACCAAACGCAAGATCTCGGAGGATCGGAGAGTGGCTGATCTGTACACTGCTGTAGAAACACCTCGATGACCTGATCTCGAGCCTATGCACTCTTCCCAAGGGCATGAGGAAGGGCTGCACACCTGAGGCTGAGAGAAGAAGAAGGTGGACTGTTCTACACTATGTTAGAATGCTGAAAACACTTATGAATGCTGTGTTACCTTCACCAGATGACTGCTGCATGTATGGATGATGCACAGAAGGCTGGATACTGATGCAAACTGCAGATTCAGGGCTGGAAACTGCTGTAGACTGTTGATTCAGGGCTGGAAACTGCTGTGGACAGAAACGCAGACTTGTAGGGGTGCTGATGGACTGAAACGCAGAGGTTCTGGGACTGCTGGACAGAAAACGCAGAGGTACTCTGCTGCTGGACTGAAACGCAGGCTGGCTGCAGGCTGTTTGCTGGCGTTGAACTGAGGCTTGACAGTATGCTGAATTAGAGACTGTAGAGGACTGAATCAGGGCTGCTATGATGCTGAAAACAGGCTGATTGGAGGCTGATAGCAGACGCCTAGGGCTGACTGAAGCAAGGGTTCTCAAGGCTGGAGAAGCAAGCTTATGAGCTCCAAGGGCTGGATTAGTCTAGGGCTGAAGGCAAGAATGCTCCTAGGGCTGAGGAGGAGAGTTCTTAGCACAATGAAGACTGAATGAATAACTAAGCTCTATGCAAGCCTATTTATACTAACTGGAGGTTGGTCATTTAATAAAGTTTATATTTATAAATGCCCAATAATGCAAATAATGCTAAATAAATACTATTAAATATGGAAAAAATACCAGATAAATCCTAGTAAATTCCCTAAGGCTTCGGGGATGTTCTAAATGATGCACAGGCATATGCATGCATATTATGCAGGATGCAGAGTGCTTTCTGATGCAAACCCTAAGGCTTCTACTGACTCTACATGCATGAATGATTCTCTCCAAGTGGGTTAAGGGACTTGACTGACTGACTGACCCGCTAAGGCTGAGGAATGACCTACGTAGCTCGTGCCTGACTTATCCTGGACTGAGGATGTACAATGGGCTCACGGCGTACGACAATTATCATCCTATTGGGTTCTAAAACTGTACAACTGTTGCACTTCTGATGATGAGCCATCTTGTCACCATGCACTGAGTGCAGAGTGCATGTGACAATACATGTGCAAAATCCTCATCCAGATGATAAGTATTACGCATATCCGATAAGTCCTCATGGTATGCAAGTGTAATAGCATGAACCTGTGGTCGTCTAGATAAGGCATCTGCCACCACATTCTTTTTCCCTGGAGTGTGTAAAATCTGAAAATGAAACATTGAGAGGAAATTTGCCCATCTCATATGCTTCTCTGAGAGCTTACTTTGAGTCATAAAGTATCTCAAACTTTGATGATCAGTTTTGACCATAAAATCAGCCCCTAAAAGATAGTGTTTCCAAATAGTAAGGGCATGAATTACAGCCAACAACTCCTTCTCATAAACTTGTAAGTGAAGCTCTGCATGTTGCAAGCGTCTGCTCTCATAGGCAATGGCATGTCCTTCTTGGTTCAAAACAGCCCCTATGCAGTCCCCACATGCATCACATTCCACCACAAAAGGTTTGTGCAAATCCGGAATAATGAGTACCGGTCCCGAGATGATTGCACTCTTCAACTTTTGAAAGGCATCTCTCTCTTCTTGTGTCCATTTAAAGATTGCTTTCTTCTTTGTTAACTCATGTAACGGAGCGGCAATGAAAGCAAAATGCTTGACGAACCTCTTGTAGTAAGCACATAAACCAAGGAAGCTCCTCACTTCATGGACTGATTTCAGCTCTGGCCATTCTTGCATGGCTTGTATCTTTGCGGGATCCATGCGCACACCATCCTTTGATACAATGTGACCAAGATAGTGAATCTCTGGGAGGAAGAATTCACTCTTTTTTGCATTTATGTAGAGCTGATTTTCCTTAAGCTCTTTAAACACAATAGCCAGGTGCTCACGATGTTGGGCTTCATTCTTTGAGAATACAATAATGTCATCAAAGAATATACCCGTGAACTTTCTATGCTTTCTGAACACCCTGTCCATCATCCTGTTGAAGGTCGCGGGTGCATTTGTAAGGCCAAAAGGCACCACCAAAAACTCATAAAGACCAAAGGCTGTTCTAAATGCAGTCTTGTGTACATCTTGAGGTGCCACTCTCACTTGATACCCACTCTTGAGGTCTATTCGGCTGAAACATGCCGAACCTTCAAGCTTGTCCAAGATGTCATCAATGCGCGGAATCGGAAACCGATTCTTGATGGTTATCTTATTGAGGGCACGGTAATCAACACACATCCTGTAAGTATCATCCTTCTTTTGAACAAGAAGTACCGGCAAGCAATATGGCGAGGAACTAGGCCGAATCAAACCCTTTTCCAAAAGTTCATTCACCTGTGTCATAATCTCTTCTTGTTGACTAGCACTCACCCTGTATGGTGGCCTATTAGGTGGAGAGCTACCGGGAATTAGATCTATGCAATGATCTTCCGGCCTCTCAGGTGGCAACCTTGTTGGCAAAGCATTCGCAAAACAATCTTTGAACTCATTCAAAAAGTTAAGCTTGTCTTGATCTAATGTACTAACATCAACACTAGAATGTTCAATGGTATCACGTACAAAAACCAAGTAAGAACAAGCTGATTTCTTTATTGCCTTATTAATTTGTACATGGCTTACAAGAGGTATGGTACTTCCAGTAGTACCAGCATCTATAGAGTGCTCACGGCCTCTATGTACAAAGCTGATTCTCTTCTCTTTGTAAGCCTTAATAGGCTCTAAACGGTGATGCCAGGGCATCCCCAACAAAACATCACAACCTGTAAGAGGAGCCACTAAAAAGCTCTCATGGTCGAGGTAGTCCTGTATATGTACACGGAGCTTACCAATGACCGGAGTTACATCAACCTGTTTGCCCTCAAAGGCGGCATCTGCATTCATTTGCATTCCCATGTCTTCCACATTGAGACCTATGGCGGCAGCCATCTGTACGGATATAAAGTTATCTGTGGAAGCATCATCAAAAAGAAACAAAGCGGGCTGATCCTTCAATTTGCCCCAAGCCTTGCATATGACTCTACTCTTGGGCTCATGCCCTGTATTACCCTGCACATCGGGTACAACATTCACAAGAGGCTTTTCCACATTAGGCTCAGCATTCTTAGGATTCTGTGGGCATTTAGGATATATATGATCTTTTCTGCCACACTTAAAGCATTTTCCAGCCTTCCTGTACTCTTCCAATTGCTGTTTTGAGAGCCCAAAATTGTGGCGTTTACCCCCCGGCTTCTTTTCGGAGTCATCCTTTGCATCTCGGCCATCTTTGGGAGCATTCTTAGGTGGCTGTCCACCCTTTTTCTGGTCATAACCAGCCCTGAATTTGCTCTTGTTTTGACCTGCAAATGGCTTATTTGTGGGTGCTTTCATGTGCAAGTTCTCCGCAATCATGGCTGAGTGTATAAGCTCTTGTATGGTCTTATTTGGGTACACTCCCAAGCTTTGCTGGATGATGTGATGGAGCCCCGATTCAAACTTTCTCTTCTTTTTGTCCTCTCCAATCTTCATGAAGGGAGTAACCTTGAGAAGGACTTTCCAAAACTTTGCTATGTATGAAGCAACGGACTCTCCCTCATCTTGGGACAGTCAATCCCACTCCTTGCGTACATCCTTTGCAAAGTTTGGTGGTAAGAATTGATCATAAAACTGAATTTTGAAAGAAGACCAAGTTGGGGTAGCACTTCCATCAAGTATTTTTGCAAGCCACCAATCACTTGCTGTATCCTTGAGATGCATTCCCACATGCCTGAGCATAGACTTTTCCGAAAAGTCTTCATTGCAAAAAGCTATCTCAAACTGTCTAATGAAAGCAAGTGCTTTGGTAGAGTCCATCCGTCCCTGAAAGTTTTCAAACTTTACATCCTTGTCACCGGAGGCTTCTTCCTTCTATGTGCATCCCTATGTACATCCTGTTCATCTCCATGGTGATGATGCCGCGATGAAGATTCATCTTCGTTCTCTCTTGAGCCACACTCTCCGAATGAGTGGAAAGCTCAACACGAGAACGGATATGTCTTCTTGGAGCAAAGCGGGAATGAGTAGAGGATCCCTCATCCTTACTCTTCTCTTGACCTGCATCAAGCCTAGCACCAGGGACTCTTGTCCTTTCAGCATTTGGCACTTGCTGAGCTCTTCCTGCTTGTTGTGCATCATGTGCACCATCACGGGCAGCCATGAGGGGTGGCTTCTTGAAAGCCAATCTACCATCTGCTTCGGTGTATACATCACCCTTAACCATTAGGTATGCAAGTGCAAGCTCTCGGGGTTTCTCAACATCCATTTCCTTTGCAATTGCTTCAAAAGTGACTTCATGGACCGAAGCCTTTGCCTTCGCAGCCAACACCCTTTGTACATCCGGGTCATTTTTCAATGACCTGAGCTCTTCGGTTTCAGCCCTATAGCGTCGCACTTGACGCCTCAAAGATTCTAAATCAGAATGCATAGTGTCATGAGTACCTGCATCTCCATAGACATCATTGCCTGCAGCATCTCTTGCATCCCTTGTACCATGAAATTCATGGTCCTGTGTGTTCTCCACACTGTCAGAAATGTGGCTGTCCATGACACTCAAATCAGGTCACCAGTTATGATTCCAAGCCTCAGACCGTTTTCCAATGAGGGGAAAAAAACTGAGCTCTGATACCAATGTAACGGGAGGCGGACGCGTGTATTGGAATCGTATAAATGTGAACAAGATTTTGAGCACTTAACACTTGAGCATTACAACCACAAAGCTGAAAATGACAGTACACCACATAAAGGGGCTGGTGATAGGCTGACCCCCCCCCTTTAGGTTATATTACCAAAAGAGTCTGCAAAGTACAAGATTACGGGTGCCTGGGGATTCACCACCAGCCTGCACCTGATTCTTCCAAATACATTATGAATGAATACATTTCAAACAAGAGAATCTGTAGGTACATCCGCCCTACACACAGGTACATCCGCCCTGCACAAGCCTCTTCACAGGTACATCCGCCCTGCACAAGAGTGTCACAATCCTCACAGGTACTCCGCCCTGCACAAGACGTAAATGGATCTTTAGGCCCTGTTTCCACGCGAGAAATTGATCCAGAAACTTGTGTTCTCCGCGAGCAAGTGTCCCCAATGCTTGCCCTAAGCACCTGCTATACCAGGAATCCTTGAGACACATCCATGCTCACATATTCCATTGCTGTCCGGCCTGTTTTGTGCAATAACCAGTCCAAAACAGCAACTTTCTGTCGCGAGAAATCCACCTGTAAAGGGTCCTACAGCCCTGTGGAGGTCCCTAGAGCTGTCCTGTACTGTCCAAGTTGACTTTGGACACCTGTAACCTGCCCAACACTCGCAATAACCAGAAATTGTAGGTCTGAAATTTACCAACCAGCCCTGTAGAAGAGTGTGGGGATCGTTGTCCAAGCTTTTGTGAGTCCGGGAAGCAAGCAACCAGCCCTGTAGCAACTCCCAAAGCTCCAACCAGCTCTCCAATATGTTGAATAATGAGTAAAACAGCCCAAAAGGGCCTCTTGAGGGAGGCGTCTTTTTCAGGTGCCACCTCAGGGGCCTGGTGGGTACACATGCTGGCTGACATGTGTCCCCATAAGGTGTCCAGGTAGGTGTCCAGCCCATAGTGCTCCATTTGTCCTGTTTCTATAAGTTTAGGTCCAACTAAATGGGAAATGGCCATAAGCTGTCCGGACTTCATTAATTTTGGTCCAACCAAATGCGAACGCATTATAAGTTGTCCGGCCACTTATTAATGAGTGTGGACCTGCAAACCAATAAACCTTAGTAGTAAATAAAGTAAGCTGTAAATTGAGTGTGGACGCACTTACCACTTGCAAAACCCATAAGCCCATAGTTTTAGGCCCAAACAGGAGTGCACACACGTGTCCACAAGGTGCCCGGGCGTCCCCGGTCCCTCGGACTTCACAAGCCAAAATAACAAGCATTGTCCAGGCAGCAAGACAATGTCACACAAAGTAAAATAAAGTTATGGCATGCATCATTTATGCATTGTGCACATGTAAACTTGGAGAACCACCTATCATCATTCTTGTACTTGAAAATATTCCGCCTGCCATCATAACACACCATGTGTGCATGGCCGGAATCCACACGGGCACCGCCCGAAAGTCCACAAATGTCCTGCCATGTCCTTGGACTCATATGCATCCACTCATATGATCCATACACATGCCCAGGTATAATACATACATGCATCCGCATGTTTCTAGGCCTGACACGCATCCGCATGTCCCTAGTAAAATAAGGGTTTTGTGACAGCCTCAAAGCAAGCCCATCCCATACCATGCACCCCAAGTGCTCACGACTATCACTATTACGACGACTAGCCAATGGGCTAACCAATAGCTAGGTCCTTGGCAGGCCCCTCTCCGAGGGTCCCACAAAGGAACTGAATAATAATGAGCCATAACCCAGCTATATAGCCCATGAACCACTTCACACTACCTCATGCTAGCCTTGTTATAACTGGACACGGGACATAACAGCGCAGGTGGTTCACCTCTTCGTCTTCTTCTATGTCAGCTTTGCAGCAGAGCAAGGTATCTTCTGATAGGTTCATGGCAAGGGTGACCATCCCCGGTGGTCGTCCGGAGTTGGGCCAATGCCCAATTGTCATTCCTGGAGGCGTGCATTCTCTTCCATCTGAAGCGTCTTCATGTCTAGACGGATTGCCACTACTCCCTGTCGAAACCAGCTCTGAAAGTCTTGCAAGTCGAGGGGGACTCAAGAAGAACCTGCAGCCTTTTCCATGGATCCACCACCTTTGGACTTGTCAATGCCTAATCAGTGCTCTCTATCACAACCTCTCCCTACGTCTCTACTGGTGAGGGTGGTGGTGTTTCTTGTTTTCGGTTCCTAGAGAGGCATCCCCCTCTCTTGTTCGTAATGTAGTCTCCTTTCAAGAGCGGCCAGCCAAGCAAGGAGCCCCCCTTTCTTTTGTTTTGTATCTTGACCTCCTTGGAGGGTGTGTTAGAATTGTGCATCTTAGTGTTCTGGGGCTTTACCATTTATCTGGGTATTTTATTGTATTTCTCCTATTTATTTGTCCTGTGAGTAGTCGGCCAGCCCTAGAGGCAGTTGGCCAGCTCACTCATGCACTCACTATATAAGGAGTTCCCCATTATTCAGGAGTTCACTCCTTTATCCAATTCACTTGCACATAGTTCAACATCCAGTTGCTGGCCATTGCTATTGTAAAGCTTTACTGCTGTTATAAAAGGTGATCTTGTCCAACTCTCTCATTCTACTTTGCACTCTCTCATATGTTTACTGTTTATGCTTCCGCCTGTGCTATCTCCTTCATGGTATCAATGCTTAGCCCACCTCTCCCTCCTTTTGCTGTGCGTTTTTTTCCACATCTCTCCTGGCTGCAGATCTATGACAACAGTGGCTGCGTTTCCCCAACAGAGCTGCGTTTTCAGGTCCAGCCAGCCGGCTGTTTGCTGCAGGCCAGTTTTGGTGGCTGCGTTTTCTCCTACAAAGGCAATCCGGCTAGTTCATTTGGCTGCGTTTTCTTCTACAGTGGTAAAAGGTGGAGTTGTGGCTGTGTTTTTTGCACTGGCATCTGTTTTTGGTGAGTTCTTTGCATTTGGTGCTGCCAGACAAGTGGCCCTACATTGTCTTCTTCCTCCATGAGTCCCTGCCCTTCCAGTAGGCGGTTCCTAGTGGATCTTCGACTGTTTTGCTGTTGTCCCGCCTCTTTCTCTCCACGGTTTGAGAGGGGGCTGATTGTTCCTGGTGCCTCGCTTCGTTGGTAAGCACTTGAGAGAAGTGTTTGAGAGCTAAGATTTGTTCTTTGCTGCTGTGGATATGGCCCCCCCCTGTACGAACAAAGATGACAAGTTGAAAGGACCCAACTACGCTCATTGGAAGCTTCAAATGCGGGTTTGGTTTATCCACAAGGGTTTGTGGGACATTGTTCAGGGCATTGAAAGGAAGCCCGAGCGTCCTCAACACTCTAGGAGGTGGACTCAGGATCAGGAGGATGAATTTGTTGTGGAATTACAAGACTGGGAGAATAGGGACTTGAAGGCGTATTCTGCGTGTGTGCGGACCATCACCGAGGAGGTCTCACGGGTAGTGCAAACTCTCTCCAATGCTCATCAAGTATGGTCAAAGTTGGAGGATCTCTTTGCACGAGATTCATCGATGAGGGCAGTTACCTTGTAGGGGCAGCTCTACGGTTTGTTATTTCCTGAAGGCGATTCCATGCAGTCTTTTCTCATGAAGGCCAAGGTTATCCACTGGCTGCTCTTATCCTTACCAGGCTTTCTCCGGACTATGATGTTATTTCTTGATCTTTGCGGTGCCAGGTCACATCCACTCAGTTGGATTTTGATGATCTTAGCTCCCTACTTTTGGAGGAGTCGTCTGTTCTCATCTCACAGGGTAAATTGAAGGTGTGAGTCAATAGTTCTGACCAGACACTTTCCTTAGTTCAAAAGAAAGGTCGGAGTCGCTGCTTCTCTTCTGGGAAAAGAGGACATTTGTCCAAGAAGAAGGACAAGACCAAGGGCAAGGCTTCATCTCAGAGAAAAGGCAAAGACACGACACAGGATAGTGATACAGATTCTAGTACCACCTCTAGGGCTCCCAGGGCGCTTTCGGGCTCAGGAGACCCCGGATGGTGTGCTTCTCTAGTACACATGCATGCAGTTTCCCCCCATGTGCTTCCAGCCAGAAGAGGCTTGTGGGTGGGAGAGGGGGCTGATTATAGCTCCACTTACTAGTGCATGGGGACCATGATTCAGTGTTCCAAGCATTAGACATCTAGCAAGACATGGTTATCTTTGGTACAGCAGAGATTATGAACCGGCTCAGGAGACCCCAGATGGTGTGCTTCTCTAGTACTACACATGTAGTTTCCCCCCATGTGCTTCCAGCCAGAAGAGGCTTGTGGGCGGGAGAGGGGGTTGATTACAGCTCCACTTACTGGTGCATGGGGACCAAGATTCGGAGTTCCAAGCATTAGACATCTGGCAGGACATGGTTATCTTTGGTACAATAGAGATTATGAACTGGATCTGTTCCAAGTTCATTGTTTGAGGCTTTTGGGATGTGATGTGTTCCGTCCACTGTTGGGGATTACGGACGCGGTGTGTCCAGCAACTCATCATCTATTTTTGGAGTTCACTGCACGCTTGTGTAGGAATTCGTGGCCAAGCAAAGTTCCTTGCTGTTTGTGGTGGCATCTTGTTTCGAGGAAACAGGTTGGTGGATGCTCTCTCCGAGGTGATTCTAGTATTCCTGGTGCTGGAGGGTCCATGGTTGCATCTTCATCAACTTATCTTCTTCCGACTCTTGCACACTATGAGCTGCAGAGGGGGTGTTAGAATTGTGCATCTCAGTGTTCTGGGGCTTTACCATTTATCTAGGTATTTTATTGTATTTCTCCTATTTATTTGTCCTGTGAGCAGTCGGCCAGCCCTAGAGGCAGTCGGCCAGCGCACTTATGCACTATATAAGGAGTTCCCCATTATTCACTCCTTTATCCAATTCACTTGCACATAGGTCTGGCCATCGCCATTGTAAAACTTTACTGCTGTTATAAAAGGTGATCTTGTCCAACTCTCTCATTCTACTTTGCACTCTCTCATATGTTTACTGTTTATGCTTCCGCCTGTGCTATCTCCTTCAGGGTGGTTGTGTGTTTTACCTCTTTGAGGGTTGTAGTCTGCATCATACAAATGTTTCCAATCAATAGAAGGAAAGAGGTATTCTTTTGGCATATATCTGCAATAAGGTTGCTAGAGTTCGGGTTGTGTAACCTGTGTTTATTTTTTGGTAAAAAGAAGAAAATAAAAAGCATACGTGAAAAATTGCATTTTTGACTTATGTTTTTTCATGTTCAGCTGCCACATGAGATTATTATCTGAATAAAAAGTCATTGCATTGGGGTCCAGATGACCTCCATTTTTTGGCAGATAGAAACAGTACACATGCTGGGAATGATGGATTTGAACCTGGAGTGAGACAAGCTGTCCATCAAAACTCTATCAATGCAAGCCAGCCTTCTGCAGACTGCACACTAGTGTCCTCGACTGTAACTTGGAATCACGAAAACAAGTCAGATGGTACTCCAACAGGAGAAGACAAAGCAAGTTTTCCATTAGTGCCGCTTTCTGGTTCTGAAGGTGAACTTGATACCAGACATACGGTTTTGCATGGAGTGTTGACGGAACTACATTGTGTACAATCAGTAAATGATGGCAAGAAAAGTGAGCCTGTGACGCCACCTTCTGGTATTGCATCACAATCTGTAGCTGATAGCATTGAAGGTAGAAACCATGTGGTTTTAGATTGCCTTTCACCTTCAGGATATGGTATCAGGAGTGATTTGAGTGAAGTTACTTTACCTTCTGGTATTGCACCTGAAGCTGTAGCTGACAGAGGTGTCCGGGATGGAAATTATGTGGTTTTAGATGGCCTTTCATCTTTGGGAGATGGTATCAGGAGTGATTTGAGTGAAGTTAGAGCGGGGCAAATTGTTGATCAGAATTCTGTGCAGTCAAGCGAGCCTTCTGTGGATGCCTCATTAGTGTCTTTTATTCTAGCTCAACATGGATGGGGGCCACGCACGGAGGATATGCTCCAACGCTTTGTTGGGAGGTTAACACCGGAGCTTGTGACCAGCATTGTGGACAAACAGAAAAATGCAAAAGTGGCCATGTGTTTCTTGGAGTGGGTGGGCAACCAGGAAAATTACGAGCACCGAGCAGAGACTTTCACGAAAGTGATAGGCAAACTGGGCAAAGACATGGATTTTGCAGCAGCATGGAACGTGCTAGAGTTCATGAGGAAGCATGGTCTCAAGGTGGATTATGCGTTCAGTGTCTTTATTCATAGGCTCAAAAGTGCAAACATGGTAGGTGAAGTAGTCAAAGCTATGGACTACATGGGGAGGTTGGATGTGATCCCCACCATTCCTTTATATACATCAGCCCTTCAGCTCATTCTGAAGGCCAACAATCTGGGAGAAGCCCAAAGATTGTACAAGCAGATGCGTCAAAGTGGGCTACAGCCTGATATCAAATTGTATGGCATCCTTATCTCCGGGTTTGGAAGAGCAGGAAAACTGGATGATGCGGTTTTTCTCTTTAAGGAGATGCAAAGCCATGGGGTTCCTCCTGATAGCTTTACATACATCAGCCTCATCCGAGCTTTTGCTGCAGTGGGGCAATTTGAAGATGGGCAAAGAATCTACACAGAAATGGTTAAAAACAATTGCTTCCCAAAAGTGCTTTCTCGGCTTGATTTGGGGTGTGCCTTACATGGGGTAAGTTCTATGGAGCAAATACGGAGGTTTTTAGAGGAGGTAGAGGTTAAAGGGCACATGATTAGTGTCTACACATACAACAACATGCTTCAGCATCTCCTGGATAATGAAATGTTGTCAGAAGCAATTGAAGTATTTCACAGATTGTCAGGTGATAGCTGGATCTATTTCATGGCTTGAAATTGCAGTTATATACATACATGCATGCATGCATACATACACACATACAAGCAAGCAAGCAAGCATGCATGTATTCTTATATGTGCATACATGCATAGTTGCATGCTTATGTGAATACATGCATGCAGACATACATACATACATGCATATCTGCATGCTTACAGACATTCACTCTTGCATGCATACACACATACACGCATGCATATGTGCACCATACAAATATACATATATACATACATGCATGCATTCATACATGCATACATAAGTGGAAGCAGTTATTCTCTTCCATGTTCTACATACATACATACATAAATACATCACTCTATGTTCACCCTGAACTAAATTCAATCCATTTTCTTGCATTTAGGGGAAGTACAGGAATGCAACGGCAGCTCGTCGAACCTGAATGAAAGAGCAGCAAGGCCAAATTTGGACTCTTATTTGCTACTCATTCATGGCCTTTGCAAAGGTGGAAAATTAAGAGAGGCTGTCCATTTTTACAAGGAGATGCTGGTAAGTGGGTTAAAGCCGAGTACAGAAATATGCAATTGCCTTCTGCTCGGTCTGAGCAATGCAGGGTTAATGTACGAAGCTGTGGAGCTTTCTAAACACATCATGAAAGAGAAGTTGATCGTCGATGTCGAAACACAGAAGACACTTTTCAAGGCACTATATGCTGCTGGAGACCTGTCAAAGGCTCTTAAGATTTTTGAAACCATGAAGTGGAGGGGTTGTATAGATCAAAGCTCGAACTTCCACACATTGATTGGTGCTGGGTGGTAAGAGTCGGAAGTGCTGATGCATTGGGAGGGTGGTGATGTGCCGCCCTGGCCCAATTGGAGGTGAAGAGGAGGGGGGAGGCCAAGTTTGTAGAATGCTCCATGGCCAATTTACGAGGGCTTGTGCAAAAAGATGCTTTGAACAAAGGATTCTTGGGTGGTTGAGGAAATTTACACATCTGCGACATGAGTCACCATACGTATCAGTGGCAGCTGCTACAGCCATGCCTGCTCCAAAACACACAGAAAAGTGTCTCCTGCCACCAGTATAGGCTTCTTTGGCACACAGCTGGAGATAATTATTCGTGCCCACAAAGAGTTTTTTCATACAAAGGGTTCTCTCCCTTGATTCCCAGGCAGGTTCCTGAGGCTCACAGCACCTTTTGATGTGCAGTTAAGTTGAAGGAGGACCAGAGAAAGGATAGGGGCAGCTGAACCTACCCAGTCTAGCATACCGTTGAATGCCTAAAGAGGATGCGAATGCTCTCAAGGGCAAAAGGTGTATATGGCCCAATATTTTGCACAGGATTTTCATTAATATGATGGAGCCCTCATGGGATGGTGCTCAGGCTACGACGCTCTGGTTACTGTGCCTTGTCTGCTCATTGGAAGCTGTTGTCCTATTCTGCATTTGTATGGGTGTCTGGTTGGGACAGAGCTTGCTTACTGGTAGCCCTTTTGGGTTATTTCATGTATCACTTTGAAATTGGTATTTAATGGAGGGGACAATCTCTAGAGATGCTTTGTGTTGAACTGTGGGATTGAAGCGTTTATTTTTTATTCTCTTCAAATTCGTTTGGCGCTCTCTCCAAACGTTCTCATCAATTTATTTGTGAAAAACTACATTGGTTAGGCAGGTGGCTGCTAGCAATAACCAGTTGGAAGTTTCACCTGCACAAAATGAAAACAAAACCTTTCAGGTTTTTTTCTATTTAAGTCTTTCAAAAGGTGATGAAGCAAGTTCCTAGTCATATAAACCTATCAAATAAATCCTTTAGAGTAAACAAGGCTAGAGTCATCAAACTCACTGCACTTGAGTCCATGTCAACTGTCCCTTTGTGGTATTTCATAGCTATGACTAAGGCAGCAATGCAGTTCCTTTCAACAATGGATGCCAAGACTGCAAAGGCACACACTGTCAGCAGAACTATGCTCTTTAACTGCTCAGGCACCACTTTTGGATACTCCCATTAATGCAGTCAGCCATGTATTAATGTGTTGCATGCGCAGAAGCCTTCATACTTGATCCAGCCCTTGGCCTACTGATTAGGAGCACTAATGCAATAGCAATGATTAGACAGCAGAGAGGAGAAGAGATGAACTGTATTTTCAGTATATTGATATGGTACTAAAAGATGTATATGACTGTACAACTTCCATGGCCTTTGGCCTTCCAAAAGTGGACTGAATTCTTGACCAAAAGACTGTTGGGTATTTTGTTATGAGACTGACATGAAATACTATAAGGTAGACTAGAAAAGATTATTTATATGTAAAAGGTTTGCATATAAGTAAGGTTCAGGGGATTTCAAATTGGAAATACCTAAAGCAATGGTTATTAGGAATTAAGGTCAATGTAAAAGGGATGTAGATCGTGCATAAGGGAAGCCCAAAGGCCACAGAAGTAGGTGCCCCCTTCTAGGGGAAGTTGAGGAGGCATTGGATAGTGAAAGGGCCATGCCTAGCTATTGAAACGTCAAGGGGCTGAAGTTGGAAGCTCATGCATCACCTAGGCCTATATAACCATGTGTTTAGGGTCCATTTGGGATATGGTTGGGTGGAGAATCAAAGTTCTAGTCCTACGAGTCCTTAAGCTATTGATGCAAGGAGCATTACAGCTACATAGTTTATAGTCCTTAGTGGTGTGAACACCTTATTATTTAAGGTCAAAAGATAGGCCTTGGTGCCTATAAAAGCATGTACTTGGGTCCTTCATTCTCATATTATGAGTTCCATTCAAATTGTGCAATCTCTCTCTCATACTTGAGCTCTATTGTTTCTCTCTCTCTCTCTCTTTTCTACACTCTCCACCATGATGATGATATTTCATCCTCCATAACTCCATGTATGACCTCCTGTGATATCCAATATGGTATCAGAGCGCAGGTAAGCCATGAATCTTTCTCCTCCTTATGTTGGCATCTCTGCGTTTTTAGGGTTTTTGCATTTTTAGGGTTTCAGCGTTTTTTTCCTCATCAGAGCCCAGCGTTCAACCATTCAGCCCAGCGTTTTTTCCTCTTCATGCCAATCTGCGTTTTTATGTGACCACCATCGTGCTGTGCTTTCTTTGCTGCCATCTCAGCCGCCTTTGATGGAGTCATTTGCTCTACTTCACTTGCTGACCAGCAGGCAGCCCGTCAGCAACATCAACATCATCTACACTAGCTGTGTTGTGTGCCAGCCCGGCTAGGAGCAGCATTCAGCTCACACCTGTCAGCTCTGTTCACTCCTAGCAGCAGCACCAACACATCAGCAGCCAGCTAGGCTACAACATCGTCATCAACCGTGCATCAACTCGTAGATAAATTTGTGGTAAGCAGTTCAATGGATCAAAAGTTTTTCCAGTGTTTTCCTTCCTTCAAGGGGGATGCACAATCAGCACAAAGAGGTGCTTCACACAATATTGCTGAAATCTCTTGGCTATGTGGTATTATGGTCATAGAAGAGGATATATTCTATGCATTAGATGCTATGTTTGACTTTGCCATGAGTATGTTTGATGTGATAGAAAGTTTGCTACTCAACCATGGCATTCACTAAGGCCAAGAAAGCGGCTTGGTCTTTGTTATTGGGACCACCACATGGTCTACATCCTATGCTTCTTCCATGGAGATCTGGGATCTTTCAACATTGATGCGTATCTCAAGGCATGTGTGTTTGGCATTGACATGAACATCTTCATCGAACACATCCTGTCACGTTCATGCCTGTGCCATGGCTAATCTTTTGCATGAACTGTCTTAATCCCTGATTAGAGCAGTAGCATCACAGTCATCATCAAAATCTTCATTAGCATTACCATCAGCATCATTAGAAGAACCATCAGTATCAGCATTAGAAGCATCATCAGCATCATCATCAACATCATCGTTGGCAGCATCAGAAGCTCCATCATCTTCATCATTAACATAAACCATGGAGTCTATGGATGCCCAGTCGGCAGCCAGCAGTGCAGTTGGCTGCCTATGGAGCATCCTACCAGCCAGTCGGCTAGGCCCAGAAGGTCGGGTAGCAGCTTGGACAAGGTATCAAGGCAGTACTACATTTAATAAAGAAAAAAAAGGCATATTTTACTTGTCCTTTTCTGGCTGACAGAAGCAGCCGAGCTGGCCGAACAGCACTCCTGGAACATATATAAGCATCACATCGTTTTCAGCAAAGGATAGATCATTAGCGCATCATTCATTCATTCAATAATCAGTAGAACCCATGTAGAAGGGGCCCAGGTCACCCCTATGGGGCTGACCATGAGCCTACATCATGTACAAGCATTAAGTTGCGCTTTTGTACCATAGTAATACAGAAAACCTGACACCTAATCTCTCTCTTCTTCTCTCTTCTCTGTGTCTTAATCTAAGTTAATTAGCATCAGTTTTCTTAATTATGCTTAGGGCTGTGGATCAGTACAGCAAAGGCTTCCGTGCATGCAACATTGGTATCATAGCATTTAGGCTCAACCCACTAAGCTATGTCCCAAGGAAGGTGCACAATTTCAGCAGATTGGATGCAACAAGGTAGCGGAAGGAGTGGTCCGCACAACAGGCGAAGCCAGAGGAAGCATCCCCCGAGGGTAGGTACGCATACCCAGTACCTCATTAAGCCCTCAGATCATTTCCAAAGGCCGAGCAACAGGCATGATCAGTTCCAGTAGGTGACCTACCTCTGTGTCAAGGTTAAGGGAAAGTAGGCATGGAGACAACAGTGAACGGATGCTCAATTCTTCGTCAAAGACATGGAAGTGGAGATTAGGAGTGAAGGTGTTCAGACCAAAAATATCAGTTACTCAGTAGAAGTCAAGGTCAGTAAGCAGTAGCAGTTCAAGGTCAGTAGAAGTCCAGGGAGGAAGGATGACAGAATCTCCACCCCGTCATCAAGTTTAGCATAAGGGAATGCCATGTGCATGCCCATGCCATGGCTAATCTTGAGCATGAATTGTCTTAATCCCTGATTAGAGCAGTAGCATTGCAGTCGTCATCAACATCTTCATTAGCATTACCATCAACATCCTTAGAAGAACCATCAGTATCATCATCAGAAGCATCATCATCAACATCATCGTTGGCTCAGCAACAGCAGTTCCATCATCTTCATCATAAACATCACCATGGTAGTGCAGTCAGCTGCTTATGGAGCATCCTACCAGCTAGTCGGCTAGGCCTAGAAGGTCGGGTGGCAGCTTGGACAAGGCATCAAGGCAGTACAACATTTAATAAAGGAAGAAAAGGCATATTTTGCTTGTACTTTGCTGGCCAACAGCAGCACAGCTGGCCGACCAGCACTCTTGGAACATATATAAGCATCACATTGTTTTCAGCAAAGGATAGATCATTAGCTCATCATTCATTCATTCAATAATCAGTAGAACTCATGTAGAAGGGGCCCAAGTCACCCCTATGGGGCTGACCATGAGCCTACATCATGTACAAGCATTAAGTTACCCTTTTGTACCATAGTAATACAGAAAACTTGACACCTAATCTCTCACTTCTTCTCTCTCTTCTGTGTCTTAATCTAAGTTAATTAGCATCAATGTTCTTAATCATGCTTAGGGCTGTGGATCAGTACAGCCAAGGCTTCCGCGCATGCAACACATCCATTTCCAAGTACTCTGCCTTGGCCCATGTGCCTAAAATGATGGCCGATGCGTCGATACTGACTCGAGAGCTTGGAAACGATGCTGTGAAAAAGGATCTTCATTGGCATGAGGGGGGGATTTTCCTTAATCGTTGGTTTTTATTGTGTCTAGGGTTCTCTGGCTGGGTTGTCTCCCAAAATCAGAGTTATATATTTCGGATCCTTTTGGATTTTGTAATGCATTGTTTCTATAAAAGGCTCCTCTCCATCATTCCCTTTTTGTTTGTTTTGGTATGCCAATGTGGGCTGTCTTTGTCTCCTGGGCAGGACATGACCTTTGAGTCCTTTCATTGAGCCATGCTTTATGAAGCTCCGAGCCATGATTTTAGCCTTTGAGCCACGTTCATGAGCCCTTGAGCTAGATGCGGGGTCCATGTTTGGTCTTTGCTTGTGTTGGTGTACGAGATTATTGAAGGTTATGTTAGAATATTGTGCATCTCTGTGTGAGGGAACTGGACAATTTATTGGGGTTCATATATATTTTCTCTTCATTTATGCTAGTCGTGAGCTGTTGGCTAGTTTCTGGTGGCAATAAGCCAGCTTCTAGCCTCCCTATATAAAGGGTCTCCCTCATCACACTTATTGTATCCAATCCTTGCACATTGTATTACCCATCTGCAGGCTATTGCCATTGTAAAGCCTCTTGCTTAATAAAGGTGATCTTGTCACCAATTGCTCTCTCTCTCTCTCTCTCTCTCTCTCTCTCTCTCTCTCTCCTTCTCTAAATGGATGTACCTGATCTGTCCCATAGGTCGGATTCGGCCTCCCGTGGACGTTAATATAACTTTCTTTCTTTCTTTCTTTCTATCTCTTTCTTTGTCTATGCTTTTGCCTATGCATACTCCAACATAGTATCAGACGACTAGGTCCCGGCTGCCCTCATCTGTGTTTTGATCCCCTCCTCTCTCTTGCATTTTTGGAAGTAGTAGGTGGTTGCGTTTTCTCCTCTACTGGCTCCATTTTCTACTGAACCTGTGTTTTCTCTCTGTGCCTCTTCACATCAGCGTTTTCTCTTCTTGCCCCATGCAACCCTTGCAAGGCGACAAGGCACAAGTACAAGGTGTCTGTGGTTTGCTTTTCTAAGCACTTTCTGCAGTGGCTGGTGGTGTAGTGGCTGTTTTTACAGTCAGGACAGCTTCTGGAGGTGGTCATTCACGTGTGGTGCAACCCAACAAGCGGCCCCGACAGCCCTGCTTCTTCCTCAGCTTCCCCTCCCCCTGGTTGGCTGTTTCCATTACGTTTTGGTGGACTGTTTTGCTGCTGTCCGGCTCTCTCTCAGATTTGAGAGGGGGCTGATTGGTCCTCGTGTCTTGCTCCGTTGGAAAGTGCTCGAGAGAAGTCTTTTGGAGTGCTAAGATTTGTGTTTTTGCGGTGTAGTTTGTTGCTCTGGATATGGTTCCCCTCTGGACGAACAAGGAGGACAAGCTGGACGGAACCAACTATGCTCATTGGAAGCTGAATATGCAGATTTGGTTCATCCATAAGGGTTTGTGGGAGATTGTTCAGGGCAGTGAGAAGAAGCCCTAGTGTCTTCAACTTGAGGCACTAGACCCAAGTTCAGGAGGATGAAGTCCTTGCAGAATTACAAGATTGGGAGGATTGTGATTTGAAGGCACGCTCAGTGCTTGTGCGGACCATTATGAAGGAGGTCTCACCAGCCATGCAAACTCTTGCTAGTGCACATCAAGTTTGGTCCAAGTTGGAGGATCTCTATGCTCGAGATTCCTCGACGAGGGCAGTTACTTTGCAAGGGCAACTCTACAGTCTGGTATTTCCTACCAAGTAGTTCTGTGCCTTCGTTTCTTATGAAGGCCAAGGTTATCCACGACCAGCTGGCAATGGGTGCTGCCTTGTCCTCTATTTAGTTGGCTGCACTTATCCTCACAAAGCTTCACCCGGAGTATGATGTGGTTTCTTGGGCTTTGAGGTGCCAAGTTACAACAAGGCAATTGGATTTTGATGACCTCAGCTCCCTTCTCTTGGAAGAAGAGTCCATCCTCGTTTCTCAGGGTAAGATCAAGGTATCTCTTAATAGTCCGTATCATGCACTTGCTTTAGTACAGAAGAAAGGTTTGAGTCGTTGCTACTTGTGTGGGAAAAGAGGACATTTGTCTAAGGATTGCTTGTCCAAGAAGAAGGATAAGGGCAAGGGAAAATCTTCATCTCAACAGAAGGGCAAAGACACGACACATGACAGTGATACAGATACTTCCAGTGACTGATCTAGGGCTCCCAGGGTGCTTCTGGCTCTGGGGGACTAGGATGTTGTTCTTCTCTAGTTATACAGATAGTTTTTCCCATGTGCTTCCAGCTAGAGGAGGATTGTGGGTAGGAGAGGGGGCTGTTAGCAGCTCCATTTTCTGGTGCATGGGAACCGTGAGTTGGACTTCCAAGCATTTAAAATTTGGTAGGACAAGATCAACGTTGGTGTAGCAGAGACTATTGATAGGATGTGTTTTGAGTTCATTGTTCGATGTTTTGGGACGTGTTGTGTTCACAATCCATATGGGCATGGTATGTCTCTCAGCTCATCATTCTATATACTTGAAGTTCACTGATGTGGGACTTCGGAGCCAAGCAGATTCCTTTGTTGTTCAGGGTGGTATTTTGTTTCGAGAAGTCAGGTTGGAAGGTGCTCTTTCCGAGGTACGCAATATTGGAGTGTCCATGGTTGCATCTTCATCAGCATATCTTCTTCAGACTTTTGCACACTATGAGCTATAGAGGGGGTGTTAGAATATTGTGCATCTCTGTGTAAGGGAGCTGGACAATTTATTGGGGTTTATATATATTTTCTCTTCATTTATGCTAGTCATGAGTTGTCGGCTAGCTTCTAGCCTTGCTATATAAAGAGCCTCCCTCATCACACTTGTATCCAATCCCTGCACGTTGTATTATCCATTTGCTGGCTATCGCCATTGTAAAGCCTCTTGCTTAATAAAGGTGATCTTGTCAACAATTGCTCTCTCTGCTCCTCTCTCACTTTCTTTGTCTATGCTTCTGCCTATGTATACTCTCACAGGTTATGCATGCAACTCCACCGTCACTCCGAAGGGGGGGTTTGTTGGGTATTTCGGTTAGTATGGAGTCTAGTCAAGTTTCCTTAGTGGTGTGAACACCCTCTTATTTAGGGTCGAAAGATAAGGCCTTGGTGCCTATAAAAGCATGTACTTGGGTCCTTTATTCTCATGTTATGAGTACCATTCAAGTTGTGCAATCTCTCTCTTGAGCTCTCTTGCTTCTCTCTCTCTCTCTCTCATCTATACACTCCACCATGATGATGATATTTCATCCTCCATAGCTCCTATCCAATAAATGGACTATGACCTGCCCCAAGAGTGGGAGTCAGATTATTAAGACTGTTTGTGCCTAGCCCTTTATAGGCTCAATATTCACAGCTCAGCTCCTCTAGTTGGGTGGGGGTACTCTTGATGACCTCGCTACAACAAGCTCACCAAATATGCCATGCAGCAATACTACTGCAAATCTACCATCTCTGGCAATAGCTTGGAGTCCAATGAACTGATTAGGGAACCGGAACTAGAACTGTCGGGATCCGTAGTGGCAACCCCCCACCATCCTCCTCATATGCCATGGTTGCCTCAGCCTCGGTGGCCCAAGCAACTGTGCCCCAAGTTACTAATTGTGTGGGGGCCGCCCCGGAGGTTGGGGGGGTTCTTGTTAGACGTCATCTCTTGTCCGTACACTACACCAGGGCTTCTGTTGTGGGTGTGCCTGCCCGTTTTTGGTGTTTCCCCATTTTTCCTCACTCTCCATGTATTTTTCCCAATTTTTTGAGGTGTGGCTAGGCCCTCGGCTGTCTCCTTTTGCAAGCCGATTGAGTGTTGCTACCCGACTTGTCTTCAGCAGACCTGGCCAACTGCAGGCACCTGGCCGACTAGGGTTTTGCTGGTCGTGAGCATCAGAGGTGCTGCTCATGAGCATGTGCTGGTGTCGGCCTGTTTGAGATTGGCCGACCAGTAGCCTGGGGCCATATAAAATGGCCCCTTGCCCCCCACACTCTCCGTTGTAGTTCCCCGATTTTCTTATGTGTATATAGCAGAGTTACACAGCTTCTCTCTCTCTCTCTCTCTCTCTCTCTCTCTCTCTCTTTCATCCGCGTTTTACTCTCTACAGCAATTGTCTTCATTTCCGCTGTGCATTCTGACATGGTATCAGAGCCCCAGGTGGCTTGAAGCTTGGAGACTGTGGGACATTGAGGGTTTACTGATTTGAGGTGCTGATTGAAGATTGCTTGGGCTGTTCGGGACTTGGAGATCGGGTAGAAGGCGGCCATCACCGTTGGACAGCCACCTTGCATATTATTTGCAGCCTCTTCTTCTTCTTTTTTCCCACCCACGCTCCCTTCACAAGACCTTGTGAACCCTTGAGATGGCAGATGCCAGACTTGCTTGAGATGGCTGAGAAGCACGTGAAGATCCCAACACTCCCCACGTTCCTGGTGGACCGACAATTGGATGGGAACAACTACGGCATATGGAAGGTAATGATGGAGTCCGTTTTGGAGTCTTATGACTTGACTGATTTCTTTTTTTTTTTTTCCGAGAAAAGATCCTTTCATTAGTTATATAAAAACGCCCGTAGGGTTACAAATGATCCTCTCCTGCTCTCAAGAAAAAAGAGCAGAGAACAAAGCAAGGCAGCCAGGGAGACTCTCCCTAGGTGCTGCAAAGTACAAGTATCAGTACAAAGAACTGAGGGGCTATATCATACAATAGGAGGGGGGAAAAGCCAAACAGGTGGCCTGTAGTGCCAACGGGGGGACCTTGTGTGTAGGGTATAGAAGGGGCCGCTGCGCCAGGTGGTGTGAAAGGCCTGGCGCCGCAAGATCGCCTCATCCGAGTCGCCCCGGATGCGGTCATACTGTCCTCGCAGGGTGTGGATCACCTCCTACCAAATCCCCCGAACAGTCTCTGCTGGTGGCTCCAGTCTCCCCTCAAAGGCCCTGAAACACCGGGCCCTCCAGGTGAACCAGATGGTGAGGCTGCTGAGGAGCTCCCATCGTAGATCCCTCTCCTATGTCCAGCTGGCGGACGAGAAATCCGGTGAAGGAACAAGGCGAGGCTGGCCCCTAATGAATCTGATGGCCTGGCTGTCCTGCTCTGTCTCATAGCCCATAGCAGGCCCTGACGAAGTCGACCAAGCAGCGGCACCCCACGTATACATACCCTCTGCAGAGAGGGGGCCAGAATACGCAGCATCCACAGCCAAATTTGCTGCGCCTGAGGGCAGTCCCATCGGCAATGTCTCTGTGTCTCCATAGGGTGGCCGCATCGGACGCAGGCCGCCGGAAGACCGCTGTAGACAAGCCAGGTGCCAACTGCTGAGCCCGTGTGGGCGACCAGCCATTGGAAAGTAGAGATCCTGCGGGCCTGTCGACTAGCCCAGAGCCGGGCCCAAAAATCCTCCAGGAACTCCTGTGAGAGTCCCTGTAGCCGCCAGTGCCCCGCTGCAGCTGGAGAGACCATCCTTCTTGCCGTCAAAATATGCCGCCCCAACCGAACAATATACTGGAAAAAGGTGATCTCTGTGGCCTCAAGGGATGCATAAGGATCATGCCACTCGTACTCACCAGGGTCCCACTGGAGCCGGGCCAAGGGGCGCGCTGCATATGCCCATATGCGCTAATCCGGGAGCACCTCTGCAGGGTCTGGGTCAATATGCCACTTCCGAGAAGCGGCGGCCACTACCTGTATCCTCTGAAAGGTGCACTCTGCAACCAAAGGCGACTCCACCTCCACTCTCTGAAGTCTGCCCTCATCCTGAATCTCATAGTAGAGGCATCTACCATCCTCAGTGCAAGCTCTGACAGCAATCAGGATCTCCAACTGTGTAAAGGCTCCCGGGCCACTAGCTCGAGAGGCGTGAACCACTCCTCTGTGAGTGCCTCCTGAATGTCATCCCTCATAATCAACCCCCCTTTGAAGTGACTCAGCCTCTCCACCTGGATCTCCTCTGGGAGACTGCAAAAGGCCTGCCAGTCTCCAAAGCTACGTGCTGGGCCTGCCGCTAAAGGTCCCCAGGCTAGACGAGGCCGAGAACCCAGCATATGACCCTGCTCTGTGCGAACCGCTGGGCTCCAGATGAGCGGCTGTCTGGCCCGCTCCTCAACACAAGGAGGAGGTCTCTGAGAGAGCCCCGGTCTCAGCAGCTCCCAAGCTCTCAGGATGCTCAAGGCAAATCTGTCCTCCCATCCTCTACTGAGGCCTGTCCTCCTCATCTCTATGAAGATCCATCGAATCTCTGGTGCCCAAGTGCCCCCTGCTGGGGGAGCCCGAGCCTGCAGCCGCTGCAAAAGAAGCTCTTTCCAAGGCTCAGCGCCTGGAAGCAGCCCCCGAACAATAAGCTTCCCCAATAAGGCTCTACTCTGGTCGACTGGATCAATAATGCCCAAGCCTCCCTGGGCCAGCGGAAGTGTAATAACTGCCCAAGCAACCTTTGCCCGGGCTGGCTGACCGTCCCGCCCAGACCAAAGAAAGTTCCTGATCAGCCTCTGTACCTGGCTGATGCAAGCAAGACGTAATGTACCACATGGTCGCTAAAAGCACCTGATTTGCCACCACCACCCTCCCAGCCAAGGATAGCCGAGCTGTACTCCAATACAAAAGCTTCTTCCGAATGCTCAGAAGAAGCGGGGCAATCTGCTGCTCAGGTGACAAATCTAGTCCAATCTGGCATCCCAAATATCGCATTGCTGTGCCAGGAGGAATCCATCTAAAACCTGGGTCTGGGCTCCATGGCGGAGTGGGAGCGCTACTGATCCAAAAGGCCACTGTCTTGCGCCAATTGATCAGCAAACTCAGCATCGAGCAGGTCCTCCCCCCGGACTGGGAGCAGGAGTCCTCTCAAACCAACCTCCTCTGCCGTCAAATACATGCTCATAGCCTCAGCAAAGAAGAGAAAAAGAAACGGGGCGAGAGGACACCCCTGACGGACTGATCTGGTCAGCTCAAAACTCGGCCCTCGTCCTCCTGCAATCAACACCTGGCTACGAGCTGTGGAATACAGAGCCGCCACCCCTCTAATCCAACCTGGCTCAAAGCCCAGGCGAAGCATAGTGCCCTCTAAGAAACCCCAATCGACTCTATCGTATGCCTTCTCAAAATCGAGAAACATCATGACCAAGTCCTCACCAAGAAATCTAGCTCGAGCCGTCGCCTCCCAGAAGGTGAAAATGTTGTCAAGGATACTACGCTCCTTGACGAATCTTGTCTGGGTAGCATGAATCAACTCCCCCAGGAAGGGCTGGATCCTCAAACTCAAGGCCTTTGCTAAGACCTTGTAGACAGTATTGAGGATCGTAATAGGTCTCCAATGCCGAATATCATCTGATACTCCCTCCCCCTTGGGGATAAGAAAGATCAAGCCCTCTGAAAAGCTCTGTGGCATCACCCCAGTGTCCAAAACATACTGAAAGCCCCTGCGGAGGCCTGGCCCCAAAAGGTCCCAATAGCGCATAAAAAAGGCCGGCGTCAATCCGTCCTCCCCTGGGCAACTATGGCACGGCAAGACCCACAAGGCCTCAACAAGCTCAACCTCTGAAAGAGGCTCACCCAGAACTGTACGCATACGATTTGTGACCCTCCTCTGCACATGGGCCCACATAGTCTGTCTGCAAGCATCCTGAGCCTCAGTGGCTGGCTCCGCTGAAAGCAGGTCTCTATAGAACCCAGTGGCAATGGCTCTGATCTCCCCGGGCTCAGTAGCTACCGATCTGTCCGGCCTCCCAAGCTGACGGACTCCTGCTCGAGCATGGCGGGGTCCAGTAATCTCAAAAAACTCCCTAGTCACTCTATCACCAAGCTGCGTCCACTGAGAGGCTTGGCGACGATAGTAAAACTCATGTCTCTGCTCCTCTGCCTCTCTAACCTCCTGGCGTGCCTGGCTCAGCTGGGACGCCACCCACTCACATGCAGGCTGCTGCTCCTGAAGGCGCTGAAGCGAAGCAAGGCTGTGTCTCAGCCGATGCTCCCGCTCGCGAGTCTCTCCCAGCCGTGTCAAAGCTGGAGCGTGCAGAAAAGAGCTAAGCTCGATGAGTCCCTGGGCACACTGGCCTGCTGCATCCTGGTCAGAGCACTGACTATCATGCCAAATCCTCTCAATGTCCTCAGCGAGACTAGGATTTGTAAGTACCCTCTCTGGGATCCTCAACTGCAAGCTGGGCTCCCGTGTCCTCTCCTCAAGTGTCAAAATAACTGGCGCATGGTCTGAAAATGAGGTGCCAGCGAGAATGCCAACGGAGCCCCCTCGCTCCCCTAACCAGTCGCCCACATAAAAGCGATCAATCCGTGATAGATTAGTCCCTCCCTGCCGGCGATCCGACCGACAGAAACTGAGATTGTCCTGAAAGCGGGAGAAGGCCCCATGCTGCCATGCATCAGTGATCCTCAGTGACATGCGAAATCGCTCGCAAGCTGCAAGCTCCGTGCCGTGCACTGTAACATGGCGAGGCTCGCTTCCTCTTCTGGCGAAAGAGAAAGCCTGATGGGGGTATCCTCAAGGGCGGGCGAGGGGGCTACGGGAGAGTCCCTCTGAGGTGGGGCGAGAGGAGCCTCCATCAGTGTCTGAAGCAATGTCGAAGGCGGAGCAAATGCGGAGAGTCCTGCAAGAACCGAGCTGCACACAAAGGACGGAGGGGGAAGGTGGAAGGCGGAAGGCAAAAAAAGAAAGCCCCAGGGGACGGAAAAATCAGAAAAAAAGGGGGGGGGGTGGGGTAAGGCGGCGAAGACAAAAAGCCCCTAGGGGGGAGGCGGAAGCAGCGCGAAAAAGGGGGCGGGGGGGAAGATAAGGCGACGGCAGCGAAAGGGGGGGCGGGGCGCTGAAGAAGGACGGGCTTGCGCGAAGGGGATGAGCAGGAGCAGGGGGCGGCGGGCGCTACAGCGCTGGGGTGCGCAGGACAGCTAGGCGGGGGAGAGGGGGCAGACGCGAGGGCAGGCGGGGGGGGGGGGGGGGGGGGGGGGGGGGAGCAGACGCGAGGGCGGGAATGGAGGGAGGGCGTGCAGTCAGCGTGAGCAGGGGGGGGGAGCGAGAGCTTCAGCGAGCCAACTGATACGACATCAGAGGATTTAGTATCCATGACTTGACTGATTTCATTGTTGTTGGTGTTCCACGGCTAGAGTTGGAAGATGGAGAGCTACCCTCTATACGGAAGGAACGGGAGGCTTAGGCATAGTTATGGGATCGTGTCAATGCCCGCGTCCATTCTTTCATCTTCCTAAATTGAAAGCGTGCAACAGTATCTCAACAAGTTCTGGAAAGTGTTATTGGAAGTAACTCCCTTTATGCAAATCACTGAGGATGAAAGAAAGAGGAAGTTTCGCTCTGGACTGCAACCAGCATATCGTTCGGGCATTGAATTGCACCCGAAACATACTTTGCAACAGCTCACAGCTTCTGCTCTTGCTACGGAGCAATTGGTGCTCAAGATTAAACAGGATCAAGGAGGTTCAAAGGGGAAAGACAAGGCTGTCCCAAATCTGCAAAAGGGTGGACAGCCACCTAAAAAGAACTTCCGGGAGACTCACAAGGGTGGTAAAGCTGAAAATACCACATCTAAAGATCAGGGCCCAAGGAAGAACAAATTTGGCTTAACCCCGGAGCAAAGAGAGCAATATGCCAAGGATGGAAAATGCTTTTCTTGTGGTAGCAAAGACCGCATGTTTCGACAATGCCCATATCGTAAACCTAAGCACGAGGACAAGCAGACCAAGGCTAATGTACATGCACTTCCTGATGTGCAAGGAAATACAAGTCATGATGCAAAAGAGCGAATGGTTTGCAAGGCTTGGGGGCAAATCAAGGATCAGCCCGCCTTATTCATGTTTGATGACTGTGCAACCGATAACTTCATCTCTATGCAAACGGCAGCTGCATTGGGTATTGAGGTCGAGAATATGGGACCTCAGATTGAAGCCGAAGCTGCATTTATTGGTAAAGAGGTGCAGGTTACCCCATTGATAGGGAAGTTGCGCATCCATATCCAGGGCTACCTTGATAATGAACATTTCCTAGTTGCTCCACGAAATGGATGTGATGTATTGTTGGGCAAGCCATGGCATCATAGGCTTGAGCCCCGCAAAGACTACAAGTCTAATATGATTTCTTTTATGCATAAAGGCCGCATGCATTTTATTGATGCTGGCAAAGAAGGGGATTCTATCCCACTTGTATCACACATCCAAATTAATAAAGCAATGAAAAAGAGTCTTTCTGCGTACTTGGTTTTTATTCGTGATAGCCTTGTGCCAAATCATCAAAATGTGGATGCTATGTCTAATGATAGGCTGAATTTTCTTCATACATTCAATGACTGTTTTGCTGATACTTTGCCAGGAGAATTACCTCCCCAAAGGCCCGAAGATCACCGCATAGATCTTGTGCCAAGTAGTTCTCCACCCAACAAACCCACATACCGAGTGAGTGCTGCACAACAAGAAGGAATCATGAAGCAGGTAAATGAGCTTTTAGAGAAAGGTTTGGTTCAGCCCAGTTCCTCACCTTGTTGCTCTCCTGTGCTTCTTGTTCAAAAGAAGGACGGCTCATTCCGCATGTGTGTGGACTATAGAGCTTTAAACAAGCTTACCATCAAGAACAGATTCCCAATTCCGCGTATTGATGATATTTTGGATAAGCTTGATGGTTCGGCTTGCTTTAGCCGACTTGATTTGAAGAGTGGTTATCACCAGATACGAGTGGTGCCACAAGATGTCCATAAAACTGCATTCAGGACAGCCTTTGGTTTATATGAATTTTTGGTAATGCCTTTTGGTCTCACCAATGCTCCTGTCACATTTAATCGTATGATAGATAGGATATTCCGACCCCATCGCAAATTTACAGGAGTATTCTTTGATGATATCTTGGTTTTCTCCAAGAATGAGCAGGAACACAGAACTCATTTGGTCACAGTGTTCGAAGAGTTGCGGAAGCATAAACTTTTCATTAATGCCAAGAAAAGTGAATTCTTCCTTTCAGAAATTCATTATCTGGGTCATATTGTATCCAAAGGAGGAGTAACAATGGATCCTGCAAAGATAGAGACCATTCGGAATTGGCCCGAATTGCAAAACGTACATCAAGTACGTAGTTTTCTAGGATTATGTTCGTATTATAGGCGTTTCATAAGGCATTTCGCTATGATTGCCACTTCTCTACATGATCTCACAAAGAAGAAAACCACTTTCAAATGGACTTCAAAAGAACAGGATGCTTTCTTGCAGCTCAAGCATGCTATTATATGTGGTCCAGTATTGATTGTTCCTGACTTGCACAAGTCATTCGTAGTTGAATGTGATGCTTGTGGTGATTGCATAGGAGCTGTTCTAAATCAAGAAGGGCATGCAGTTGCATACGAAAGCCGTCGTTTGCATGATACTGAGCTTCATATGGACATCTATGAGAAAGAGCTCTTGGCTATAATTAATGCCTTAAAGATATGGAAACATTATCTTCTTGGGGCTGAATTTGTAGTCAAGACAGATCATCAAAGCTTGAGATACTTTCTATCTCAGACAAAGCTTTCAGAGAAGCAGATGAGAATGGCAAACTTTCTTTCCATGTTTCATTTTCAGATTGTGCATACTCCAGGAAAGAAAAATTGTAGTGGCCGATGCACTATCCAGGAGGCCTTTTGTAGCTGCAGTCTCAGTGGCCTCTCATGGAGACTTATCTGCTATGCGAGAATTGTATCATTTGGATGCTGATTTTTGTCATATATGGACTGATTTGATGGCTGGTCATTTACATGCCTCTTATGTTATCAATGAGGGTTATCTTATGAAGGATAATTGCCTGTGTGGTGAAGGATTTGCGTCCAAAGGTTATGGACGAATGTCATGCTCCACCTTATGCTGGTCATAGAGGTATTATGCCCACTACTCGCATGATTTAGAGATATTTCTTTTGGCCAACCATGCGTAAAGATATTGAGGCTTATGTGCGTGCATGTATTACTTGCCAAAAGGTGAAATTTGATAGGCAAAAACCTCCAGGTTTGCTTCAGCCATTGCCTATTCCCTTGCAACCTTGGGAAAGTATTACTATGGATTTTATTATGAATTTGCCTAGATCCCAGCATGGGAATGATGCTATTTGGACCATTGTGGACAGATTTAGCAAGCAAGCTCATTTCTTGCCCGTCAAGAAAACCATTAAAGCTGATCATATGGTAAAGCTTTTTCTTGCTAGTATTTTCAGCATCATGGTATGCCTAAATCCATTGTTGGGGAGAGAGATCCCAGGACTACGAGCCTCTTTTGGAGGGCTTTATTTGATAATATGGGTACTAAACTTGAATTTTCATTAGCTTATCATCCCCAAACGGATGACCAAAGTGAAGCTGCAAATTCAGCCATGTTGGATTTGTTGAAATGTTATGTGGCAGATCAAAAGACTGCATGGGAAAAGTATCTTTCACTTGTTGAGTTTGCCTACAACAATACAATCCATGCCTCCACGGGAAAGGCTCCCTTTGAGATTATTTATGGCAGAGTGGTATTGCCACCCATCCTTCGTACAAAGGATGAGATTTTTGCAGCTGATGAATATGTTCGTGACTTGCATGTAGCCTTTGGTCACGTACGGACAGCCATTGCAAGGTCACAAGATAAGCATAAAATGGCTGCTGACAAGCATAGAAGAGACATGCAAGTCAAAGAAGGTGATTGGGTTTTGCTGAAATTTGAGAAGGCTAGGCTTCGGAAGAGGCCAGGACGAGAAGGATCATATCCTAAACTTTCTCCTCGCTATTATGGACCCTTCAAGGTGATTCAAAAGATCAATGAAGTGTCATACAAGCTTGCTTTACCTAGTCATTGGAAGATTCACAATGCTTTTCATGTGAGTCTATTTCAGAAATATGTGGGGCCAGATCCTGACGAGCCTGTCAATCACAGAAGATCCGCCAGAGATTGATGAGCTTGAGGAGATCCTCTAGCTAGAACAGATTGTTTTTCACAAGGAGAGAGAGCTACCTGCAGGAAAGCTTTCTAAGAGATACCTTGTGAAGTTTAAGAATTATTTGCCTATTGATGCAAAACGGGTAAATGAGGATTATTTTGTTGATTATCCACAGTTGTTGCAGGCATATCTTAAGGCTTTTCAGTTGAGGACAACTCTTTAGAAGCCCGGGGGGATGTCACCAATTGGCCGACCATTTGGTCCATCTCCAGTTTTTGTGTCTTGTTCACTTGAGGCCAGGCCAGTGTCTCTTGTGAAGAGGCCAGTATTTTGCTGACATGGACGGAAGCCAGACTGGTGCCACCCGCGTGTTAGCAGGATGGTGTCGTATGGACGGGAGCCAGACTGGTGCCACCCGTGTATGACCTGGACTGTGTTCGACCCATGGGATTGTCACGCCATGGAAGAATCAGTATTCGTGCCGTATCTTGCCTATGGAACTGTCACTCCATAGGGAGGCTCGTGCCTGGAACTGTGTCTTACCTATGGGACTGTCACTCCATAGGAAGACTAGGTTTTTATGTTTTACGTCGTGCCATTTTTGTGCCGACAGATATTTTGTACTTTTTGTTGCATGAACGGGAGATATATCCATGATACTATTTGCACATGCACACATGTTTTGCATGTTTGAAATTGTTTTCGCATGACTTGTATTTTTGTGTTTGCTTGCTTGACGTGTTACTTACTGAGCGGGGACGCCTGCCAGTGAGTCGTGAAGTCTGCTCTGTCTTCTGACGAGTTTTGGTGCATGTGAACAGGTGGTAAGTATATTGCACATGTTGGTTTAATATTTCATATTTTAACCCTTTGTTTTATAAGGTCATTTGTTCACACTCATTTAAAAGTGGGCACCCACTTAGGGGCCAAGGTGGTGAGCCCCACTTAAGTGTGTGTGTGGGGGTGGGTGCATGGTCACCTACCCACACCCCCAAAGAGCTGGCCACCCACATGCAAGCGTGGGGAGCCAGCCAACACTAAGGTTATACTCCACTCCAACTCTTACAAATCAAAGCCACCACCCCTAACGTGAAGGAGAATCGGGCGTTCATCTCTTCGCTCTTTCAGGTTGCGCATGTACACGAGCAAACTACTTCTTCTGCACTTCTGTACCCGGCTGCTGTCAGGCTGCTCTTCCTCTTCTGGCTGCAACCAGGCGACTATAGCCACACCACAGGCGGCTGCTTCTTCAGCCCTGCAAACGGCTGTTTCACCCTTGTCCAGCAGGCTGCGCTTGTTTGCTACAGGCGCTTACACCACCTGCTCTCCTGCAGGCGGTTGTACTGGTTTTGGCGGCTGCACCAGTTCTCTTACAAGGCGGCTGTCTACTCTGCACTACAGGCGGCTGTACTTGCAGCAGGCGGCTGCACTTGTTTTTCCCAGCAGACTGCGTGATTCTCTGCAGGTGGCCAAAACAGGCAGCATCCAGGTGGCTGCTCCTTCTACTCTGCAAGCGGCTGTATTGGTGCCACACCTCTGTCCAGCAGGTTGTGCTGATTCTCCAGCAGCACGCCTTTTCACCTGTAGGCGACCTTGTAGGTGACTGTGTGCTGCATCTACAGCAAATAGCTGCGCCTACTCCACTTCCTCACCTGCAGGCGACTGTGCCATCTCACAGGCTCCTGTAGCCAGGTGTTACATCTTTCAACAATGCGGCTGCTCCATCTCTTTTTTTGTAAGAGGTTGTTACACCTCCTATTCATAGACGGCTACCGGTGGTTTTGCACCTTCTCTAGGTGGTTACGCCTCTCACAGCAAGCTGCCTTCCTCAACCTCCTCGACAGGCTGCTGTGACTCGGTGTCTCACTCAAGTAACTGCACACAAAAACCACAGGTATTGGTCCTCCATATGCCATCCACAAGTAAGTGAATTTTCATATTTAAGTAAGGTACTTTGTGATAAATCTGATAAAGGATTCTCTCCACGGCAACACCCGTTCGGTGCCGGGTAGTCCAAGCTATTGGAGAACCTCGTTCCAAAGGTGCTGAGATCGAGAGAGCCAGGCGTTAGTACGAGAGCGCCTGTTTGTGCGTGGTCTTGGAACACCAGTTGGGCGCTCTCCGCGGAGTCCAGTGAAAGCACAGGACCGTAGAGACTGAACCACGCTAGTGGTCGTTCTGCTTCGAATATCTACTTCGAGCCTATTTGTTTGGTACTGTATTCATCTTGTACATGGACATCATCTGGTTCTTGTAATCCATGGAGCATTGTATTTGTTAAATACTCCCAATAAATATATCATATATTGAGGGGGGGGGGGGGTCGGCCCGTTCCGGCCCCAGTGCTGGTGTCCATTTATCTCATTTTATTTCATTTCAATTTCAAGTTGTATTAAGTTGTCCATTTCAAATTGTGGTTTTAAAGTTGTGCTATTACGCGTGTGGGTGTCCAACGGAGTCTATTCCCACTTGACGGGATCGGTTTCAACCACAATCCGGTTCTTATGCTCAACTACTCCATTCTCTAAATGGCGAACCTTTATTGGCCAGCACCCGCTTGATGCCATGTTCCGCACAAACGCATTGGAAGAAAACTCTCCTCCTTTGTCAGCCCGAAGAGTCTTTATCTGCAAGCCAAACTCTTTCTCCACCATCACATGCCACTCGTTGAACCGAGCAAAATCTTGGTCCTTCTCGGAAAGGAAATAAACCCAAGTGAATCCACTACAATCATCAAGCAGCACCATAACATAAAAGAACCTCCCAAGGATGGGGTCCTGCATAGATCCACACAAGTCAGTGTGTACCAACTCCAAGGTTTCAAAAGCCACCTGGAAGCCTGCTTCGGAACAGATTCCGTGTGCAGCTTACCATGAATGCAAGAACTACAGTGTCCCTGCCTACTGCCAACATCACACACATTAACTCTTTGCTCCAACCTGTCCCGCTTTTGGGTGAGAGTTTACTCCGCATTTGGTGGCAAAAACTGAGCATAGAGTCGGTCCTTAAATTCCTTCCAGGTGCAAATGGGATCCTTGGTGATCTTTTCAGTGATCCACCAATGAGCAGCAGTCCCTTTCAAAAACATGCTAGCATGGCGTACTTTAGACTTTTCCGTGAAGTCCTCATCGCTAAAAGCAATGTCGAACTGTGCCACAAATGCTAACACTTAAGAAGCATCATGTTCTCCATGAAAGACATCAAACTTAACAGATTTGTCACCTGCTTTAAATTCCTTGAGCTTTCTGGCATGAGGCTCATGGTCTTCTCTTTTTCTTTTCCCCTTATCCAACGGGGCAGCCCTATCTGCATGGGCTCCATGGGCCGTCATAGAAGTTTCATGAGGCACGTTGGCATGTGCTCCACGAACTTGAAACTCAGATGCATGTGACTTTCCTGCATAAGGCATTGTCTCTCCATGAGACAACTCAGAAGGCAAAATTCTTCTAGAAGTAGACCTGTCACCCTTACCATGGGATATATGTCTTGAATGCAAGTGACCTTCATGCCCTCCGTGAGCACTAGCATACATTTTGTGCCTTGTGGAGAAGATGCATGACGAGAGGTGACTGTCACCTCTTCCTTTTGCATAAAAGACCTCAGCCTTTGAGATGCGGGATCTCCATGCTTTAAGCGAGGTGGATTTCTGAATTTCAGCTCTCCGTCGTCCCCCTCTTTGATATCACCTTTGCGGAGGAGGTAGGCAAGTGCCAACTCCCTTGGCTAATTGCCCACTTCCCATGCCATGGACTCAAAAGTTACATCTACCATTGCATCAGCCTTCCTAGCTTCAATGGCACTTTGCACATGGGGATCTTCATGCAAAAATTTTAACTCTTGCTCTTGTGCCTGCAAAAGTTTTCTCATATGTTCCATTTCAGCCCTCATTGCATCAGGCTCTTGTTCAAGCATGATTGTCTTTCCTAGAGACAGTTGACCCTTTGATTCACTATCATTAACCCTTTCAAGGGGCTTGTGCCTTCCTCGCAGAGCATCAGAACCACGAGAGGCACTAGATAGACCCCTCGAATTAGGCACTTCCAAAGGGTTGACTTGGCTGTCCATTGTGTTAAGTATGCTAAAAGCGGGGTGTCCAGTACACAGATTTGTTTCCCCACTAGGAAGAGGGAAACAACCGTGCTCTGATACCAATGAAACCGATCCCGTCAAGTGGGAATAGACTCCGTTGGACACCCACACGCGTAATAGCACAACTTTAAAACCACAATTTGAAATGGACAACTTAATACAACTTGAAATTGAAATGAAATAAAATGAGATAAATGGACACCAGCATTGGGGCCGGAACGGGCCGACCCCCCCCTCAATATATGATATATTTATTGGGAGTATTTAACAAATACAATGCTCCATGGGTTCCAAGAACCAGATGATGTCCATGTACAAGATGAATACAGTACCAAACAAATAGGCTCGAAGTAGATATTCGAAGCAGAACGACCACTAGCGTGGTTCAGTCTCTACGGTCCTATGCTTTCACTGGACTCTGCGGAGAGCGCCCAACTGTGGTGTTCCAAGACCACGCACAAACAGGCGCTCTCGTACTAACGCCTAGCTCTCTCGATCTCAGCACCTTTGGACCGAGGTTCTCCAATAGCTTGGACTACCCGGCACCGAACGGGTGTTGCCGTGGAGAGAATCCTTTATCAGATTTATCACAAAGTACCTTACTTAAATATGAAAATTCACTTACTTGTGGATGGCATATGGAGGACCAATACCCGTGGTTTTTGTGTGCAGTTACTTGAGTGAGACACCGAGTCACAGCAGCCTGTCGAGGAGGTTGGGAAGGTAGCTTGCTATGAGAGGCGTAACCACCTAGAGAAGGTGCAAAACCACCGGTAGCTGTCTATGAATAGGAGGTGTAACAACCTCTTACAAAAAAAGAGATGGAGCAGCCGCCTTGTTGAAAGATGTAACACCTGGCTGCAGGAGCCTGTGAGATGGCACAGTCGCTAGTAGGTGAGGAAGTGGAGTAGGCGCAGCTGTTTGCTGTAGATGCAGCACACAGTCACCTACAAGGTCGCCTACAAGGTGAAAAGGCGTGCTACTGGAGAATCAGCACAACCTGCTGGACAGAGGTGTGGCACCAGTTGACAGCCGCTTGCAGAGTAGGAGCAGCAGCCGCCTGGATGCTGCCTATTTTGGCCGCCTGCAGAGAATCACGCAGCCTGCTGTGAAAAACAAGTGCAGCCGCCTGCTGCAAGTACAGCCGCCTGTAGTGCAGAGTAGACAGCCGCCTTGTAAGAGAACTGGTGCAGCCGCCAAAACCAGTACAAGCGCCTGCAGGAGAGCAGGTGGTGTAAGCGCCTGTAGCAAACAGGCGCAGCCTGTTGGACAAGGGTGAAACAGCCGTTTGCAGGGCTGAAGAAGCAGCTGCCTGTGGTGTAGCTGTAGTCGCCTGGTTGCAGCCGGAAGAAGAAGAGCAGCCTGACAGCAGCCAGGTACAGAAGTGCAGAAGAAACAGTTTGCTCGTGTACATGCGCAGCCTAAAGGAGCGAAGAGATGAACGCCCGATTCTCCTTCACGTTAGGGGTGGTAGCTTTGATTTGTAAGGGTTGGAGTGGAGTATAACCTTAGTGTTGGCTGGCTCCCCACGCTTGCATGTGGGTGGCCAGTTCTTTGGGGGTGTGGGTAGGTGACCATGCACCCACCCCCACACACACACACTTAAGTGGGGCTCACCACCTTGGCCCCTAAGTGGGTGCCCACTTATAAATGAGTGTGAACAAATGACCTTATAAAACAAAGGGTTAAAATATGAAATATTAAACCAACATGTGCAATATACTTACCACCTGTTCACATGCACCAAAACTCGTCAGAAGACAAAGCAAACTTCACGACTCACTGGCAGGCGTCCCCGCTCAGTAAGTAACACGTCAAGCAGGCAAACACAAAAATACAAGTCATGCGAAAACAGTTTCAAACATGCAAAACATGTGTGCATGTGCAAATAGTATCATGGACATATCTCCCGTTCATGGAACAAGTACAAAATATCTGTCGGCACAAAAATGGCACGACGTAAAACATAAAAACCTGGTCTTCCTATGGAGTGACAGTCCCATAGGTAAGACACAGTTCCAGGCACGAGCCTCCCTATGGAGTGACAGTTCCATAGGCAAGACACGGCACGAATACTGGTTCTTCCATGCCGTGACAATCCCATGGGTCGAACACAGTCCAGGTCATACACAGGTGGCACCAGTCTGGCTCCCGTCCATACGACACCATCCTGCTAACACACGGGTGGCACCAGTCTGGCTCCCGTCCATGTCAGCAAAATACTGGCCTCTTCACATGAGACACTGGCCTGGCCTCAAGTGAACGAGACACAAAAACTGGAGATGGACCAAATGGTCGGCCAATTGGTGACAGTGGTGGAGATGGCGAGGGCGATGTTGGAGCATTGTGATCTTCCTCGTCCACTTTGGGGAGAGGTTGTGGCTATGGCTGTCCATATCCTCAACCGATCTTCAACGACTTGAGTACCAAACATGACTCTCTTTGAGGCTTATATTGGTAGTAAACCAGATGTCTTCCATTTTCGTGTGTTTGGGAGTGATGCTTATGCTCACATTCCAAAGAAGCAGAGGGGGAAGTAGTCGTACCAAACATGACTCCCTTTGAGGCTTATTTTGGCAGTAAACCAGAGGTCTTTCATTTCCGTGTGTTTGGGAGTGATGCTTATGTTCACATTCCAAAGAAGCAGAGGGGGAAGCTTGACTCGAAGTCCCAAAAGCTTGTCTTTGTGGGATACAACTCTCTTTCCAAAGGATATAGGTTGTATGACCCGGATCGGAATGAGGTTTTCGTCAGCAGAGATGTTGTCTTGCATGCTCCAACTTCCACTATTGATGAGCTGCTATTCCTTGGAGACCCAGACGAGTTTGATGATGATTCCCAGTCGATTGATTCAGCTGGATAGTCTCAGTCAGTTGAGGAGGTTGAGCCCGTGGCTAGAGATGAGCCCGCACAGCAGCAGGAGGCTCCGCGTTTTGTTCGAGTACCCAGGTGGTTGTTAGACACCTTTCGAGAGTTAGGTGTTACGGAGCTTCCCTCCGAGTGGACCACTCGGAGCTTCCCTCCGAGTGGACCATAGAGGACGGACCTCGAAGATCTCATAGACAAAAGTCATTCAGCGGAGCTCTTACACGTAAACTATGCTTTGATGTCTTGTATCATGCGGGACAAAGAGCCCACTTCCGTCAAGGAAGCCCTTGCACAAGATACTTGGAAGAAAGCCATGCAATTGGAACTGGATGCCATAGAGAAGAATAAAACTTGGGAGTTGATTTCGAGGCTGTCAAAACGGTCCCGACCAGCAGCCTAGGGCCATATAAAATGGCCCCTTGCCCCCCACACTCTCCGTTGTAGTTCCGGGATTTTCTTTTGTGTATGTAGCAGAGTTACATAGCTTCTCTCTCTCTCTCTCTCTCTCTCTCTCTCTCTTTCATCTGCGTTTTGCTCTCTGCAGTGCAGCAGTTGTCTTCATTTCCGTTGTGCATTTTGACAGTGCCATAATGAAGATGTGGAATCCTCTGCCAAACCTGCTAAGCCTTCCGGCAATGTCATAGGTGAACAGGTTGTTGATCTACCTCTGATGGCCAACCAAGTGCCAACCGCTAATCTCCGGTGGGCTACTTGCCATAGAAAGAGTGTAATCTTCCGTGGCCAAAAACTGTCCCCCAGTCTCTTTCAAAAATTTGAAAGAAAATGATGAGGGAGACCCTGAGACTGCAAGTGCCCCACTGCTTTTCGTTTGAGTGTCCTCAATCTTTGGCATATGAATCCTATGGCCTAGTCATGCTGTGTACTCAAAGAAGGGGGTGTTGAGAGCCTCCTCTTCAGCAAAGGGATCCTACCATGTCCACTCTCTTGGGTCCCACTGAAGGCATGTGAGCGGGCAGCCCTCCCATAGCAACAGCCACCAAAATCCCTCTCTGGCCACCTTGGCGTGTGGAGGGTCGATGTACCAAGCATGCTTGTGGAAGCAATCACCCACACTCTTTGCAGAGTGTATCCGCTGAGATCCTCGGAAGGGGGCTCTGCTCTGACAAGTCTGTCCTGAGGTCCGATAGAATAAGTGAGGAGGCCTGAACTCTCGTTAGCACTATGCAATACCAAATGTATGTCATGCCTGGTGAACACTCCCAACCACTCCGGGGAGGGGGGTCCGGGATCGGGGTAAGCCACTCCGGGGGGGATGGAAGAGTTGATGTCAAGGTTAAGTCTGTCCTTGCCTCGTATCCCAGCGAGGCTCCTTGCCTGGGTTTCTGGGGTGAGCTCGTGCGGGACCCCCATCACTACCAGCCTAGAGGAAGTTGCGGATTAACTGTTGAACCTGACCAATGCATGGCAAGAAGAAGGCCCAACAAGAAGTGATGTACGACATGGTGGCAAGAAGAATTTGGTTCACCACCACGACCCGGCCAGCTAAGGAAAGCCTGGTTGAACTCCAGTATAAAAACTTCCTTTGAATGTTGAGAAGAGGAGGGGCTAGCTGCTGCTCCAGGAAATGTTTATTACCAACCTAGCATCCAAGATAACCAACATGAGTGCTGCTCAGGATCCATTGAAGAAAAACCTCAACTGGACTCCAAGTTGGGGCAGGTGATAAGGCAACAAAAGACTACATGACTTGTGCCAGTTGATCTATGTGCTGGATGCATGGCCGAAGATCTCTATCGCATCAGCAAATCTCTTGAGTTTCCTCACATCTCCTGACAGGTATGTTGTTGTGTTTTCACATGCACAGAAGCTCTGTGTCTTCTTTCATCCCTAAACACCTTTCCATAGGAACACAGATGCAAAACACAAACAAGAGATGGAGAGAAGAGAGAGAGAGAGCTGTATTTTCAGTATATTTATATAGTACAAAAACATACATGTTCGTGGGCAGCCATTGGCATGCCTTGAAGTGGTGGAACACTTTCCTACCTAACCTACTATGACGACCCAACACCCAAAAGATGTCAGATAATCAACAAATGAGCGAGTCTTTGCTATTTATAGGCCTTTGAAGAATATGTACACCGGCCAACACGGCCAACCTGCTGTCGGCAAGTTCCTTGGACTTGAATTAATCCCTTCTCTGCTGACACTATCTTCCAGATAATCTTTTACTGGCCGACAAAGAACCTGGTCCGCCTGTATACCTTCCATGCCTTTTGACAGCTGCTGAAGCTCCAGAATCTAGTCTTTATCTGCTGCACATCAGGGATCAGCCCTGGGATGTGCATGTCCATGTGCATGCCCATGACATGTGTCATTGGCAAACTCAGAGTCAAGCAGCTCCTATGAATGGATAGGTAGGTGCAGCCCCTGTAAACCAGTCTCCTTGCTGGAGAGGAAACTGCTCATGGCCTGGGCTACAAACAAGAAAAGGAAAGGTCCGAGAGGGCAGCCCTGCCAGACTAAATGAGAAAGAGGAAATCTGTCGGTATATCATCAAGAAGGTCCAGAGAGCAAGGGGGGCCACCTCTCTCATGTGCCACTATACCCGATCCCTCGCATCCATCACCTGCGCGGAGAGAGGGGCTCCAAAAAGAAGGGGTCTGAAAAAATCTATGGCAATGGCTCGAACCTAAGGTGGATCAGAGACAATAGATCCATCTTGGCCACGCAGTCTGCAGATGCCATCCCTCTGCTTGTGTGGGCATGTGATCTCAAAGAAATCGCTGGTGACACTGTCTCCAGCCTGTGTCCAAAGGGAAGCTTTAGCATGATATTTGTACTCCACCCTCCTCTCCTTGACAATGATGCTGCCTCATCCAGAAGCCCATTCATTAATGTAAAAACGGTCGAGTCTGGAGAGGTTGGGGCTAGCACCTCTCCTGTCTGATCTCGAGAAGCTCAGACTCTTTGGGCTATGCCTGAACTTTGGTAAGTGCCATGGTCTCCCTGAAGAGCCAAAATTAGCTACTTCCAAGCTGAGTACTCCAAGCCTGAAGCGGTGTCCATGCCTCCTCCGAGTCTGTCCTTCGCTGCATCCAGCATGTTCAAATCACCACCTGCGCACCAAAAATCAGCCTTTGGGAGGGACTGTTGGACCGCACTCTAAAAAGTGGCTTTGCTTGCTGCGGTGTTCAGAGCGTAGAGGTTAAGAAAACCACAGTCCTCTCAAATCCTAATGATCACCCACTGCGCTCTCCATGTGACTATGGTGCCTGAGTTAATCATTGTTGGAAAGAGCTGCTCATAGACGGAGATGCATACCCCACCCTGAGGGGCCGAAGGCATGGGATCAGAAGGTGTGGCTCTTTCCCTAGAGAGTCTTCCCGCATCTGTGGGTGCGACTCTTGGAGAGATGGTGCTCCTGAAGGAAGAGTATGCCAATAGGTCCACGGACTACAGCCCTATTGTAACTATTTGGCCCTCCTAGCTCTATTTCACATGATGGAACCCTTGTCCGAACACTAGACAAGTGGAAGAAGACATGGGAACAGGGACCATAAGGTTTGCTCAAGAAAAAACACCAATTTTGGTCAAAAAGCAGGAAAAAGCAAAAAGTCAAACTAAAAGAGTGCATTGAGCGGCAGCATACAAGCACTAGAGTGTGGTGAGAGAGAGTGCAAGAGAGAGAGAGATATGAAGCAACTATGCTGAATATATTGCAATGAAGCAACTATGCTGAATATATTGCAATGAAGCAATCTCGAGCAAGAGAAATAGAACGTCTCATGAGTGAGGGATACAAAAGAGGACTAGACTATGAAAAGTGAGGGAGGCAAGCCCACCTATAAATAGGTAAAGTAGGGCTGGCCGATTGGACTAATAGACCTGACCGACTGGATACATGGAGTTGGCCGACTAAAAAAGACACCACCCGACTTGGAAAAATGCCAAGATAATAGGGAAAAATAGCTGGAAAATAGGAGTGGCCAGCCCACAATCAAGGGCCATACAAGGGACCAAAAGGGGACTTTTTGTTGCCACGGTTAAAGCCGTAGAGTCTCCCGCAACTGACCCACAATAGTTAGTGTTGTCATTAGGAGGATACTGGAGGTTCAGCCATCTGGAACCACTCCTGAGCTCGAAGTCATCAAGAGAGGACTCCTACACTGTGATTCTTCCATCAGGAATTGCCCCAAGAAATCCACTCTTCCACCACATTCTTTACTCCTGTTGTTGTTGCCATGGTTAAAGCCGTAGAGTCTCCTGTGACCGACCCACAGTAGTTAGTGTTGTCATTAGGAGGATACTGGATGTTCAGCCATCTGGAACCACTCCTGAGCTGGAAGTCATCAAGAGAGGACTTCTACACTGTGATTCTTCCAGAGAGACTGTTGATGTATTTGGGACTAACCATGTGATTGAAATCCCTCAGGAACATACACAAACAGCACCATGTACCTACCTCAAAGATCGACAAAAGAAGATGAACCACCGACAAAAGAGGCTTGGGGACACTCCAAGACATGCTCACCCCCAACAACTTCATCACCCACCCGAGCGCAAAAAGCCACGCTTTGATGGATACCAAAGCACAAGACAACAGTACTTCCAGACATTATGAAGAGGTACCACGATCTGGCATCATCATTTGGTATAGGCAACCCTCAAGAAGCTGACGCAAGATTCTACAAGAAAGACCCCGCATTGTTGAAGGAGCATCCACATTGTTGACCATGTCATCAAGCTAAGCAGGAGGGGATGTCACGTGCATCACTGCAATCCGATGCCACATGGACATACTCTACCAACTAGTGCAAGGCCTTGAGGTCAAACACTAGGCACATTCATTGTGAGCCCTTGTTCAGGGATGAATCCGGTATGCTCCTGAGGGGTAGTCAAGCATCGTGCACGTCCTACACATGTTGGTGTGATGCTCATCAGGCACACACTTGTGACATACATCTATGGTGTAAACATGTCACGTAGTCCCGGGTACTTGTTAGACCACCTAGTTGGGTGCCTTTCAACAGGGTCTAGGTCAAATGCATCATGGCGATGTGTATGAACCCATTGTATGGCAATACTGACACCACTTACGGAGGGGCAAAGGGCCAAAGTACATTAAAGGCTTTATTGGGAAGCTCTATTGGCCACCCATAAAGGGGGCCATGGAGGATTTGGGTGCCCATGGGCCATGGGCAAGGGCCCATGTGAAGGACGCCCATGGATGTCATGTGCACAGTGTGTATCTACCGTGTGCTACACGCACACAAGACTAGCTTCGAGGTTTGGGGAAGCTTGGAGCTAGGCAGGCTGATTGACGAGATGAGTTAGGGATAGACTAACGGGCGGGCACCCAAGTATGGACGGGCAGGCGCCCAAGTGTGGATGCTCGATGACCGGCCAAGAGCATAAAAGGGTGGCCAAGGTTAGTCATTAGATATATAGAGTCTCGCGTGACTTTGTGAGAGCTCTATGGTCAGGAGCCTGGATCTAGTGCAGACGTGCACCTGCTTCATGCAGCCGAGGCCGGCAGCAATCTCGAGGCCCGCGAGGGTAGCTTCGTGGCGGTATGGGACGTCACGAGGTAGAGATTGGTCGGTACGTCCATCTAGTTAGCTCAGCTCATGTCTCGGTGGGGACAGCCAAGTCTTGTGGGCTTTTCCACGGCTGTCGAGGTTGGGAGGTGAGTCAGGCCTGCACCCCTGTCTTGTTTGTTTGGTTTGTTTGCAGGTTTCGAGTCTTGTACTAGGAGTGTTCAACGAGGAGATCCTATGGGGATTTGTTAGTGGTATTAGAGCAAGCCTCGTGAACGAGCAAGTTGGTAGGTTGAGAAAAAGAGGTCGAAGAAAAGGTATGAGTTCGAGAAGCTTGCTGTTTTTTCTGTGCATATTGCTGTTTTTCAGATTAAGTATGTTGCTGTTTTTCAGATTAAGTATGTTGCTTTTTCATCGTAGGAGCCCGTGATGATAGAGATTGTGGTCTAGAAGGGGTTGTTTGCTTTGCAAGAAGTAGGGCTTAGTTGTTTTCAACTGTTTGAACAGTTTGAAGAGAGAAGGTACGCCTACCTGCGGGTCAGCAAGTATGGGATCGAAAGGTGGAGATGCTACCAATCCGGATTCAGGACTACAAAGATACTCTGGAATGCTATATTATGTACCTAGAACATGTAGACTTGTTATTAGGGATTGAGTGGTTTAAGACTCTTCAAGTCCAGATAGATTGGTCTAGTCATATTTTCTCTTTTGAACATAGGAACACCCAGTATAGTATCTTAGGTGATTGTATACATCCCTCTCAGGGACCTCTTGTAAATATAGTTGATTTTGGTAATATTATGGATTCTTCTTTGTATACTGCTTTCCATTTGTGTATTGATTCCACTTTCTTCATTTCTCATACCTTCTATGGATGTCAATGAATTAAGTGTATTTGAAAGCAAAGAATTACAGAAGATACTTGATTCGTTTCAAGATATATTTCCTAAGGAACTGCCATCAGGCTTACCACCTAAAAGGGTAGTAGATCATCGTATTGACCTAGTCCCTGGTGCTCACCCTGTTAGTATTCTACCTTACAGGATGAGCCAAGCTGAGGAAGATGAGTTGGCTAAACAACTCGAAGATTATTTGAGAATGGGCCAGATCCGTCCAAGTAAATCACCTTGGGGTGCACCTGTGTTGCTTAGGAGAAAGAAGGACAACACCTGGAGAATGTGTATAGATTACAAGAGATTGAACAAGCTGACAATTAAGAACCGTTATCCTCTCCCTAGATCAGATGACTTGATTGACCGGTTAGCAGGAGCGAAATATTTCACGAAGATAGATTTACGTACTGGCTATCACCAGATACGTATTCATGAAAGGCATGTCGAAAGAACCGCCTTTCGGACTAGGTATGGCCACTACGAGTTTCTCGTATTACTTTTTGGGTTAATCAATGCTCCAGCAACTTTCTAGCAAATGATGAACGATCTTTTTCGTGAACATTTGGAAAAATTTGTGGTTGTGTTTCTGGATGATATTTTGATATATAGTCGTACTCTTGAGGATCATGTTAGACACCTCACGATTGTCTTAACTATTTTAAGACAGAATCGACTATATGCTAAATTAAGTAAATGTGAGTTTTTCATGACAGACATCATTTACTTGGGATACAAGATCACTAGAGATGGGTTGAGCATTGACTATGACCGAGTTTAGAAGGTTCTGGACTGGCCTATACCGCGAACAGTGAAACGACTTCGTTCTTTTCTCGGTTTTGTTGTTTTTCTTCGGAAATCTGTGCGGGAGTACTCTCAGCTCACACTACTGTGATGACCGACTTGGTAAAAGGTCGTGGACGTAAGTCAAATTAGCCTATCACTTGGAATAATGATCTGGGTATGGCCTTCAGACTTTTGAAAGATAAAGTCATGGAAGCACCCCGGGCGGGGACGCCCGTCCCCTGGTCACGTCCCGTCCGTTCCGTCCCCCAGGCCGTCCCGCTGCCGTTACGCAAATGCCGTTAGTTGGGACGGCGTTCCCACGTCCCACGTGGGCGTCCCGCCGTCCCCCTGTCACTATGCTTCAAACACATCATTTTCAGCCTGATTTGCATCATAACTAGCCATGGATAATTCTGATTTTTCATCAAAAATCACATTCCGACTAGTGAATATCTTCTTGGACAGTGGGTCATATAACCGGTAGCCCTTGCTCTCACGGCTGTACCCAACAAAAATACATTTTGTGGCTTTATCATCCAACTTCCTCCTCAACTCTTTGGGTATGTGTGCATATGCAAGACACCCAAAAGTACGAAAGTGTGATACCGAAGGCTTGCGGCCATGCCAAGCCTCAAAAGGAGTAATGGAAACCAATGCCTTTGTGGGACATCGATTCAAAATATGACAAGCACACATAACAGCTTCCACCCAAAAGACATGTGGTAGCTTCTTTGCCTTTAACATACATCTGGCCATCTCCATGAGTGACCGATTCTTCCTTTCTGCAACCCCGTTTTGCTGTGGAGTATAAGCAGTAGTATACTGATGCTTGATACCTCTACTCTCAAGAAAGGAATTCAACATGTGTGACACATATTCCCCCCCTCGGTCAGAACGGAGGGTCTTAACCTTGCATCCTGACTCTGTTTCAGCAAGTGCTACAAAGGCCAAAAATGCATCATATACCTGTGATTTCCGTGTCAACGGATAGACCTAGCATATACGAGAGAAGTCATCAATAAATGTAGCAAAATAGAAGCAACCTCCTAATGACTTAGTTTGCATGGGACCACAAAGATCACTGTGTATAAGCTGCAACTTTGCAGTTGCTCGTAGAGCCTGATCACGTGGAAAGGAAAACCGATGCATTTTTCCCAAAATACATCCTTCACATATGTGATCTGGAGGCTTCTCCATAAGAGGTAGGTCTGTCAACATGTTATGTCGTTGCATAAGCATAAGACTACCAAAATTTACATGCCCCATGCGAGCATGCCATAACTCCGCATCAACCATAGCTGGAGTAAGAGTGAATGCATGACAAGCGGACTGATCCACTGGCTGAAATGCATCCAACTGATAGAGTCCATGACATAATGTACCAGTAAGCATCAAGGTCAAAGCACTAGCTTTGTCTTTGACCATGCATTTGTCATCATCAAAGTTGACTTGCATACCACACTGTGCTAAAGAAGAAATGGACAACAGATTCTTCTTTATCCCTGGTACATATAAGGCATCTGTAAGGCGAAGAATAGAGCCATCAATGGTTGTGAGGTGAATCTCCCCAATGCCACGAACTGGATATGAAGCATTATTGGCACACTGAACGGACTTGCCAACAGGGGCAGGGCATACATTACAAAACAAATCCCAACGAGATGTAATATGCTTTGAAGCACCACTATCAAAATACCAAGTACATGCATGCTCAGTCACACTGAGTGCCTGTGAAGACCAAGAGGTATCATAACTGCATGTGTAGAAACAGTAATCCCTGTCTACAACAAAGGAAGCAGTCTCCGGAGGAGCTTTAGAGGCATCTTTTATAGACATCCCAGACTCCTTCTCCTTCTCTTTGGCAATCCTCTTCCTACACTCTATGATGTAGTGACCTGGCTTCTTACAGTAATGGCATTTGCCCTTCTTCTTGGGCTGTCCATCACCTTTCTTGGTATCCTGAGATGAACCACCATCACCTGAATTCTGATTTGAACTCTTTGGCTGAAACTTGCCTTTCCCTTTTTGACCTGTCACAAATGCTTGTTCAGCACGGTACAGCTTCAGAAGGCTTTCCTAGAATTGAACGTGCTCGCTGAAGCTCCCGCCTTCACCCCTGCGCTGCTCGCCCATCGCCTTCCGTCCCCTTTCCTACCTCCCCCCGCCTGCCATCGTTTCTGTGCCTCTCCCCTTCTTCTCGCCGCTGCGCCCCCCCCCCTTTTTGCTCTCGCCCGCTTGCGCCCCCCCCCCTTCCTCGCTGCTGCGCCTCCCCCCTCCTCGCCCCTCTTCGCCTGTTCGCCCCCCCCCCTCTTCGCCTGTTCGCCCCCCCTCTCCCCCCCCCTTTTTTCGCCTGTTCGCCCCTCCCTATTCGCCTGATCGCGCCTCTCTTCAGCAGCGCCCCGCCCCCCCTCCCTTTCGCGTTGCTGCCGCCCCCCCCCCCCCCTAGGGCTTCTCCTTCGATTTTTCGCCCCCTCCCTCCTCTTTCGTGCTGTTTTTCATCCCCAGGGGGTTTTGTTTTTTCCTTTTCATCCGGTCTTCCGCCTCTTTGTGTGCAGCCCTTTTCTTGCAGGATTTCCGCTTTCGCCTCGCCTTCGCCTGAGCTTCAGACTCTGATGGAGACTCCTCCCGCCTCGCCTCAGAGGGACTCATCCGCAGCCCCCTCGCCCGCCCCCGAGGACATCCCCATCAGGCTTTCTCTTTCGCCGGAAGAGGAAGCGAGCCTCACCGCAGAGGTGGAACGCCTCCAGGCTCATTCCACCATCTGCCGTATAGTCGGCACTCGCCCCAGCAGAGGGGAGATCAGGGATCTTCTTCAGGCTCGCCTTCTTGCAGATGTGGGCAAGATCCTTGATGTACAGCTCCTGGGCCGGGGACATTATCAGATCGAGTTCGAGGCCGCCCAGAGCGTTGCCAAGGTCCTTGCCATGAGTCCTCTGGACATCAGGGGTGCTCGGGCTTTCTTCAGACCTTGGCAGCATGGATTTGACCCAGCAGCGGCGGCGGAGCAGGGAGAGCGCCTCTTTCATATTACAGTTTGTTTCCCTGGTCTCCGCCGGGAGTATCTTCCGCTCCTCTCCAGGCTCGGAGCATTGGTGGGCTCGGTACTAGAGACGGGCCCCTTAGCAGCTTCAGTGGTGGCCAGAGCAGCTGGGCTACCTTCGGTCAGTGTTGGTGTCTGACATCTCCTCCCTTCCTAAGGTCATTCAGCTACCTAGGATAGGGGGGGGGGTGGATAGATCAGAGAGTGGAGTTCTCGGGGCTCCCGAACCAGTGCTTCATTTGCAGGCAGGTCGGTCATCTGGCCAAGGCCTGCCCTCGCAGGAGACCTCGACCCCCACCACAGCAGCAGGCTACAGATGGCCCGCCCACAGATTCGGCTCGGCAGGCTGCCTCCGGGACACCTGCTCAGGCCACAGAGACCTCGGAGTGGCAGCCTGGACAGGGGCGCCGCCGAGGGAGACAGCCACAGCAGCACGCCCAGAGACCGCTGCAGCAGCAGCCACAGTCTCAGCCTCACTGGGTTCCCGTGAGGAACAGCTTTGCTCCCCTTCAGGAGGAGACCCCTGCAGCGACCTGAGGACCAGGAGATGCCAGCTCCCCCTCCTTCACCCCGCCCACCCCCGTCCCCTCCCACCGCCTCGATTCCACCATCGCCTCCTCCCGCCCCCGCTCCGGTTTCGGCAGCGGCTCCCTCTCCACCTCCCTCGCCTCCCCCTCCTCCCCCTCCGCCCGCCTCACCTTCCCGGGAGGCCCTGGCAGTTCCCTGGCGCTCACCTGCAGTCCGGAGAGCGCTGAGCACTGACCTCGCTCGAGCATCACAGAGGAGACCTATGCTGATTAGGGCCTCACGGATTTCATCTATCCGCAGTCGGCTGAGTCGCCTTGGCATTAGACAGCGCTCGGAGGCCTTTGATTATACCTTCACACGGCTTTTTGGAGCAGAGGGCCCCCATGAGCCAGCACCCATTCGAGTACATGTAGTGATACCTCTGGCCCGCGGGGAGGAGGCACTAGACTCAGCGGTGGCCTTCTCGTTCCCTCTATGTGGACCTTGTGACCGGGAGTGGACTCTAGAGCTCGCTCTCAGCACTTTGAGGACTCAGGCAGTTGAGTTTTCTCACCACATGAGCGATCTGGAGGTGACAGATGTGATAGGCCGACTTTGGGAGTTGGCTCATTTTTTCTTGGATCCCGGGAGTGTGGATACCTCAGGGATTCGGCATTTGGTCGTGCGCATAGTGGCAGACTTGGCACGCGACCCTGGATATGTGAGTATACACGAGGTTTCTCTGTCAGAGCAGGAGGCAGTCGCCATGGGCCACAGCCACTGGCGCCTGATCCGGGATTCTTGCAGTACACCGGGTGGGCAGATTCGCAGCCGTTCGGATGGGGACTACTCTCCATCCAAGCTGCTTGCGAAGGCCCGCCGTACGGCTGAGACAGCATCCACCTCAGAGCAGGGCATCCATGAGGATCATCTCATGGAATGTACAGGGCCTTGGCGGAGCACACTTTATACGCTATCGAGGTTGCTTGAGGCAGGAGCTTCAGAGATGCCTGGTTGGTGGCAGCATTGACATTTTGATGATGCAGGAGCACCACTTGGGTGAGAGAAGGATCCGGAGATATGGTTCGGTGATGCCTGGTAGATGGGACACTTTTTGGTCTGCAGGGTTTGGTCCTTTGGGTGGACAGGGAGGAGTATGCATGGTTATTGCAGATGTATGGCGGCAGGCCATTGTGGATCGAGGGATCATTGTGCCTGGTAGAGCACAGTATGTCATTCTGAGGATGCATGATGAGCTATTGGGTGTGCTCAACATCTATGCGCCCAATCATGCTAGTGCCAGAGCAGAGTTTTGGACTCAGGTTACAGATGCATTGCCAGAGGCCGCACATTGCTGTGTTGGGGGAGACTTCAACATGCTTGAGGACCCGGCAGATAGGGTGGGAGGCAGTCATGTTACAGTGCACGGCACGGAGCTTGCAGCTTGGGACCGGTTTTGCATGTCACTGAGGATCACTGATGCATGGCAGCATGGGGCTTTCTCCCGGTCTCAGGACAGTCTTAGTTTCTCTCGGTCGGATCGCCGGCAGGGAGGGACTAATCTTTCACGGATTGATCGCTTTTATGTGGGCGACTGGTTAGGGGAGCGAGGGGGCTCCGTCGGCATTCTCGCTGGCACCTCATTTTCAGATCACGCGCCAGTTATATTGACATTGGAGGAGGGGACCCGGGAGCCCAGCTTGCAGTTGAGGATCCCAGAGAGGGTACTTACAGATCCCAGTCTAGCTGAGGACATTGAGAGGATCTGGCATGCTGCAGCTTTGACACGACTGGGAGAGATTCGCGAGCGGGAGCAACGGCTGAGACGCAGCCTTGCTTCGCTACAGCGCCTTCAGGAGCAGCAGCCTGCACGTGAGTGGGTGGCGTCCCAGCTGAGCTAGGCACGCCAGGAGGTTAGAGAGGCAGAGGAGCAGAGACATGAGTTTTACTATCGTCGTCAGGCCTCTCAGTGGACGCAGCTTGGTGATAGAGTGACTGGAGAGTTTTTTGAGATCACTGGACCCCGTCATGCGCGAGCAGGAGTCCGCCAGCTTGGTAGACCGGATGGATCGGTAGCTACTGAGCCCGGGGAGATCAGAGACATTGCTACTGCATTTTATAGTACCTGCTTTCAGCGGAGCCAGCCACTGAGGATCGAGATGTTTGCAGACAGACTGTGTGGGCCCATGTGTAGAGGAGGGTCACAGACCATATGCGTATAGTTCTAGGTGCGCCTCTGTCAGAGATTGAGCTTGCCGAGGCCTTGAGGGTCCTGCCGCGACATAGTTGCCCAGGGGAGGATGGACTGACGCCGGCCTTTTTTATGCGCTATTGGGACATTTTGGGGCCAGGCCTCCGCAGGGGCTTTCAGCATGTTTTGGACACTGGGGTGATGCCACAGAGCTTTTCAGAGGGCTTGATCTATCTTATCCCCAAGGGGGAGGGAGTATCAGATGACATTCGGCATTGGAGGCCTATTACGATCCTCAATACTGTCTACAAGGTCTTGGCAAAGGCCTTGAGTTTGAGGATCCAGCCCTTCCTGGGGGAGTTGATTCATGCTACTCAAACAGGATTTGTCAAGGAGCGCAGTATCCTCGACAACATCTTTACTTTCTGGGAGGCGACGGCCCGAGCTAGATTTCTTGGCGAGGACTTGGTCGTGATGCTTCTCGATTTTGAGAAGGCATACGATAGAGTTGATTGGGGTTTCTTAGAGGGCACTATGCTTCGCCTGGGCTTTGAGCCACGATGGATCAGAGGGGTGGCAGCTTTGTATTCCACAGCTCGCAGCCAGGTGCTGATTGCAGGAGGACGGGGGCCGAGTTTTGAGCTGACCAGATCAGTCCGTCAGGGGTGTCCTCTCGCCCCTTTCCTTTTTCTCTTCTTTGCGGAGGCTATGAGTATGTATTTGACGGCAGAAGAGGTTGGTTTGAGAGGACTGCAGCTCCTAGTCCGGGGGGAGGACCTGCTTGATGCTGAGTTTGCACACGACACGGGCTTATTTTTGCATGGCCATGAGGCCAATCTTATTCGGGCTGAGCAGTCGCTCCAGGTTTTTAGTGCAGCTTCGGGAGCATTGATCAATTGGCGCAAGACAGTGGCCTTTTGGATCAGTAGTGCTCCCACTCCGGCATGGAGCCCGGACCCCGGTTTTAGATGGATTCCTCCAGGCACAGCAGTGCGGTATTTGGGATGCCAGATTGGCCTAGATTTGTCACCTGAGCAGCAGATTGCCCCGCTTCTTCTGAGCATTCGGAAGAAGCTATTGTATTGGAGTACAGCTCGACTATCCTTGGCTGGGAGGGTGGTGGTGGCAAATCAGGTGCTATTAGCGACCATGTGGTACATTACGTCTTGCTGGATTTTCTCGAGCTCTTGCATCAGCCAGGTACAGAGGCTGATCAGGAACTTTATGTGGTCTGGGCGGGACGGTCAGCCAGCTCGGGCAAAGGTTGCATGGGCAGTTATTACACTTCCGCTGGCTCAGGGCGGTTTGGGCATTATAGATCCAGTCGATCAGAGTAGAGCCTTATTGGGGAAGCTTATTGTTCGGGGGTTGCTTCCAGGCGCTGAGCCGTGGAAAGAGCTCCTCTTGCAGCGATTACAGGCTCGGGCGCCCCCAGCAGGGGGTACTTGGGCATCGGAGATTCGCTGGATCTTCATAGAGATGAGGAGGACAGGCCTCAGTAGAGGATGGGAGGACAGATTTGCTTTGAGTATCCTGAGAGCTTGGGAGCTGCTGAGACCGGGGCTCTCTCAGCGGCCTCCTTCCTGTGTTGAGGAGCGGGCCAGGCAGCCGCTCATCTAGAGCCCAGCGGTTCGCACGGAGCAGGGTCATATGCTGGGTTCTCGGCCTCGTCTAGCCTGGGGACCTTTAGCGGCAGGCCCAGCTCGTAGTTTTGGGGACTGGCAGGCTTTCTGCAGTCTACCAGAGGAGATCCAGGTGGAGAGGCTGAGTCACTTCAGAGGGGGGTTGATTATGAGGGATGATATACAGGAGGCACTCACAGCGGAGTGGTTCACGCCTCTCGAGCCAGTGGCCCCACGGTGGATGGGAGCCTTTACACAGTTGGAGATCCTGATTGCAGTCAGAGCTAGCACTGAGGATGGCAGATGCCTCTACTATGAGATTCAGGATGAGGGCAGACTCCAGAGAGTGGAGGTGGAGTCGCCTTTGGTTGCAGAGTGCACCTTTCAGAGGATTCGGGTAGTGGCCGCCGCTTCCCGGAAGTGGCATATTGACCCCGACCCTGCTGATGTGCTCCCGGATTGGCGCATATGGGCATATGCAGCGCGCCCCTTGGCCCGGCTACAGTGGGACCCCGGGGAGTACGAGTGGCATGATCCTTATGCATCCATTGAGGCCACAGAGATCACCTTTTTCCAGTATACTGTTCGGTTGGGACGGCATATTTTGACGGCGAGGAGGACGGTTTCTCCAGCGGCAGCGGGGCATTGGCGACTACAGGGACTCTCACAGGAGTTCCTGGAGGATTTCTGGGCTCGGCTCTGGGCTAGTCGGCAGGCCCGCAGGATCTCGGCTTTTCAGTGGCTGGTCGCCCACAGGGGCTCAGCAGTTGGCACTTGGCTGGTTTACAGCGGTCTTCCGGCGGCTTGCGTCCGATGCGGCCATCCTATGGAGACACAGAGACACTGCCTTTGGGACTGCCCTCAGGCACAGCAGATTTGGCTGCGGATGCTGCGTATTCTGGCCCCCCTCTCTCCAGAGGGTATGTTTACGTGGGGTGCCGCTGCTTGGTCGACTTCGTCAGGGCCTGCTATGGGCTATGAGATGGAGCAGGGCAGTCAGGCCATCAGATTTATTAGGGGCCAGCCTCGCCTGGTTCCGGCACCGGATTTCTCGTCCGCCAGCTGGACACAGGAGAGGGATTTACGATGGGAGCTCCTCAGCAGCCTCACCATCTGGTTCACCTGGAGGGCCCGGTGTTTTACGGCCTTTGAGGGGAGATTGGAGCCACCAGCAGAGACTGTACGGGGGATTTGGCAGGAGTTGATCCACACCCTGCGAGGACAGTACGACCGCATCCGGGGAGACTCGGATGAGGCGATCTTACGGCGCCAGGCCTTTCACACCACTTGGCGCTGTGGCCCTTTCTACACCTTACACACGGGATCCCCCCGTTGGCATTACAGGCCACCTGTTTGGCTCTTCCCCCCCCCTATTGTATGATTTAGCCGCTCAGTTCTTTGTACTGATGCTTGTATTTTGCAGCACCTAGGGAGAGTCTCCCGGGCTGCCATGGTGTATTCGCTGCTCTATCTCTCTTAGGAGCAGGAGAGATCTTTTGTAGCCCTACGGGCGTTTTTATATAACTAATGAAAGGATCTTTTCTCGGAAAAAAAAAAAATGCTTGTTCAGCACTTGTGTTCATGTTCATGTTCTTCCTGATTTGCTCTTCCTGTAACAAGAGAGCAACAAGTTCTTGATACTTTAGGGGCTCAATAGCATTCCTCATGCTAAGGTTCAAAGAGGTATGAAAAGCCAAGTAGGATCTTGGCAAAGAGTTTAAGATGGTGGATACAAGCTGTGTCTCAGGAATAATCTCATCCACATTGATTTGTTGCTCTCTCAAATCCTGCAGCTTGTTCAAGTGGCTAGACATATCATCTCCTTCATGCATCTTTTGGTTTTGCCAGCTCCCTTTTCAAAAATGAGATCCGTGCCTCATTACGAGCAGCATACATCTGCTCCAAAGTCACCCATGCATTCCGTGAAGAGCCAGCTAAACGAATATGAGGTATAATAGACCTCTGTACTGACAATGCAATAAGTGATAAGGCTTGTGCATCTTTGGCATCCCATGTCTTTTGGGCATTTGTTCTTTGAACAGACTGTGGCTGAACCGGTGCCTGTGCCTGTTGTCCTCTTCCACGAGCACTCCCTTGAGGAGGAGTCTCTGGAGCCAATGGACCTGGACGTGGTTCATTACCACTAACAAAATCCCAAAGACCTTTTGCCACGAGCACATTTCTTAGCATGAAACTCCACAAGGAGTAATTCGTGCCATCCAGCTTGTCTTCCTTAGACAAGTACGTGAACACATCACTCTGCTGTTGATTTGCCATTATGCCAGTGCACAATGTTGTATTTGTGTATCAAACACCCAAAAACAACAACCCTGAAAGCAACTGTACTCCACTGAGTACAACTGACCCAAATATGCTTGCACTCTCAATCCTCTGAATGTGCAAAACAATGCACCACTGACTGAGTAGAGCAAAAAAGTGGCTCACACAGTGCCAAAATGCCCAAAAATGCCCAAAATTTCTGCACCCAAAGCCTTGCAAAAGCCTGTAGAGGTTTCTTTGCAAGAAAACCTCTCTGTAGAAAAACTTTCACAGAAAAAACGCCCAAATTTCAAAACATGTAAAGCTTTAAATTTTACCCGTGTGATTTTGCAGGTACTGGTCGGCTGTAGGCTGTCCGGAGCAGTGTACGGAGGAGAAGCGGTGACTGTATTGCTGCAGGTATACGCAGCAGGTGCTGGTCGTCCGCTGTCTACTGTATGGAGCAGACTGTACGTTGTACGGACTGTACAGAACAACAGACCAGGCTGTACGGGCAGAGTTGTACGGCGGGCAACAGTACGACGTTTGTACGGAATAGCTGTACGGAACAGCCTGCGCCTGTATGGACAGACAGCAAGACTGTACGGCTGTCTGTGCAGGACTGTACGTGGGCTGGAGATCGGGCATATGAGTGGCTTCAGCTGATGGCGAGGGCCTGTACGGGTAGCTGATGGCGAGCTGTACGGACAGGGCAGTCGAGGGTGCTCTGATACCAAAGTGTAGGAAAGAGTTGTTAGGGTTAGGGTTTTGGAAGGCACACCAACAGGAAGCGTGAGAGAGAGAGAGGAACACGTTTGCTCATATATTGATAAAATAAAAAGAGTACAATAGCCACATATAAAAGATGTGACCTAAAGTGTGTTCACATGGTCCGGCCATAAACTGTGCCAGGTGGACCAAACCACTTATAAACCGCTATAAGTGAAACTAAGCTAAACTGCGGGAAAAAACCTCCACTAACTGAAGTAAAAAGTGCCCCAGTAACCTACTGATGATCACTAGCACTCCCCTGGGTGCAACAGAGGAACGGACCGTTCCTTGGTTAAGGAATGGTCATTCAATTAAGAAAAGTACATTCGTGTCGTGTCAGCAAAAAGATTTTCCAAGGGAAACGGGCGTTCGTTCACGAAGGTATGACTAGTCACTCGTGGAAGAATGGATGTATGTCTGTGAAGGTACGGACATATGCTCACAAACTGGCAGGCAGACATCTTAACTACGTCGAAACAACGTATCTTCTGATAGCCGCCTTCAAATATTCTCATGAGACGGTTCAACTATACCACTTTTATGCCCTTTTTAATACACATTTATGCCCTTTTTAATGAACATTACTCACATTTATGAGGCAGATTTGGAAAGATTCTCCTACAGCGGCGCATACAAGTGAAGTCTACAAGGAGGGAAGCTTTAGCTACAGACAATGTTGCTTCTATAGGTGATGTAAAGAAGAGCTTACAAAATTGGAAAGTACACCTGCATTGACGCACAAGTTAGAAGTGTAGACCTCATAGGACTGTTTGAAAGCAACATAGGATTTCATCACCTAGCAATGTATCATTCGGTTGGATGTTTTCATCACCTGCAATGTATCATTCGGTTGGAACAACGGGTTTTATGCTGTGTATGCACCCAGGGGAGTGCTAGTGATCATCAGTAGGTTACTGGGGCACTTTTTACTTCAGTTAGTGGAGGTTTTTTCTCGCAGTTTAGCTTAGTTTCACTTATAGCGGTTTATAAGTGGTTTGGTCCACCTGGCACAGTTTATGGCCGGACCATGTGAACACACTTTAGGTCACATCTTTTATATGTGGCTATTGTACTCTTTTTATTTTATCAATATATGAGCAAACGTGTTCCTCTCTCTCTCTCTCTCACGCTTCCTATTGGTGTGCCTTCCAAAACCCTAACCCTAACAACTCTTTCCTACATACAGCACCCATGTTCACTAGTTTTCCAACGTGGCAGCACCTCTCACCGACTTGCTCAAGGGGGTAAAGACTCGTAAACAAAAAGTCTCAGTCACAGGCAAAGCGCTGGATGCATTTTGTGCACTCCAGAAAGCTGCCTCAGAAGCGCCTGTTTTGAAGTTAGCATCTTGGGATAAATCTTTTGAGGTCATTATACCGATGCCAGCAATGTAGCCATAGGTGCAGTTCTCCAGCAGGACAATAGACCCGTGGCCTACTACAGTCGAAAGCTAGATGTCCCTAAAAAGAATTATTCGGTTTATGACAAAGAGCTTTTGGGTGTGATCACAACACAAACATTAGAAGCCTTTTCTTTATGGACAGGTCTTCACAGTAAAAACAGACCACCAAGCACTTAAGTGGCTTCAAACCATGCCAAGTGCCCAGTGGAGTGATCGGCAAGCCAGGTGGAGTCAACTCTTCCAACAATTTGGAGGAATGATTGAGTACATCCTTGGTAACCATAACCCAGTTGCAGATGCTCTTAGTCGAAAGGCCAGTATCCGAGCAGTGCAGGGGTCTACCATTCTCGAAATCATGGGGAAGGACTTAGATAGCATGAAAGACCAATATGTTGACTCCCCTTAGTATCCGAGCAGTGCAGGGGTCTACCATTCTCGAAATCATGGGAAAGGACTTAGATAGCATGAAAGACCATGTGGAGTCAACTCTTCCAACAATTTGGAGGAATGATTGAGTACATCCTTGGTAACCATAACCCAGTTGCAGATGCTCTTAGTCGAAAGGCCAGTATCCGAGCAGTGCAGGGGTCTACCATTCTCGAAATCATGGGGAAGGACTTAGATAGCATGAAAGACCAATATGTTGACTCCCCTAAGTTTTTACTCAGTGTAATTTGGCCCTCACTTTTGAGCCTAGCCATTATTCAGTGCAGAACGGTTGGCTGTTCTTCAAGAACTGTCTTTGTGTCATTCGGGAAAAGCGATTAGCTCTTCTCCATGATGCCCATGACTCCTTAGTTGGAGGACATAGAGGTATCAACAGTACCCTCGAGAAATTAGAACGGTCCTTTTATTGGCCAAAAATGAGGTGTGATGTCTATTCACATGTTCAAGCCTGTAAGATTTGTCAAAAAGTTAAGGTTCCACATACAAAGAAGGCTGGGTTACTGCAACCTTTGCCTATCCCCGACGGACCTTTCATCGACATATCTATCGACTTTGTAGGGCTTCTACCAGCATCCACCGGATCATGTAACACTCAGTGTTTCACCATTGTGGATCGCTTCAGTAAGTTCTGCATGCTCATCCCATGCAAGCATACGGCCACAGCTGAGGACGTAGTCCATCTTTTTCTCAAACATTGGTACCTAATTTGTGGTTTGCCTAGCACCATTACATCAGATAGAGATTCCAAGTTTACCTCGTATTTATGGAGGGTATTATTCGAAAACTTTGAAACTAAGTTACAGTTGTCTAGTGCATTCCATCCACAGACAGACGGCCAGACATAAATCTATAACCAGTTGGCCTTTGATGTTCTCAAGTCATATTGTCATGACCAGCAGTACAAATGGGAACATTATCTTCCATTGGTCCAAGCCATCTTGAACGATACTCATTCATCCAGACCTAGTTTGAAGCAGCCTTTGGTCGTCGTTTCTCTTCTCTTTTGACGAGATTGGTGCCTCCATCTCTTCAGGCTAATAAAACGATGGAAGCATTTTTTGAAATCATTGAGTCAGTCAAGGACCGCTTGACCAAAGCACAAGAAGCTTATAGCAGACAAGCAAATAAGTCTAGACGAGATGTCCACTTCAAGGAAGGGGATTGGGTCTATCTGCGCATCATGAAACAAAGATTGAAACAAGTGGGCAAACGTTGTCCCAAGCTTTCATTCCGTAGTTTTGGACCTTTCCCAATAGTTAAAAAGATAAGTGATGTCTCCATGAAGTTAAAGTTACCTAATAGTTGGATGATGCATGATGTTTTCCATGTTTCTTGGCTAAAACCATATGTTGGACCCATAGTTGTCACGGTACGAAAATACGATACCGTACGGGAATTTCGGTACGATATGAAATTTTCGGATACCGTACGATAAAATACGTTAAAAAAAAAAAACACTTACAACCTATGGAGCTTCAAGCTTGAATGTGAGGGAGGTTGGGAGGGGAGGAGTCTACAGTGCTTGAGGAACCAGAACATGGATATGTGTCTCTCCCAGTTGGATCTCCCGATTGTCTCCAAAAAAGAACCCGGATGGGTAATGCAATACCAAAGGTCTCCCAGTGTAGCGTTTATGACTAAGGGACCGTCCTTGCACAAATACGAGCAGTGCATCTAGGGTGATAGGTTTAGGGACTCCTCTCTAGGCCATGTCCAAATCTTCTCCCTCGTACAGAACTTGAGAATCTAACTGTCTAGCCTACCTATACCAGGGATCTCCAAGTGATGTAGCAAGATTCTCTCATCCTACCAATCAAGTGTACACTACCAGTCTACCTTGCCAGATTTTTAAGGTCTCTCAACAACCCCATATGGAATACTGAGTGGACTCGAAAGTTGCGAAGTATTGCGGGCATTTGGGATCTTCGTTAAGCAGGGTTTCTATATTTTTTTAAAGCATTTGTTGGGGGGGGGGGAAAAAAAAACCAAACTCGTACCGTACGATATCGTACGGTACGAACCGTATGGTACGAATGGGTTCGTATTGGTACGAGAAACAACTATGGTTGGACCAAAAGTTGTTGATGTTTCAGATGAACAGCAGCCAGACGTGGTAGACGAAGCAGAAGTCATTGAGTTTGAGCAGATCCTTCTTCATCATTGGAAGCATGGTTCCGGTCGATGGATACGTTAGTTCTATACGATGGCTCATCATCATCAGCGCAACATTGTACAATATTAGTACCTTTTAGGATGATAATTGTCGTACGCCGTGACCCCATTGTAATCCTCAGTCCAGGATAGGTCAGGCACGAGCTACGTAGGTCATTCTCAGCCTTAGACAGTCAGTCAGTCAGTCCAAGTTCCTTAACCCACTTGAAGAGATGCATTCATGCATGTAGAGTTAGTAGAAGCCTTAGAGTTTGCATTAGGACATGTGTGCATTTATGCATAGCATTCATCCCATATGCATATAGGCCAGCCCTGTAGCCAGCCGACTAGCACCCCATGTTCATATAAATAGCTGAGCGTATCATCCATTTATTCATTCATATCATAATCAGCATTGAAGACCTCATCGCCTAGAGCCTTCAGCACAAGGAGCATAAAGCGATTGCAGAATTCAGCACCTCATACCTCAACGTTTTCCTCATCAGCATATAGGAGCATCAACGCTTGAGCAATTAGGCCTCTATGCAGTAAAACATAGCATCTACAGCATTCAACATTCAGTTCCCCTTGCATTTTCAGCATTCATACAGTTTTCAGCACCCTCATATGCATCGTTTTGCTACAGCCATTTGGTGAAGGTAAAACTCAGCATTCATACTCATTTTCAGCATTCATACATAGTCTGGAACAGTCGCAATCAGCCTCTTCTCTCAGCCTTAGATTTGTAGCCTTCCTACATCCATTGGGAAGAGTGCATAGGCTCGAGATTGGTCATCATTGGTGCTTCTACAGCCGTGTACAGTTCAGCCCGACTCTTGGTCTTCCGAGATCTTGCGTTTGGCTTATCGTCAATCCACTGTTAGTCTCTTCAAAGAAATAAAGCAAATACTATTCCGGTAACGGGATAGGGGGTCCTTCAGTGGGTAATTGAGGACCCCATACGGTGTACAGTTTCTATCTCCCTCCCTCTCTCTCTCTCTCTCTCTCTCAAATCTCTTAAAGTTTGAAGTCTTAAAGTGGATTGCTAAACTCGCGAAACTCAGGATAGAGAAGACGGTGTGAGCATTTGTGTGACAGGATCCTCAAATTACGAATACTTCCGTTGCATGTTACAGGAACATTGGAACACCTAAAAATAGGAGCCGTCTAGAGACCCAAAATCAGCATAGAGACAGGAGAAGGGGAAGCCTGGTGCCTTGTCCGCCTTCAAAGCGAAGAGAAAAAGATCCCTTATCCTCTGGCCACCCCAGAGTAGAGGGAAAAAGGATCATGCCCTGGTGCCCAAGCAGAGAGGAGAAAGAGGGAAAGAAAAAGGATCTTGCACCTGGCTGCCTGTGAAGTGAGACGAAAGAGGGGGAGAGGCTTTGGCCCTGGGCAGCCTGCGCAGCCTCGAGCAGGAAGCAAAGACTTGCAAAGAATAGGGCTTGCCCTCATGCCTGCACAATGGGGAGAAGAGCAGAGGGGGGGTTGCGAAGAGAAGTGGAGAGAAGTTACTGTGTGCCTTGCCCTGGTGCCTGCCCAGCAGAGAGAGAAGAGCAGAGGAGGGGCTTGGCACTTGCACGCCTGCGAAGAGAAGGGGAGAGAAGCGGCTGTGTGCCTTGCCCTGGTGCCTGAACAGAGGAGTAGAAGGGAGGCTTTTGCCCTTCCCGCCTGCAGAGCGTGGAGAGGAGAAAGTGCAACGGCCCGTGCCCTTGGCTAGCCAGTGGAGGCAGGAGAAAAGAAAACAAGGCGGGTCCTCTGGCCGCCCCTGCGCAGAGAAGCGTAGAGGGAAAGCAGCTTGTGCGGTGGCACCTGTTAAGAACGCCTTTGGCACCATGGAACTGTCTCCCTCCTCCCATGGACTCTTCTGGCCTATAGTACCATCGCACATAGACCTTGACATTGTTTCTATTGTATGCTTCTATCTTCTCTAGCCTTGCAACAGAGGGTGGATTATCCAGATCGGAGGCACGCAGCACAAGTCTCCAACTTTGATGACCTTGTGGGTCTTATTTGATCACTATGACATTCAGAGTGGAAACACCATCGAAGGGAAATGCACAGTCCACAATTTCAAGAGGTACACCAAACAAACTGTTGCTGCAGAGGATTACTTCTGCAGGTTAAGTACAAAGCTAGCACTGGAGGCTTCACCCCCGACAGAGTTGCTGTGCATTGCAAGTATGAGATGCCTTACGATCTCGATGAATTGATGGTGCAATGTGAAGCTTGCAAGGATTGGTTTCACTCTATATGATGAACCTGAGCCAAGATCAAGCAAAAAAGATGGACCACTTTATTTGTCCAGATTGTGACAGCAGTCAATAAGATGGAGATTAGACGATCGGCAATAGTCAAGGAGGTTCTCCTTTGGCAGAATAAAAGACATGGCTTGCTGATTGTAGCTCACAAGATGGGGAAAAGAAGTCTCGCAACTCTCACAGAGTATGGACCACTTGATTTGTCCAGATTGTGACAACAGTCAATAAGATGGAGATTAGAAGATTGGCAATAGTCAAGGAGGTTCTCCTTTGACAGAATAAAACGCTTGCTGATTGTAACTCACAAGATGGGGAAAAGAAGTCTCACAATTCTCACAGAGTCTTTCCACGCCCAGACCCAAAGCCAGAACCAAAGAAGCCAAAGAGATAAAATGCTGTGATCATAGTGGTACATGATCATCACCAAACACACATTACCATTGGTATCATTGCGTGACTAATTTATTTTCCTAGAAAGTTTCCCGGAAGTTTTTTTGCATGGGAAATACTCATGACAGCTTGGAAGGCTTGAGCTGTCATATTGGCCCCTTCGACGATGTGATTGACTTCCATGAATTGGAGACTAAAGCCTCAGACAGCCAGTTGGAGTTGTGGAAGGAACGAAAGTCTCGCAAGTATACCAAGTAAGTGTACGATTCTTGCCAAGCATTTGGATGCAACACGAGCAACTACCTCTCCAACAACAAAACCCCCGGCCATTCACGATCAAGACCCGGCCTCACTAAAACCTTTGTAGGCACACCATCAAGACCTGGCCATTCACCATCAAGACACGGCCTCACCAAAACCTCTGTAGGCACACTCGCACTCGCCAGTCGGGTTCTTCAACACCATCACACGCCATCTTTACCGTCAACACAATCGATAACCTCACCAACCAGGTTCCTTACAAAGTTACCGGCAAAGTAAAGAGACCGAGACGCTGGCCCATCAACCTTGAGGCTGGCCCAAAAGCAAGCAATCCCACCGGCAACTTCAGGGCATCAACACACTTGCAATGTCGGCACACCAACCTCAAAGCTGGTGCAATCACACGCCACTATCAGGTACACCAACACATCGATGACGATAACAAGGCAACTCCACTGCCGACAAGAAGCCCTCAACGTGCAAACGACCTCAACCAGCCACTACTGACTCCTCGGCAAGCGCTGTTCTCAACGCAATGCTAATGTCCACGTCTTCCCGCCCAACCTGTATGTGCAGGTAACCTTCTCACCCTCCCTTTACTGCTTATGTTGGCTCTCCGTCACCTCTAAGTGGATAGAGCACTTCCCATGGAGGGTAGAGTTGGTATGGCTGGGATTGTTTGCAGGTATATCGCCAGATAGCCCAATTTCCAAACCACCCACAAACACCAAAGACAATCCTGCTGCCACGAAAATCAAATCAGCTTCCTTTTACAGTCAGACCCTTGCAAGTTTCTGGTTTGCAGTCAATCCTCTTCACTCACATCCTTTTGCCACCGGCACTTAAGCGCACAGGCTCCACGGATAGTTCTTCTTGCCTTGTGGTCTATCTAGCACCAATCCATGCACTCATGCCTTTCGTTGATCACATCCACGGTTGTTACTGCACCTTATCAAGGAACTTTGACACCGGCTTCCATTCTTGCATGCAACATCCATGTCCCGTGCCAACACTTTGCGTGCATGCCTTTGATCTTGTTGTCTTGACTTCTTCATTGAGTCTTGTTCTTGCTCAGCCTAGCCTTCTTTTCATCCATAAAGCACAATTCCAGTGTCTGTTGCATGCTCACAAGCGCTATTAGCTTTCCATCCGTGGTCGGCATGCTAGGACTTTGTGAAGATGCCATCCAAGAAGCCTCCATCTTGCCACATCTCATGGGCATCCCAATCGCAGTCTATGGAGTTGTCAGATCCATGCACCCAAGCAGAGATCTCCACAGAAAGCGGGTGACTTTATCAAGCATGCTCTTCATCTCCCTTCCAGACACTGAACTTGTCTAAATCTGTGCTAATCAAGCGAGGTTGAGCTGCCCAAAAGGTTAAAGCAACACCGCATATTACCATGCTTTAAGCAAGCGGACCAAAGAGCCACCAACACTTCAAAAAGAGGCTCACAACGTGCGTGGATCCATTCGGCCATCTCTGGCAAGTCACACATAAGTTCATAGCTTACCTGGGGGTCTTAAAATTCTTCCATTCTCATGGACAACCTAACCTCAGTCACACCCGCATTATCGGCTAGCATGGTTACACATCAATTACCAATTTCATATCTCAAACCATGTGTAAGAGTTAAAGAAAGAAAAATGAAAACTGTCGAAGAAAGTAGTGTATTGGAGTTTTCATTGGAAGAAGCTTCTACATGGATGGGTCGATCTTTTGTCCGATTTCCATGCACGCCACTTGTGATATATCCACGGGCTCTGCATGTAATAGTCACATAGGCACTATTCCTTCACGGATCTGCATTGAGCCTCATCATCTTCTAGATGCATTTATGGATGGGAGACCATGGCGGGCGCAAGCCTGGCCCATGGTATGACCCATTGCTTGGACCTTTCTACAATCAGAGGGATCTTTTGTGCCTCGTCTTAGACCACCCTACCCATTCAAGCTACCCCAACGCCAAGTCCATCGAGCCACAAAGGCCCTCTAGTTCGATTGTAGTTGTGGGCACAACCATGCGTTAGTTGCTTCCTTGCCTCTAACAAGCTAATGATTTCGACTCCCCAAGAAAAGGGATGTCAAGTAAATGTTGAAGAAAGCAGTTGTGTTGGAGCAATCCTTGGTTTGGAGAAGTACACCCACCCCAGGCACACCTTCCGTTCATTGCTCATGCACGTCATGTGCGAATCTCACTATGGGCGTCACATTTTTTTTTTCCACTTCTCGCATCTCACATCATGCACAAAAACACATGCACCTGCAACTAACCTCATCAACGCCCACTCAATGAATGGCCTATATAAATCAATGAATGGAATATAAAAGCTGCAAGTTACAAAAGAAACTCACAAAGGCATGAGGTTAAGAAAACTCAATGGGGTTAGGGGGAGATGTTGATATTTATCATCCATAGGAGAGAGAGAGAGAGAGAGAGAGAGAGAGAGAGACACACACACACACACAACACACACGCACTTTTTTTTTGGTAATATCCAGTGCAGTATATTTATATGCTCATAAATTTACATGATGGGAGGTCTCCGAAATGGAGAGTATCCCAAAGATCAGAAACATAAAAAGAAAAGCTCTATGCAAGAAGCATCCATATCACCCTCATGGCAGGCATCATATAAGGATTGCCGCAATGAGGCTCGGAAAGATTCATATGACTTGTGAATCTGCCGACCCAAGTATGCCAAATTATGCTCGCTCCAGATTGTCCAAAGAGCCCAATATCTCACCCAAGAGAGAAATAGTGAGTATTGAGACAAAGACCTCATAAATCTGCCAAAGAGCCAGAAATGTTTCCCAAATCTGTGACTCGGGAAACGGAGCCGAAGATAATCTGAAATTCTCCTGAGGAGGATCCTAGAACACGGGCAGTGCCAAAGCAAATGAAGAACAGTCTCTGAAGGAGCCTGACATCTTAAACATGTGGATGGTGCAATGCGACGTTTAGCAAGTGTGACCCCCACTGACAATGTGCCTGTCATACATCTCCAAAGAAAAAGTCTTTGTTTCAATGGCATTTTACACTTCCATAACATCCCGAGATTCTTCCGCCACCATGAGAGGGGTTTCCTTATATGCCACAGAGAATTAGCATGTTGCTGAATCCATGGAGCAGGCTGAAGAAGCCTGTAAGCTTTGATGGAGGTTAAGGTGGGAAGAGGAACAGGATGAGTGCATGTAGCAAAGGGTTGTAATTGCCAATCCGTAAGCCTGTCTGTGTCAGCCACAGGAGGAACAGGTAGAAAAGGATGTAATAAATCAGCAATTTTCTTCAATATAGACCTATGATGCATTCCCAATGCATAGGAAGCAGTGGCCTGAGGAAAAGATAAGACATAGCCCTGATCATCTACCACATCATGTATGTATCTAATTCCCAATTTCATGAGATTGTATGCCCGAACAGGTTCCTGCAAAGCGAGTGGAATGTTGAAGATGGACTCCAATGAATACTTTCTTTCCTCATTGAGTTTGTTCCTGAGCAATTATCAGGAGCCCATTTGACCTTAGAAAGTACTTGTTTCCAGTCAAGTATCAGAGCAGTAGAGAAAGGACAGCCAGGTATCTTCCCTACAAATCTCCCAATGACAACCTCCCAATGATCAGTAATCCAATGACCATAAGCACAAGTCCTCATGTTGACACACATGGATGCTAGCATACAAGCCTGGCTGTTGTTGACGGAAAAAAGTATGCAGCATAGTCGCCTTCCTTGCAAGTACATGATATCTTATATTGAGGACATTAAGTCCACCATGCATCCTAGGAGAGCACACCATTTCCATCTTCATCAGTCTCAATGCTTTCACAGCAGTTTTTGTCCTCCATAACATCACCATAGCTTGAGACATAAAGGCTGAAATATCCCTGGAGGACCAATGCAGCAAAGGCAAATAGAACTGGACATAGGACATTACAATGGATTGTACTATTCTGAGCCTGACATGAAGAGGCCAAGTAGAAATCTTCCAGTATTCCAGTTTATGTTGAAGTCTTTGGAAGATCCATTTTAGCTGCTGCTTCCTGGTGATATGCCATCCTATGGGATATCCCAAATGCCTGACTACATCTTTGGAATGCACCACCTGACCCGGCCAAAGAATAGAATGCGAGTCACATTGTTTCAGGGGAAGTAATTTAGATTTGTCAAAATTGACATGCAATCCCGTTGCGAAGCCGTACAATGAAAGAGTGGTCATAAGCATTTGAACTTCCCGGGAAGAATTCTGTGGCATAAAGAAGGAATCATCAGCATATGCTTGTGCAAAAAAAGATGCAGCTCCAGGGATTTTAAGACCAGTCATCTGTCCTGTGTTTGTAAGATGATCAAGATACATTAAAAGGGGATGGGTCGCAATGGCATATAAGAGAGCACTAAGAGGACAGCCCTGTCTAACTGATCGACCCAATGTCCATGACCGAGACAGATGACCTTCAAGAATGCACTGAGAAGTAGAGCCAGAATAAAGCCAGTAAACTGCATTTGCCATCTTGGGACCAAAACCCAACTTGGTCATGATTTGAGAGATAAAATCCCATTGAACAGTGTCAAATGCCTTAGCAATATCCACCTGCAATATAAGCACATCTTGATGCGTATACTTTGCATATTCAATTGCAGTCAAGGCATTGGATATATTGTCATGGATTTGTCTTCGCGGCACAAACCCATACTGATGAGGATGAAGTCCAGCATCCAGTATCCTGTGAAGCCTATGCACAATCATTTTGGTAATGAGTTTGTAAACTACAGGCATCAAAGTAATAGGCCTCCAATCTGACATATGGTCACACATATGTTTTTTGGGCACAAGTTTGACTATGCCATGCTTCCAAGAGTGCGGCAACTGATTTTCTTGCCAGGCAACATTGATCATTTGCAAGAGGACTTCTTTCAATTCATCCCAAAAAGAAATATAAAATTCCGCCGTAAGGCCATCCCAACCAGGGGACTTGTATTTGCTGAGGTGGAACAATGCATTATCAAGTTCTATGTCAGTAAAAGGTCTCTCCAAGGTAAGAGCTTCATCCATTTCCACTATTCCAGAAACATATTGGAGAAATTCAGTCCTAGCCTCAGTCATTTGATTTGATGGGGAACCAGGAGCAGAGAATCTGGAAATAATTCTGGCATTCATCTTGGAGATCAGAGAAAGAGTGCGTCCAAGAGCCATCTAGCTTCCTTACCCTTAGGCATGAGTTTTTCTTTCGAGTGGCATGCAAGCCTTGAAAAAAGGCTTTTGATGAGCAGCCCTTATCCATGAGGGGCTTCATTCTTGCCCTAATCTGCCATTTGTGCAATTTCCTCTGATCATTAACAGTCAATTTAAACTGAGCATGTGAAAGGGAATCCTTTTCTGAATCAGAGAGAGGCCTTAACTGAGAAAATTCAGTCAATTGTTGTGCTGTCCTTTTTGCCCATTTAACCTCATTCCTCCATTCAGTCATATGCCAGTTGCCATACTCCCTAATGACATTCTGCATACGAGAGACAAAGCTGTCCCAAGCATAATTCATGTCCTCCTAGGCATGCAAAGGCAAGGGATGAATTGCAAGTCTGATCATTTGCTGGAAATAGTGATGTCGGAAATAAGCCTGATTAACATGCAATAATCTATTGGAGAGGGGTGGCAAATCATCCAGAGGCATGCCAAGCTGTAAATTCATCCACAGCGGGGCATGATCTGACAAGCCCAATGAGAAATCTATAAGGAGATGAGGGCTAAAATCTGCAAATTGTTGAGGGTAAAACAAATACCATCTGTCAAGCCTTGCCCAGTATGTAGTAAGTGCATTATGATGAAAAGTATATCCAGTCACTGACCCTTGGAGAAGCACCCATAAATCTTCAGCCTGCACAGAAAGAAGCATGCTGTCCCATTTCTGCCTTTCCAATGATAGCATATGGGATCTTGAAGTGGTGTTATCTCTTGGCAGAGGGGAATTATTAAAATCTCCACAGATGAATGCATTAGATCTCCATGGATATCTGCATAAAGAATCCCATAATGAAGCCCTCATGGCAAAGGTCTGGGAAGCATAGACTGATGCAAACTCAAGAATATCACCATTAACATTACATTGTATGACCATCCATCTGCCACTGTTGGCATTGAAGGCTAACTGAGGCTCCAGCTCATGTCTAACCAGTATGCATACACCTGAGTAGGTAGTGGTACCAGCATAATATATATCATAACCGCCAAAATAAACATGTTGACCAACCATGGAGTGTTGATTATGCTCTTGCAAACAAACAATATCTGGCTGCATTTTATGTACATAATTCCATAAAAGCCTCCACTTTGAGACATTGCAGAGGCTCTGTACATTGTAGGTAAAGCACTTAAGTGTTTGAGGCATGAAAGAGGTATATACAGCAAAGTATCAGATATAAAAAAGACATCAGAGAGGCAAAGCCTCTGCCTGCATGGGCTGCATTCCATTATGACCCATGAAAGACATAGCATTATCCCCTTCTTTTGAATCACATATGGGGATGCCCTTCTTCAAAACCCCCACCCAATTTTGAAGGACAGGAGCTGAAGTAGAAGCCTGTCCTGGTGAGGGAGAAGAAGCATCCCATTGACGAGATTGAAGGGGGCGTTGCTTCAATACAACCACCTTCTTAGGTTGTTGAAAACCATCCTGATCAATCCCTGCAGATTCCTTCATCTTCTCTTTTCCTTTATCTTTTCCTTTTCCAGCAAGTGACTGCACCTGATTGATTGGTTTAGCATTCTTTGCTCCATTTTTATTTGCTGTCTTAGCTTGCAAATTTTCATTCTTTTCCCGTGTCTGGGGCGGCAAGGCATTGGGAGGGGGCTGATGCAGAACCATTGGGCATTCAGAGGCTAGATGCCCAAACTTGTGGCAGGCAAAACAAGCTCCTGCAAACACACCCCACTTCAATTCAAAATACTTTTTTCCCAATTGCACTCCCTCAACTTCCACTACAATAGAAGGAGGGGTAGGTGTATCAGTGTCCCAGAGAATGCAGAACCTGTTACGGTTTCCCATGGGGCGTGGAGGACAAATGACCTGTCCCAAAGAAGCAGCCAGGCCAGGCAACTCTTCACGCATATAGTTCGGGAAGTTAACAACCTCAACCCATACAGGACAATGATGTCGTATAAGACTTTGATAATCCTTGTTTGGGGACCAGGGCATAGCATGTACCATCTGCTTCCCGTAAAATAGGGGAGAGAATTCAAGAAGCCTCTGCTTGCACGAAGCATCTGATATACCTCATAAAAGCCTCTGGAAGCAAAATACACTCCCTCTACAAAGCATCCTCCAAGGATGGACTTAATCCACTGCGCGACATTACTGGCCGCTGGGATTCTTCCTGGAAAGAAAATTATAACTGTAGTTTGAGACAACTTCCTGAGAGGATTCACGAGGGACGGCAATTTCAATTTGTACGTGACATCTGGAACCGGTTTGCCCCATTCCTGTCGTGACTGCTGAAAGTCATTCTTAAGGGTGTCAAAGACATACTGAGCTTCCATAGTAAGTTCATCATCTTGTGATGCAGGCTCTGATAGGCGGCGCTTAGCATCTGCAGGTCTTTCTTTTCGAGCATATGTACAAAAATCCAAACCTGAAGCCATGATTGAAATACGACTCTCTCTCTCTCTCTCTCTCTCTCTCACACACACACACACACACACACACACGCAGAGCAAGGAGGAGGAGGGAGTGACGAAAGCGCAGGCTGGCAGACAAGCAATACGTAGGCGAATAGAGTCGTAGTCTCATAGGCGAGCAGAAAAACGCACGCTCACAGATGAGTAGGGTCACATGCGAATAGGGTCACAGGCGAGCAAGGTCGCAGACAAATATGGTTGGAGGCGAACATAGGCAGGCGAACACAGGTAGGCGAACACAGGCGAAAACATGCGAACGTAGGCAGGCGAACACAGGCGAAAGCAGGCAGGCGAACGTCTCTCTACTTGCTTGCAAACACAGGCGAACGCACACAGGCGAACGTCTCTCTACTTGCTTGCGAACACAGGCGAACACCATGACACACACACACACACACACACACACACACACACACACACATATTTCAATGTCCTACGCAAAACATATAGCTCCCTACGGGGTACTGAACCACCGTACTGTACTTGACAGCCTTCCAGCAAGCCATTTTAGTCCATCTCCAAGTAAGGCCTCTGCAAGATATTTCTTGCCTCGTCCCGGAGATCTTTCATCTTCGAGATGAAAGCAGATAAAGATGAAAAGGCAAAACTGACAAGTTCATAAGTTGCTTTTCCAACGCCAAAATCCGACCCGGAGACTTAATCTCGTAAAGATCTGCAAATGCCTTCCAAACTTCATGTGCAACCGCGTTCTCTAGGTACATCTCTAGATGGGGGGACCATGGTGGCACAAGCTTGGCCCACGGGATGGCATATCATCTGGAGAACCCTCAACATTACAAGTACCTCCCTCGACCTTCCATGCGTGTATCCTTAGCTTCAACTCTAATTCACCACCAACAAAACCTCGCCTTGGCTACGTGATGTATTCGTCAAAAGTAAAGCCTACTCTAGGCATAATACCTTGTCACGTCTCGATGCTTGAGACCTCCCTCTAGCCATGCCACTCATTCCATGGTGGTCTTGGCACTCATTCCGGCACTCACAGGGTGCAGACAGTTTCTCTCAGTTACCTCATCTTGACGGGTCCACACCACTTCCACAACCAACAAAGCTTCGACATGAAGCAGCTCTACATTGCCTATCACTTTCCATGCTGCCTCAATAAGGCGCTTGTCCTCATGGCTACCCAAATCTTCCCATCACTTTGCCTTGCATTTGGATATGGATACTCAACCTCGGTTCCCAACACCATGGTATATCTTAGACCATCTACACCATCCGCTTCTCGGCAAAAGCTTCACCATTGACATACTGACTTGGACAATAGGAAGAGAGATATGTTAACCACTCCATTGGTTAACATGGTTTCCTCCACCCAACCTACCGTAAGGTGCTTCGCCAAAGATAACACTGGAACATATAAAATAGCCTTACTATGCGCTTAGTGTCAAATAGGGAAAGTCTATGGATTGAACCGTTTCAAGTTTGGTCGGTCTAGTGTGAAAACAATTCACTTGTATATTACAAGTCATTTTTGACAATAAGCAAGACACAATCATTCCCTTACAATAGTTTTCTTGTGAGATCTCCTCCTTTCCTCTTCTTGCTTGCTTGAATGTTATTGTGTTCTTACTTACTTGATGGATGCTTATTCAGATAGGTGTGATTGTAGGTTTCTCTCTTGCATTAGCTTCTTCTTTTCTTACCTTTTGTGAGAGAGAACCATCGTAAAGGAACATCTCTTCTTGCCTCCATCTAGGCATTATTGAGAGCTCTCTCGTTACACCTTTGGCAAAGGAGCATTTTGGTGTGACAACGGAGTGAGGGCGTGATTGATGGACGAGCTAGTGCACCCACACAAGAAGTTGTAGATTGTGGCTCTAAGGCAAGATCCAATGACACATGATTTGGCAAAGTTAAGGTAAGCTCTTGACTTGAACAAAGGCTAAGCGTGACGCACCTGCTGATTAGCAGAGCATCGATTTGCAGTCTTTGTCAAGGAGCTATGGGTGGGTACAAGCAACTAAGTGCAAATAGGAGTCTTTGGCACCAAACAAAACATAGAATGGGTATAAGCAACTAGGTGCAAATTGAAGTCTTTGTCAGAAATGAGCTACCATGGGTAGGTACAAGCAACTAAGTGCAAATAGCAATCGTTGGCACCAAACAACATAGGATGGGTACAAGCAACTAGGTGCAAATAAGAATAGTTGGCAACGAATAACGTAGGATGGGTGCTAGACAAGTGGCAAACATGTGTGTTCAGATCAGACTTGTTAGGTTGGCAGTATGTCAAATAAGTTGGTAGTAGGTTGGGTAGCCAACATGTGTGTTTAGGCAAGACTTGTTAGGTTGACACTATGTTAAATAAGTTGGGAGTAGGTTGGGTAGCCAACTAACAAGAAGACCATCAAATGGATAGGACAGACTACCCTACTTCAATCATCAGATGGGTAGAATTGACTACCCTATAAATGAGCCCCTCTCCTACCTACTTCAAACATCAAATGGGTAGGATTGACTATCCTATAAATAGGCTCCTCTCCTACCTACTTCAATCATCAATCAATTTTCCGTCTACTTGGCAACAATCAAGCAGTTCAAGAGGAGCTCTCAAGTATGTGTTAGAAGGGTAGTAGCAGCATAGTTAGCCAAGATTTGGAAAGGCATGTGCGTTTGACCGACTTGGGCATTTTTCTACAATTGGTCACCTTTTCTTATGTTAACAATTCTAGCACTGAATAATCTTTTGTAGTCTGGAGTGTTTTCTCACAGTAATAGAGAGATAAGTAGTAGGTTACTCGATGTGCTTGCATTTATGTGTCCTCAAGCTTTCACTATGATTTCTTCTTTTTGTTAAATACTTGCAACCAGCCAAGAGTCATACATTTGGTATCAAAGCCTAGGGTTGCTACACTTTGTTTTTTTTTGGTTTCCTTATTAGGGATCATAGGGGAGCAAAGTTGGTTTTGGGAAAAGTTCTCTTTTGGGTTCTCCCGTTACTTCGTTTCAATTTTCAACGTTCTTCAACCATGCTCACAAAATGAGAAAATGATGGCTCTATGTGATGTTTTGTCATCATGTCTTAACCATCAAATTTCCACATAGCTTAGTACTTCCAACTTGTTGTTGATGGTGTGCTAGTGACGGTCCTATAAGGTAAGAGAGAGACCCAATAAATGCCACTGAGCATACATAGAGCTGATGGAGAGATTGGTTATAACTTCCATCAATCGATCACTGCTTGGAGTGCAACTTGTAACGTTCCCTAAGATATGGACACTTGGCAACTAGGTGTCGGGTAATCTGAGGGGCTACATGTTGCCCACCACTTATCGATCCACTGCATGAAGACGTTGAGGGGTTAGGGTGAGAAAAAGGTGGCATAGGGCTTACAGCGACGATCTGAAGCGTGTGGGAAATGCAAGATACATTTTCGATTTGTGCTGTGTGCTGGAGGGGAGGGCAAGACGATGGAAAAAAAAACAGGGCTGTGGTCGCATGTCTCGGAGAGGGAAGGGGGGTGGCGAGTTGGCAATTAGAGAGAGAGCCTGGAGGGAGGTTGTGTGCTGTGCTGTGCTGTGCTGTGTGTGTGTGTGAGAGAGAGAGAGAGAGACAGAGAGAGAGGATCATTGACGAGGAGAGAGAAAGGTTTGGTCTGATTTTAAACAGGAGAAGATTGAAGATTTGAGAGGAGAGTAAACCTGACGAAGAGAGAAAGGGAGTTGGAGATTGACGATGAGAGAGGAGAGTAAATGAGAGAGAGAGAGAAATGGGGGTTGATGATGAGAGCGAAGGATAAAAGGATCATTAAAAAAAACATGGGCATAGGAGAGAAATGATGAGACAGAAGGATAATTAAAAAAAAACATGGGCATAGGGGAGAAATGATGACACAGAAGGAAAGAAAAAAAGTTTTTTTTCCAAGGTGTGGGCACTAGCACAAGGAGATAAACGATGAGAGACAAGGGAAGGACTATTTTAAGGAAAATGTTTTTTTTTTTTTGGCAAGGTGTGGGCACGTGCACAAGGAGAGAAACAAGAGAAGGGGAAGTGTCTGAGGAGGGAACGTGTCAAAGAGGGGAAAAAAGTGCTGTGCACAACGTTGGGGAAAAAAGTCTAGAGAGAAAATGGAAGGTGTTGAAGAGAGTGAAGGGTGAAAAAGTGTCGAAGGGAAAGAGGATTGCCAAAAACTGAGCACACATGGACCGAGCAAGCACATAAACCGAGCACTAGGCTCGTCCTTCCCCACTAATTCGACACTCAAATGGTATCCAAACATAATTTTAAAAAAAAATTGAAACCCTTATCGATGCACACAAATCCAATCTATCACAAGTCGACACACGCAAAGCAAATAAATGTGCTGCAAACAGCTAACATCCCCTCACATTCCTTTTGCTAGCAATTTCAAGAAATCCCAAAGTATTGATGAAGTCAACATATATTCTAGTATTGAACCATAAAATTAATTTGCACTATGTTTGCACTATATGCATCAGTCCAAAAATCACCTCAAAAACTTAAAACACCATGCCATCATATAGCAATCCCTCAATTACATGGTAGCCAACCACAGAGAGAATGTTACGACGACCTCATAGTGCCTAAGCTAACTCTAGCTTGGTGAGTGTTGCCTGGTGCATAAACCTGTGTATACTAGGCTGCAACTCCAACACCCTAATGAAGACTAAGTATATATGCTCGCAAGGTTTATACGATTCCTTCTTCACATCCCTAAGAGCAAAAGCTGGACAATATCACCTAGGAGCCTTGCATGTATCAATTGCATAAGAGACTCTTGATTCCCTCAACTTAGAGGTGGCAACCCCAAAAAATATGCGACTCTTCCTGGCACACAATTGACTCACGCACCACCTCCCCTTCCAAAAGATTAGTCTTGTTTATGGATGTTTGAGCCTCCTTGCTTATCTTCTCCTTCCATCTCACGACACACGTCCATCCCCTCTCTTGGTTGCTTGCATATTGCATGGTGTTGCTTGTATAGTTGCCACATGATGTGTCACACCATCCAAAATAAACCCAGAGGCCAACAATCTACTAGTCTCCTCTTCATCCAAGCATGTTTCTTTAGCAACTTTCCATACAAGAGGTACATTCCCACAATTTTCAACAATTTGCTCATCCACTTGTGCAGAGTGCATCACACTAGAAGGACAAAACCAAAACATCAGCCAACTCTTTCTATCGTTATAATGACGACGACCCTTAAAGCAAGGTGCAAGAATACCCTTTTGACTTCCATGCCTGCCATCATGAAGGAATGTGCCACAACACCCGCTTCTCCATTCCAACGCACCCCAACAAGTGGATTGACAACATGGCTTTGTCCTTCGGATACATAGACCACTCAGTAACATCTACCTTGTGCTCCTTTGGAAAGCTGACAGGATGAGCACACTTGGACTTTTTATTTTTGACTTGAATGGTCACAGTTTCATACTCAATTTGATGGCTATCTATATCTAGCACTATGTTAGCATCTACTTTTCTTCTCTTCCTTGGTACACTTCTTTGCTATGAGGAGTACATATATCTTTTTCTTCCAACACCACATGTCAAATCAACCAATCTTTTTTTTGCACCAACTCCCTCACATCACCATACATGAACCTTTTCTGCACTTGCCTCAAAGCCGGCTTGGAGCCCTCATGTCTCCCTATCAAGTATGCTTTGTAATGAGCACTTTGAAGCTCAACCATTGCAACATCAGAAGCACAAGCAGAGACTTAGATCGACTTGTTGTGCATACCCTAGGGTAGCTCTCATAGATGCATTCTTTGACTTCGAGAGATTAAAAGTGGGAACAAAGTGACCACCATTCTTCTGGCGTAGCATCCATTGTGACCAATGGAATCCATGCACTTCCTACCAAGCAGGCCATGTCTCCAATGATGGGATGTCCTCCCGTGCATACCCCAATCTCCAAAAAGAGACAAGTTTGTCTGTTATTGTTTTTGCAGCAACCTTGCTTCGTGCATCTCTCCATTGCCTAGTCAGTTGTTTGTGCTCCTCTTGATATTGTGTCTTTATAAACTTGGCATGCTCCAACATACTCTTCTCCCAATGAAATGAGCATGATCTTTCTTTATGTAGCATAACATTTTTTTCACCTCTAGTGAAGACTGTCTGAACCGTCAACCAATTGGCCTGTGCTTCATCAGCCCCATAAAGCCATTAAAATGGCAGTCCCAAAACCACATTGTTGCATAGCGGTGTAACCTTCTCCAATAGTTTCTCAGCAATAAGCTCTCCCTCTTCAATATCAACCTCATCTCACCAGCATCTACATAATTATATCTTGGGCAACGGAGGTCTCAATTTTCTTACATTTTCCTTGATGAAGATTGTGGATGGCCTTCTCCCGCACCAAAGAGTCAACAAATTCGTCATCTACTATAGAAACCCCCTCAGAGATTGGATGAGAGTGATGCCCTTGGTGGATAACACACCTTGTTGTGTGAGCTCTATCATTTGGATAGCAGTAATAGATACAACATTCACAAACCGCCAGGCACTCTGGAGAGGTAGAACAATGATGACACACCAAAGTTCCATTGCCCACATCAAAGGTTTGGTAAGACTTGGCGGAGTGTTAATCAAGAGCTTCCCAAGGGGTTTATCTTCCTGTTCCAAATCTAGGTCAATAGCGTGCTTGCTAGATTATCTAGAACCAAACTTAGGTAAAGAAAGGCCTTGAGAGGTAGGCATGTAGTATGTGCGAGAAGAAACTGATGCATTATTCAAGGTGGAGATTGTGTACTCTCTTAACACAAAAAGACATAGCTTGAATGCATAAACACCACCCGCTGTTAGTTGAAACCTCTCCACATAGTTGATGGGGCCAAGATTCTATTAGCCTATAGATAATTCTCTTGGCCCTATAGAGAAGAATTATTGAAGTTCTTTCTTAGTCACTATGATTTATTCATCAGAAAAACGCAGAGAAAGAAGTCGTGGAGAGAAAGCATCAATGACATGCAACATTGCTCTCTGTCCTAAGTAGAGATTGGGCTTGCATGGCACATGAGCAAATATCTATGTTGTCAAAAGACACACCCTCATTTTTAATGAATAGTGATTAAAGCATTACACATCACAATCTGATATTGTTGTAAAATATCTTCTTTTATTAGAAGAATATATTCGTTTATTAGGTTTCAAGAACCTTTTTTGAAATCATTTGTTTTGAAACACAACCGTTTGGCACGTCCCAATGCTCCATTAATGCCTAGAGACGACCCCCTATCACACTACCTCCTATTTGTAAATGCCTAAATTAATAGGAGGGTTGTTGGTCGTCTAACTACAAGCATTGGAATAGGAATTGGGCCACACAGAATCAAGGTAGGGTTGTAGCTATGGCCATTGGCATGTGTTCATGTACTAAATTGAGGGATTTGTAATCTTCTTAGTATGTCAAGCATGAGGCTTATGTACTAGAGGGAACTCTCATTATGAAATTACAGGCACTTTTTTTGGGGTACAATAATAGCTATGTATTTATAAGCAACTCGCCTTTATAAAAACATCCTCTTATAACATCCCCATAGCCTTAGTATTCCCAGTCCCAATTGAGAAGATACTCCTCTCCTATACAATGTCGATTGGGTAGGTCAGTCATCACTAGAGCTAGTTAGAAGGTCGGTCACTAGTGCCAAGCAAGACACTTAGGGTCGTATCTTTTCCTTTGCCTTCTCTTCATTGTGCACCTGCAAGAACCACGACCTGCAAATCTTCATTTTTTGAACAATGATCTATAAGTTTGAATGAGCATGCTATCATAGTTACCAATCTTAAGGATACTCTTGTGAATGCTGCAAATACATGCGATTGTGACATAAAGTAATATATTAGTGAGCAACCTCTATCTGCAAAGACATTGGAGACAAAAAGGAAGATGGAGTCAAAGACTGCTCTAGCTTGGTATTGTTTAGCTAGAGAAGATATGGCTAAACTAGTTTTTTAGGTATTCTTTCCAAGACTGTTCTTGTCTATTATTGCTAGCTTCTATGTTTTTGTGAAAATTAAGGGGTTTTTGACTTCAATGCATTAATAAAGATCTAAAAACAAAATGGAAGGAGCTCTCCAAAAATCTTAGTGAGGAGGATAGGGCTATATGAGAGAAGGAGACTACAATAGATATCAAGCGTAAATACAATGATAAAATACAAAAGGTTTGGTCATTAAACTATTAATCTTTTTAAGTTGATTAGCATATTTTGGTTGTGTAAAGGCCTTTGGCCAATTCCTCTAATACAGATTTTGAACATCATAAATCCTTCACTTCGAAAAGAATGGAGAGGCGCATTGTTTTCACTTGATAATGATGGGAGTGCCACTATTGTGGGGATGTTGAATAAATGCTATGTTAAGTTTTTGAGGATTATTTGGTGTCATTTACTATTTATTATTTGGTTGCATCTTGCCTTTGTAGGGTCTCGTCAACCTTTCTTTGTTGCACCTATATTTTACTCACATTGTCATCTTTTGCTTATTCAGTCATTGGAAGTAGTAAGGGTCTTGCAAGGATAGCCAAAGGTAATAGCCCCTCCTTGGGTGAAACCCAGAGTGGTACTGCCACCTTGTTATTGTTCTCTATAGTTGTGATGTCCCTTTAGAAAATGGGATGGTGTAGTTGGTTTCACTAATCCACGATCATCCCAGAAGTAGGTTGGTCTTCCATCATTCCTACAACAACATGCATCACATACACCTTTCTAGCCACATGGTTATTTTTGATATGAACGTTTAACGACCCTTCGGATTTTACCATGCTCGAGCTAAAACTATGGGCTCTAGGTTTAGTTGGTTCTAGTTGAGGTCTATTGAGAGTTTCCCATGTTTTGTAGTATAGCAAGTTGTGACACACACTTGTATATATTAAAGCAATGCTTGAGGTATCTAGTCACTTTAACTTTATGGAACACATGATGACAAAGTTTCATTGCAAAACACACATGTAAGAGAAATATAACATTGTATATTATATATTCAGCTAGCCTTTGATTTTTGATACACATAGTAACCAACCATTCAATTGATGCATCTAGTATGGTAACCATCATCAATCTATGGCATACGATGAGGCTTTTACAACTAAATGTTTAGGTGGTGAGTGGTGCTCTTTAATAGCCTATCTTGATGTCCCCATCATGAGTGTGGTGAATACCTAGGATCTTAAATGATTATCATTGAGGATTACATAGGTAGCGGTTTGTTCCTAGGTATGTGTAACCGTACTTTGGGTGCTTTCCTATGCTAACACCTATCCTCCCCCTAGAATGGTTGTAAGTGACCTATGTAATCCTCAATGATAATCATTTAAGATCCTAGGTATGTGTAACCGTACTTTGGGTGCTTTCCTATGCTAACACCTATCCTCCCCCTAGAATGGTTTAGTTGGTTCTAGTTGAGGTCTATTGAGAGTTTCCCATGTTTTGTAGTACAGCAAGTTGTGACACACACTTGTATATATTAAAGCAATGCTTGAGGTATCTAGTCACTTTAACTTTATGGAACACATGATGACAAAGTTTCATTGCAAAACACACATGTAAGAGAAATATAACATTGTATATTATATATTCAGCTAGCCTTTGATTTTTGATACACATAGTAACCAACCATTCAATTGATGCATCTAGTATGGTAACCATCATCAATCTATGGCATACAATGAGGCTTTTACAACTAAATGTTTAGGTGGTGAGTGGTGCTCTTTAATAGCCTATCTTGATGTGCCTTGTCATAAGTTCTTATGTCGTGTTATTCCTCGTCATGAGTGTGGTGACTACCTAGGATCTTAAATGATTATCATTGAGGATTACATAGGTAGCGGTTTGTTCCTAGGTATGTGTAACCGTACTTTGGGTGCTTTCCTATGCTAACACCTATCCTCCCCCTAGAATGGTTGTAAGTGCACATTTGCCGAAATGTTGCTCATCACCCCAACAAATACAAGGCATGCCATCATACCAGATGATTGAGCACACGTGGGGATTGTAAGATGATACAATGTGAGATGTTTTACGAGAGAACACTCACAAGAAGTAGGAGCTTTCACATTACAAAACTTTAAAACTCAAATTGCACAATAATAAAGATAGAGAAGAAGAAAAATATCGTATTACTGAAGCGAAACAATAGATGGCAAAGATAGAGAAGAATATCGTATTACTTGAAGTTATACATTTTGCATTGTAGAACACTTAGTGAATTAATTTGAGCCCTCTTGAGGCTCCTTTGGATTGGAATTATCACGATGAGACTATAGTGGCTGCATTGGATTTGACTCTTTGATGACTGTAGTAGTACTGCATCATCTAAACAACCATAAGTTCCATATCTGAGGCTGGATTTATCACATGGGTGTCTATAGGTTGGAGGTAGAAACACATAAGTAAGATAGCTTTTGAAGAAGTGTCCCATTTCCTTTTATACAAATTTTGGTGTGGTGGCTTTTTTTTACATCATTTCTAAGAGCATCATTTGATTGGTTCCAATTGCTTGTTGGTTGATCCTCTTGAATGGTTGCACTCTTTTCCCCTTGATTAGCTGTGTTACTTACTTTTGAGGTATTTGTTTGATCCTCTTCATCTATTTTTTAATGAATCTAATCCTCCAACCTTGCAATTTGTTCGTAAATTAGAATCCGAGACTTCTCCGTCTTGGAGTTAGGCCTACATCTGAAGGCTGCTCATGGGTCTTCTACTCTTTTGGCTACTCATATTTCTTGGTTCCTTAAAATCTCATGACCAAAAACTAGAATATGAAACTTGTTTATCTTGGAGCTAGGTACATTTGAAGACTGCTCATGGGTCTTTTGCCCTTTTTCCCCTTCCCATGTCCCTTTAACTCCTTTCACATTCTAAATCTCCTCCTCTTGGTTTGTATCTTGGTTATGTTGGTTTCATCACTTTTGTTTAGTTTTGGATTAATCTCATCATGTTTGTTGGTTCCACATAATCTCATTGACCAAAAACTAGAATTTGAGATTTGTCTACTTTGGAGTTAGGTACATATAAAGGCTTCTCATGAGTCTTCGTTATTAAAATCATTTTTTCATTGTCTTTGGTTTTCTCTTCATATTAGCATTCTTTCTCATCAGATTCCTCATTGGAATTCCTCATCTGACTCTATGCTAACATAATTTTTTACAATCTTTATTATTATTTGACATAAGTCTTTGCACATTGTTTTTTAGGTATGCTATTCTAATGGTGCTTGTATATAATTGATGTTATGCTCCACCACCAATTTCTTACTTTTTGTTAACCCTCATTGGACACCTCTCCAGTGTCGACACTATCCATTGGTTACCATCACTTTATTTGGTTGTTGACATTAAAAATACTAACATTGTATATTTTACATGTGCAATCACTGCTTGTCTATGAACGGCGTGCCACGGGATTAATAATGGTGATTACATGATTAGAGTAAGTGCTTGCATAAGCCTAGGAAGCCCTAGATAGCCATGGACCTATATTTTAATTATGGAGATTGTATGCTTAGATTAAGTGTTTGCATAAGGCTAGGCATAAGTGTTTGCATGCTTAGATTAAGTGTTTGCATAAGCCTAGGCAACCCTGAGTAGCCATGGACTTGTATTTTAAGTATGGCCACCCAAGGTGTGAAGGATGGGGCCAAGATAAGGTGTGCATGTGAGAGAGGGAGATTGAGTGAGAGGAGGGTCAAGCTTCCATTGGAGTACGACGGAGGCGTTGGAATGGAGGTTTGAAGTGTGGTTGCACGGTACCATCATCTCTTACAAGAATCCGAGCACAAGCGTTCCACGAGGTGAGTGACACACCTTGTCCATACAATTGTGAGCTAGATTATGGAAGATTAGCTTCTTGGTTGAGCTGTTTTAGGCTCTTAAGTGCAGTTGGGCAAAGACCACGACTTTGGTTTGTTCCTACACTCTTTCTCTATGGTGCAAGGGCTTCCCATAAATGGTGCCATTGTCGGGGAATAGCCTTACCGCATAGCCACAATGCATTTTGAATGCACGTGTGTGTAGGAATGAATTCTGTTATATTTCTGTTTTTTGTTTTTTCAAGAATGGAAGAAACAAATTACTGAAAAATCTTCTAATTTTGTGGGATTGTTGGTATTGTTGAAATCTGCAATTTCAAGAATGATAGAAATGAATTGCTCAAAATCAACCCATTTTGTGGCATTGTTCATATTGTTGTTGAAATTTACAATTTTTGCATTTTTTACATGTTTCTTAATTTCTGCATGTTTTGCATTTTCTGTGAGTGTTGCAATTTGTGTATTTAGGTTATAATTCTTCTTCCACTTATCATTTATAAGTCCAATTTATGGTTTTTTACTTTTCTTGTTTTTTTTTTGCATTTTTTAATTTCAAAATAAAAAACAATCAATTGAAAGAATTGGGTTAAATAGATCACAAAATTGGTTTTCTAGCAGTGTTTATCCTAATTTTGACTCATTACATGGAGAAATCGGGATAAAAACATAAATAAGGGGAGGATTTGCAACACACAGGAATTTTTATATTTTTGCACATTATGTATTTTTGCATTAGTGTAATTAATGTGAGTTAAATATGATTAATCCTCTCTCTAATTTGGATCATTTTGATAGGCTGACTGCATTTAATACGTACAGCTTTTAGGCCACTAGTCCAAAAAGTCCAAAAGTTTGTTTTGAGTGGTTGGACGCATTTAATGCTTGTAGGTCCCAAGTCAAAGATTCTAAGAAAATCCATTTTCGATAAAATAGTAAAATGAAACCGTAAACAGCAAACTAAAAGCGTAAAAAATAAAAAAGCAAAAAAGTAAAAAGTAAAATAAAAAAAATGAAAAGGTAAAAGGTAAGATTCGGGGCAAAAAAGAAGAAAATTTACAAAAAGTGCACGCACAAACTTACCTAATATATGTTTTAGGCTATTGCGATCGTGTTGACGCAACTTGTGACACCCGAAAAAATCATATTTTTACATGGTTGAGAGCTTAACTATGGGAGTCAGTGCCTATAAGCGCTTGACTGACCGAGAAAAAATACACTATTTTGGTGCCAGACGGATTAAGAAACACAAAAGATGTGTTTCGAAAAAACTTTAGATAATTTAGAAAATTTTTGGAAAAAAAGCTAAATTTTTAAAAAAAATCCAAACTTGTCTAGGACATCTTTAGGACCTTTTAACACCCCATATTCATATGCACCTACAATCTGGGCATGTATTAGAGGCCTATGTAGATGATAGTGCATCTATTGAGCTAGGTATGTACAAGCCTACATTGGGCTCAGGACCTTCGATCAGAACCCAGTTTAGCATTGTACAAGAACTTGTACTAGGGGCTAGTGATACTTTGTCAGATTTTGAGTCAATGGAAGGATCCCCAGTCCCAAGAGGTGAGAACTTTAACTAGGTCTCACTAGTTAAGCTAACTACCAGTCTTTTTGACTGCGTAGCTAGCTACCAGTCTTTTTGACTGCGTAGCTAGCTACCTCAGAGGTTTGGCCTCAACCGCTACCTCTTAACCAAATCTTACGACTTACAGACCATACGATGAAGGAGTTGAGGTTTAATCTAGAGAGACCTGATGTACTCTTGTCATTGTACGCAGGGGCGTTCACGTTGATATTCCTATTCCATATAGTCCCTATTGCACTTGTTGCAGTTGTGACTCGAATCACCCCCTGCGCACAAGTACTTCTACCTGATGGTAGGATATTAGAAGAAGTGCAGGCGGTAGACGCACTGATCTAGGCTGCTAGAGCAAAGGAAGAAGAGACTTTGCAAATTGGCACAACAACGATTAGTAGCCCAAACAACCCAATACACGCAAAACGAGTCCCAAACCAGGATTGCACAGGTAGTGCTTGATAGTCACGACACAAGCAATAACATTGCATCTACCTCGGGAAAAGAGCTAGGCTTGTAAATCATGGATTAATGTCCTCACAAATGATTGGGAGTATGACACATCAACAAAGACTTGTGGATTTTGCCCAGGCCAAGATTTTGGTGTTAGTTAGGATGGGATTGTCCAATCAAAATCTGGGGCCACAATAGAGGAGGAACGATTATAGGGTATCTGCGATTGCATATATAGGGTCATTGAACATGAAAGAATCCAAAGACCTATGGCGCAGTCAGGACATTCAAAGCAAGAATTCCCAACCACAATGAACGAAATGGTAACACTTCTTGTGAGCTTAGTGGTTCCTACTTTTGTAGTATCACCCGACTATACCATGGACCAACCCACATCTTCTAACTCATAAGGCCATGCCACACGGACTCAAGAGCATACTAGCATGAGCTTCATCTTCTTAGATCCTAGAGGTGCCCCCACCCAAGACAATACTAGTATACTACCTCATCTAGTGGCAAGCACCACACCACCAACTATGGCACTTTTGACTGACACATAATTAACTTTGAGCCACATACCTATGGTTACCAACGGTAGCTAGCACCACGTCACACATGGAGCCCCCTACGCCTGGTTTATCTAGTATTATATATGATGGCTACAATCGATAGGTGGGAAGCTAGAGGATCTACATGGGTTACACTTGATGGTGAGGAGCTCGCTAAGGTCATGCCCCTATAATGATTTATGCTTTATCTTATGATACTAAGGTGATTATTTATAGTGAACTTGAGTACACATGGGATGACTCAAGCTCAAGCACCAATAGTGGTGAGGGGTCTAAAAAAACAGAGACTGAAAGCGACACCAACTCCTCAGTCAATCACCACAAGAAAAATAAAGCCCACAACATCCAAAGAAACTACAGGGAGTAGCTCTGAATTGTTAAGAATCATGGACATAATGTGCATGAGTAAGGTTTAGTGTTAATCTTATACTAATCTAATGTGATTAGAGTGAATTAATGTAAGGTGGATGTAATCTAAGTTTACTCATCTTGATGAGTAAGTGCAATAGACTCAAGTACAATTAGGTTACAAGATTAAGAGTTATACTCATAAAGAGGCTTGAGATGTGTGCAAGTGATATGATTTCATTGCTTGAAATGGCCTCCTTTTATATAAAGAGGTATACCCTTGGACTTGCACATCAATGTAGGATAAATATCTTTGCTCATGTGGCTTTGTGCTATGCTTTGCACTTTCTTGGCTACTCAACTCACTCCCTACCACTTCCTTATGCTCTTTGGGACCACATTTCTCAACACCCTCCCTTGGTGCCAAACCTTTGGACTACTCAAGGTGGTCCAATGCAAGTTTTAAAACATATTTTCACCCCCCTTGATGGTGACTTGACTTATCTTTGAGACCTAGAGGTCATCTCTAAGAGTGAGGTTCCTCTTTGATAGAGAATTAACCTATCTTTGAGGTCTAGAGGTCTCTTCTAAGAGCAGGGCTACAACAATCATTGACTGTTGATCTTCACCCAAGCTCTTCTCTTCTATAATTAGCATAGACACCAAATCTGTAAAGTTGGAAATGTTTTCCTGAGTCTGAATAGACGTCTTGAACGCCTTGTATTGTGGCCCGAGACCACGTAGACAAGACTTCCACCTTATCATCATCATCTACTGACACACCAATAGATGCAAGGGATTCCACAATACCCTTTATCTTCAATGCATAGTCATTCACAGACATGCTCTTTTTCTCCACAGTATGAAGTTCATTCTTCAACTGTATCTTACGTGCCTTGGTATTTGTTTCATAGAGTTTTACCAAGGTGTCCCATGCCTCCTTGGGGGACTTGGCATCTTGAATGTGCCCAATCATGGTGTCCTGTATACTAATGGAGAGCCAATACATAACTTTCCTGGCTCCTTGGTTCCAGTCTTTAAACTCTTTCACATCTGCCAGCAGATTTATGTCCGGTATCTCCAGTGCCTCTTCATGCTCACCTTCTATGTAGTCCCAATAGCCCTTTCCCATCAGGAAATTCGTCAACCTGAACCTCCAAGCATGGAAGTTGTTCTTATCAAGCTTCTCAACCACAATCTGGGTTATGCTATCATTTGATATCTTTCCAGATAGACAAATTTACCAGAAATAGCACTCTAGTTTGTCCTGCACAAACTGCTGTATTTTCTGCAGCGGTACTGTAGTACTCTCAAATGTCACAACCAGTGACTTCAATATGCATACATACACCCAATGGCAACTGTTGACCTCTTTGCAGCACCCATATTGTCTACACAGCCAATCTGTCTTCCTGCAGTTCTTAAAACAGATTTTTGCAGAGAATCGATGACTTACCCGCAGCGCTCAAAATCGCCTGCTTTCTGAAAAACGGAGATCCAGACGCGCCCGAAACGTGTTTTCGTCCTAGAAAACTTTGTCCGATAGGACGATAGGACAGTATAGTTACCCTATAGCTTTACTCCCGCGAAGAAAGCTCCTCAATCAGAGATCGTTTACCGGTGCCTCCCGTAGAGCTCTCGATAAGGGTGTAGTCACCAACACAAATAGAGAAGAGTAGTTGAAGCTCTTACCCTCGTACCGCTTCCTGTGGTTCTCTTGCTTGCAGCTCAGCCCTTAGCATGCACTAGGCTCTAATACCATGAAAAGATGCAGGGGGGAAGAGAGCTTGAGCTCTTGCAAGCACACACACACACACTCACAAAACCCTAATAGAGAACACACAAGGTGAGAGGCTGAAAATCTTCTTCTTCTTCACTCAACACTCAACACACCATATACAAAGATAAGAGTACACACAATATGAAAGGTACTCAACCAAATAAATACAAGGGTTCTCTATAGTGTGAACCTAACTAAATGAGCTGGCGCTATAACTATGCCAGTCTCTAGAATGGCTGTCACACAGCCTGTCATCCCACTGGCCGCATATCACCCATGATCTCACCAACCATGCCAGTAGTATAAGTGTGGGGCCTATCCCCCAGGCGGGTTATCAGTGTCCACCGCCTCACTAGATGAGCTCGATATCTCAACATGGCTTGTCCTAATGTGCAGCATACACGGAGAATAAGTGAAAAGACCACTCATGTGGAATGCAACGATTTTCAGCCGTACATCGCATATTTGTGGGAATGGTGTGGTGAAATTAAATGCCTAGGAGAGGTTGTTTTGTGGCTAGAAGGATTTTGCAAGAGGTTGAGTGTATGAAGGATTTTGCTAGAAGGATTTTGCAAGAGGTTGAGTGTATGAAGAGAAATTAGCAAGTCAATCTTGTCCACAAGGAGGAGAAGATGGATAAGATGAATATTAGTGACTAATTACTTGATTAGTGAAGTATTTAAGCTTGTATGAGTTGAGATTAGTGATGTGGGGATAGGAAAGGCTCTGATACCATGTTGAGAATCATGGACATCATGTGTATGAGCAAGGTGATTAGTGCTAATCCTATACTAATCTAATACAAGGTGATTAGATTAGTATAAGATTAGTGCTAATCCTATACTAATCTAATACAAGGTGATTAGATTAATATAAGATTAGTGCTAATCTTATACTAATCTAATACAAGGTGATTAGTGCTAATCCTATACTAATCTAATACAAGGTGATTAGTACTAATCCTATACTAATCTAATGTGATTAAAGTGAATTAATATAAGGTGGATATAATCTAAGTATACTCATGTTGATGAGTAAGTGTAATAGACTTAAGCACAATTAGGTTACAAGATTAAGACTTGTACTCATAAAGAGGCTTGAGATATATGCAAGTGATATGATTTCATTGCTTGAAATGGATCCTTTTTATATGAGGAGGTATACCCTTGGGATTGTACATCAATGTGGGATAAATCCCTTTGCTCATGTGGCTTCATGCTATGCTTTGTACTTTTTTGGCTACTCAACTCACTCCCTATCTCTTCCTTGTGCTCTTTGGCACCACATTTCTCAGTATGAATTTGATACAGATTTCCAATTTTGAAGAAAGGAATGAAGTTAGTCAAGATGCCAAGGAGCATGTCTGAAGATGGTGAGGACGTAAATGCTATGTAGTGAATCATCAAACGGCTCTGCAAGAAAGAACAACTACTGCCCAATGGCTCAAGTACATGGGTGCAATTGACTTACATCAAAAGTTAATAGATGATTGGGGAGAGGAGTTATAAAAGGTCAATTATTGTAAACTACCCCCAATTGATATAGCTAAGGTGGAAGTCTCTGAATGAACCAAAATCGAGTCACTTCTAGAAGGAAACAAAATCATGAACTCACATAGAAGGAAAGAGATGCTAAGGGTGTAGCTAAAGTAGCTAACAAAGGAAAGGAAAATGAGCTTGATTTGTGCCCAGTAAAACTGAGCATTACAAGTCATACACCATAGGGGAATGCAAGTTAGTGTTTGATAATGCTAAATGTAACCCCGCAAGTGAGAGTGGAGGACTCTATGATGGCCTGTAGATGTCAAGGAAGTGGACTTAGCTGAACCAAGAGAAGATCCTAAGTCTATCTACATAGCCAAGGACTTAAATGAGGTGGGGAGGACCTGAACTTGTAGCTCTCCTCAAGGAGTACAAGGATTGCTTTGCATGGACATACCATGATATGAAGGGAGTTCCTATAAAGGTGTTACAATACACCATCCCCATGGTACTTAAAGCTAAACAAGTCCAATAGCTACCATATCCAATGAATCCCAAATATGCAAGCATTATTAAGGAAGAGATCGATAAACTCATTGAGTGTGGATTCATCTATGAGATTGAACACTCAGAATGGGTCTCACCCATTGTGGTTGTGCCCAAGTTATTGTTAACTATCATCTGTGCAAGAAAATCTACCATTCTTTGTAGATGCTCTCTTGCTTTGGTGCCATAATCCAGTCATACTGCTCCTCCCTCCTAGTTGAAGTATAGGAGTCGACTCCGGTCCCGCTAACATCGCTGCCCGGCTATACAAGCACGGAAACGGGGTTAACATCAAGGCATGGAGAAGATATACCTGAACTTCTTAACTCAATAAAGATAACACTTCTCAAGGCGCTAGCAGAATGACAAGTACGGGTAGAGCAGGGTGCTGGGGTGTCTTGATCCACAAGGTACTGGGGGGTTTATATAGGTACGGGGATGGTTGCAGAGGGAAAGGGTGCAAAGGACGGTGTACGGTGAAAGTACACTGACCTGTGGCTTGCATGGGCCTGGGGAGAGGAATGGTACCCGTGTGTGGACAAAAGCTATGATACGCATGTACCTTCCGGGTCTGTTCCGGGTCAGAGGTAGCATGGGCATCCACGTGGCGGTCTATGTGGACTGTACACTAGGACGATTGGCCTTTGGTTCTTGCATGGGCATTGTACATGCGCTCGAGTGTGTGTACATCTTTTTGGGGCGGGGATCCCTAATTTGGGATGCTAGCTTCGATAGGTGTGCCGAAGCACCCGACGGTGCAAAAATTTTATTTTCGGCAAAAATATCAGGGGTGTCTCCGTGGTCGTAGGGGTGCTAACCATTTGTCAATCAGACACCTAGTCGTGCATTTATTAAGGTTTAATTTTAGTGTATTTTTAATTGAAAAAAACTAAAAATTTACGTATAGGCTCGATCTGGTGTCCGTTTTGATGCTATAAAATCCTATATTAGGGTAAAATCGTGCGCAAATTCTGAATTTGATTTCAAAATTCTAAGATTCTAAGTGGAAACAACTCATTTATTAAAATTGTTGATTTTTACATCATAAAAGACCATAAATTCATGGGCATGTAGTATATTAAAGATGGGCATGTTATATCCTTTCCCCCTTTAAGAAATCAAGATGTCCTCATCTCATCATCATGAATTCGCGGCGGTAATCCTTTAAGAGTGTCGCTTCATCTTCCCAAGTTGTATCTTCTTCAGGGTAATCTTTCCACTGTACTAGATGTTTTACAAGAGTTCTATTATGGAGTTGCCTTTCTCTAGAATCTATGATCCTACTAGGCTGCAACTCAAGGACTCCCTGAGTTGGGATCATAACTTGTTCATCCTCAAGAATATGATCGAGAATAGGTACATAAGGCTTTAAATTAACAAAATTACATGAAATACATAGTGGACCTTGATATGGGTTGGGAGCTGGAGCTTATAAGCACTTTTACCCAAATACTTGATAACTGTATAGGGCCCACAATATCTTGGGCTGAGTTTTTTATATGTCTCAAGTGACAGAGAACTATGCTTGGGTCGCACTCGTCGTAGAAGAACTTTGTCTCCTTGAAGATCCTTTTCAGACCTCCTTGTGTCAACATAATGCTTTTGCCGATATTGAGCAACTTTAATATCTTTTTGGATCGCCTTGGTTTGTTCCTCCATATCTTCAAGCATTTTTCTGGATGCCTCAACTCTTATGGTTGGATCATCAGAGAAATTTAGAGGAGATAAACATTCTTGCCCATAGAGTGCTTTGCATGGTGACATTCCTATGCTCTGATGATAAGATGTATTATAGGGGAATTGTATAAGAGGAAGGTATTGAATCTATCTTCTTGGTTCCCGTCCACAATATGCCTTGAGAATGTCTTCAATTACTTGGTTGACTAACTCAATTTGCCATCGGTCTTTGGATGATAAGCTGTGCTAAAGCAAAGATGAGTTCCCAAGGCGTGAGATAAGGATTGCCAAAACTTTGAAGTGAAATCAAAATCCCGATCACTGACTATCCTCTTCGGAAGACCATGAAGCTTGAAGACCTCTTTGATGAATAACCGAGCAACTTCAGAAGCTTTGAAGGTTTTCTTTGCTAGTATAAGATGAGCTACTTTGGTAAGCAAGTCCACCACCACTAATATGGAATCATATCCTCCTTATGCAATGGGGAGACTTGTGATAAAATCCATGCTTATACATTCCCACTTCATTTGGGGGATATCCAAGGGTTGAAGCTTCCCAGGCATCTTGACTCTTTCAACTTTGATCTCTTGACAAGCGATACATTTCTTTAAGTACCGAAGGATATCATTTTTCAAGCCTTCCCAATGATAGATCCTCCTTACAACATTCAATGTTTTTGCATAGCCTGGATGCCCTATAGCGGGGCTATCATGAGCTTCATGGAGGATTAGCATTAGGGGAAGGTTGAGGTCTATAGGGGCCCTTTAAGCTGCCATATTATGATTTTAATGACTTTTTGTTAAAACATTAAGTTTCTTTGACTTTAGATACCTTCTTGTTCTTCAAATGGCTAGAAGTTTGAATTTCAAAGTTTCCCGCCAAAATTGAATTTGAAATCGAGTGAGCAAAACTATATCATGTGACATATCTATGGAAAGAGCTCGACGAGTAGATTCTGGATCTGTAATCTCCGACAAATTTTGAGCTCATATGTAGAAGTTATGGACGTTTGAAATTTCAAAAACTTTCCCCCTCACTTTTTGGAAATGAAAAGTACAAAAAGGCATCTTCTAGAGAATCTTTTGACCACCTTTAATCACCCAACCTTTAATCACCTTTAATCTTTTGACCACCTTTAATCACCCAACATTTTTGTATACATGGCATCACACGATTGGCTCTTTTTCTTAATAACCTTTTAATCACATGGCATCTTAAAGGGCCCCTATAGACCTCAACCTTCCCATAATGCTTCTTTAGAGCTAGATCCTTTAGGAATACATAGTCTTTGATTGAAGTAAAGACTCCCATCATGGATAGAGTACCCCTTGATTAGATTTTTCTCTTTCTCTAAAGTTCCTCCTTCTTCTACTAACTTCACCATCCTTTGGTAATCAGGATCATGAGATGAGAATTCTTTGACCTTGTCAAGTATGGGATCTTTTGGCATCGAAATTGCACTCAAGAAGGATTTGCAGCAGCTGAGTGCATCCGCTACCACATTATCTTTCCCACGGTGGAATTTGATGTCAAAGTCATATTCTTATAGAATTTAAATCCATCTTCTCTACCTTATGTTGAGGTTAGGCTGGGTGAAGATCCACTTTAGACTCTTGTGGTCAGTTTACGAGCTAGATTTTCCCCCCAGGAGATAATGTCTTCATAATTTGAGGAAATGAACTTAACTGCTAAGAGCTCTAAATCATGGGTGGGATAATTTGCTTCATATTGATTTAGCTTTAGAGAAGTAGAAGCCATTGGTCTCCCTTCTTGTCCTAAGACACCACCAAGTGCTAGACTACTGGCATCGGTAACCACCTCAAATTGAAATCAAGAAGTTTCAGGACTCGCGCTGAGGTAATAATGGCTTTGAGCTAATCAAAGCTGACTTGATGGATTGGCAACCACACTATTTTGTAATCCTTATTAAGAAGATCTGTCAAAGGTGCAGCTACCAGGGCATAATCTTTGATGAAAATCATGTACCATCCTCTGATTCCCAAAAATCCATGAACTTCGCAGACTAATTTAGTGGGTGGCCATTCCAATATATCCTCGACCTTGGCGGGATCTATCGAGATACCATCTTGGGAGACAATGAATCCAAGATACTCAATCTGATGAGGAAAGAAGGTACATTTGCTCTTCTTGGCATAGAGTTCATGTCTATGCAGTAATTGCAGAACTCTACGCACATGCTCCTCATGCTCTTCCACCGACTTGGAGTATACTAAGATGTCATCAAAGAAAATAAGTACAAATTCATCCAAGTACGGAAGGAATATATCTTGCATTAGGCGGTTGAAGGCTGCAAGAGCATTGGTCAACCCGAATGACTATAGAAAACTCATAATATCCATAATGGGTATTAAAAGCTGTTTTGGGTGTATCTGCTTCCCTGACTCTGATCTGGTAATAACTAGATCTTAAGTCTAGATTGTATTAGGGAGCATTCTGTTGGGGCTTCTGGTAAGGTTGATCTTTAGGGTAAGATCTCTTTTGAGGCTTGGCTTTACTAGACTTTAGTTCTTTCACAAGAGGTTTTACTTGTATAAGAGCATCCTTGCATTGAGCTTGGCTTCATTGCTTCAAGGCGAAAATCCAAGGATTCATTCAAGCCTTGGCAGAAATGAGTCACTTGTTGGGAAGTCATCATGGCTGGGGCATGCTTCCGAAGAGTGATGAATTTAGAATAGTATTCTTCCAAAGTTAAGCTGAACTGCTTGAGACTAAAAAATTCATTCATCTTGATGGATTCATGAGATGGTGGGAGATATCATTCCTTCACAACCTGCTTGATATCCTCCCAGGTTTGGGAGTGTTTAGTGATTCAGTTACTCCTTTATCAACGGTACCGTTGTTTCCACCAGAGCTTAGCATCCCTGTGGTAAGTCGAAATCATGTAAGCAGGGACTGGTTTGCCACTCCAGTACCGGCAATTGAGGAATAATCGTCCATTGCTTCGATCCAAACCTCAGCATCCTTCTGAACCTTCCCCCTTAAAAGAGGGAGGTTGGATTTGCTTGAGCAGGAGGCTTCTTCTCCTGGACGTTCATATATAATGCATTGGGGAGTGGACGTTGATCGTCTTGGTCATTCATTGCGTAAGATTAAATTTTAGGATTGCAAGACTCATACTTTACATTACGCTCATGCTTTTAAAAGTAAAACTTTTGAAATTATTTTACAAGGATACGTTTTATTACAAAGGTTTGAGACTAATATAATTAGTTTTATTCATCATAAAAGAAAAATCCTAGGCTCAACTAGACATGAGACTAGAGCGGTCCACATAGGTGAAATATGGGGGTTCTGCCTACGTAGTCTCCAAGACATGGAAGACTGATGGTAAGGGTGGTAGACTCTGGATTGGGCTGCATCCCAAAATGACTACCCTGTCCGCGGGCAAGACCTATATTACTTGGTCATATACCCAGTGGTCCTGTGTGTATGTGATTCCAATCGAAATCTGTCAGACCTGGGAGTACCCACCACGAACCAAAATAAACGGACCATCTCCAACTTTTCGATCCAACGAATCTTCTTTAAATCGGTGGTGATGTTCCCAGTATGCTCTGCCCTAATGAAAAAATACCTCGGCCTACGATTCCAAAGGTGATCTCTACGCCACCTCTTTGGATACAAGAGGTATGAGGGAGGGACAATCTTTTAAGTATTTGCACCATAGTATCACGAAATTCAAAATTTGGAGAGAGACATGCCATATGGAAGATTCACTGGAAGACTAAGAATCTTGAGTAGGCATCACCCTCTTCTTACAATCATTCAATCACCAATTTAAATAATTCTAGTAAGTTATTTTTTATAAATCAGCATTAGGTAGAACATATATTCCAAAATAATATCTATTAACAAGTCTTAGGAACTAAGATTGGCTTTGATACCACTTGTAAGGTCCCTCGCTTCCTAAATAGGGAAAACCTTTAAGATAGTCTATTAAGTCTAACAACTTAGGGTAGTTTCCTACTCGTCGACACCTTGACCATGTAAGATACAAGGATACGATTAGTAGGTATGACTTGGTTCTATCTTGCATGGGGAGCGTGGTATTTTTAAAGGTTTTCTAAAATCAAACCACTCATAAAGTGATCGACTTTAACTCAGGCAACCTCTATTCTTGACTTCTAGAAACAACGCTTTTTTCCTTATCTATGCAAGGCACAACCGCTGACCTAGTCCTCTAGAGTAGGATTGCCCATGGATTTTATTTATCTAATGTAGATCTTTAATTGATTTATTGGAAAGTTACCCGACTAATCAGGTCCACCCGTTCATGGGATGTTACTGTCAGGGCATCCCATCCTCCCACTCTCCACCCAACTCACGCATCAATTTATTTTCTAATTAATCCTACCATAATGTTTGACATAAATAAACAAGTTCCTTAATTAAAAGCCTTACACATGGTTCGTTTAAATAGTCTTTATCAATGATACACAATATTACAAACAAAGTATTAAAAAAATAAGATACAGTGTTTAAAATTATTTATAGCAAAATCTAGGCTCTTTACTTTATTCTATCAATGATCAAGAATTCGATCTTCGAGCCTCTACAGACTGGGAAATCCCTACGGGACCATACACCTCATCGTCATCGGTTGTTGGCCGGCTTATCTCCCTCTCAGACTCCATCGCTTGATCCTCCCACTCCTCAGAGTGATGTCTATGCATTAGGGAGTGCTTATTCATTGCACTAGCCTGGGCCCGTAGAACTAGGCAGCATCACAATATTCACCTCCATTGGCAAAATCTTATCCTCCCAATGGTATGAGGGATACCTTGGGTCGACTCTGGGCGCCTCGCTAACATCGCCGTCGCTTGACTACACAAGCAACGGAAATGGGGTTAGCGTCGAGGTGTGGAGAAGATATACATGTACTTCTTAACTCAATCAAGATAACACTTTACGAACTGAATTCTAGAATATGACATATTTCATCACTTTATTTGAGAAAACAACAATTTCCACCAAAATAGCATCTCTTTCTTAATGTCTTTAAAGTTAACATCAAAGATTAATTTTAATAAATAAAAATTTCCTTTTAAATGATGACCAAGATAACCTAGTCATTATTTCTTTGTGGGGCTCCCAAGGGGAGAGATGGGGCATCATCTAGAGAAACCTCTCGAGACTCATTGATGTGCGCGTCTCTCGGGGTGATATTTTGGCGCTTTCGTGAAGGAGCCATTCTTCCCGTCTTCTTGTAGTTCGCAATGCCATGAATCCAACGCTTCAGTCGGATCACAATTTGGAGCTCGTTTGCTCAAGTCATGAGAAAGAAATCTCCCTAGGTGTGAATCACCTCTAAGAGGCTAAAAGCCCTTACTAAAGTCACCGCTAATGGGGGGGTGGGGGAAGGTGTCCTTAAATTGGATTTACAGGGAGAAGGCTGCAACAACTAGAGGGAGAGGAGGGGGAGTCCTCCCTTAAGTCTATTCACACGCAAGGGGGGGTAAGGGAGGGGGGAGCAGCTAAGGACACTCTACCTTTAAGGGTGAGAGGAGTTAAGAAATATTCTGCAAGAAATATTCTGCAGAAGAGGGCTTACTTGGATATGGGCAAAAATGGCTTGTTGGAAGGCTATCGGTGGGTACAGTATCGCATAGAGTGCCGAGTGCAGCTTGTCAAGTACAAGCGCTGGTAGAATGACAAGTACGAGTAGAGCAGGCTGCTGGGGTGTCTCGACCACACGAGGTACTGGGGGGTTTATATAGGTGTAGGTACGATTACAGGTGTACAGAAAGGGAGAGCAAAGCGTGGGTGCAAAGGATGGTGTACGGTGAAAGTACACCAACTTGTGGCTTGCATGGGCCTAGGGAAAGGAATGGTACTTGTGTGTGGACAAAACCTATGATACGCATGTACCTTCTAGGTCTTCCGGGTCAGAGGTAACATGGGTGTCCACGTGGCGGTCTGTGTGTGGACCGTAGACTAGGATGGTTGGCCTTTGGTCCTTGCACATGCGCTCGAGTGTGTACGACATCTTTTGGGATGGGGATCCCTAATTTGGGGCATTGGCCTCGATATGCGTACCGGAGCGTCCATTGGTGTGATTTTTTTTTTGGGAAAAATGTCTGAGGTGTCTCCCTGGTCATAGGGGTGCTGACCATTTGTCAATCGGACACCCGGTCGTACATTTATTAAGGTTAAAGTTTACCATATTTTTAACTGAAAATAACTAAAAAAATTATCCGGTGTTCGTTTTGGATATTGTAAAATCCTATACTAGGGTAAAATTGTGCAAAGATTTTGAATTTGGACTTAGAATTATAAGATTATAAGTGGAAACAACCTATTTATTAAAATTGTTGAATTTTACATCACAAAAGACCATAAATTCATGGGTATGCAGTATATTAAAGATGGGCATGTTATAGTATAAGAAAAAGTGCTTCATTCATAGATTGGTGGCCTTGAATAGGCTTCAAGTAAAATCCACTAGGGTTGATTTAGCATGGTAAGAGTTAAGTATAATGACACAAATGATTTAGTATAAGCAAGATATATTGGTGGCCTTGAATAGGCTTCAAGTACAAGCCACTAAGGTTGAAGTTTTTTAGTAGCTAGAGAATCACTTCAAATGTCTCCTATTCTCTCCACAATCATCTCCTATCTCATAGGAAAAAATGTGGCTACCTTTTGGTGAATGTATCTAGGACAAAAGCTTAATTGTTTTACAAATAGTCTTTGATCCTTTTAACCTTTTCTCACTCTTATGATGATGACTGATTATTTGTTTCTTCCACCAATACTTTTTATGTAAGGAAGTATTACTATGTAAGAAGCATAATAAAATATTTTAAATCAAAAACTTATCTATGATTGTCATGCTTTGTGTTAAATTATATAAGGAAATATTTAAACACCAATAACTCTATAAAGAACCATAGCAATACATAGTGTTTATAGTCATTAGAAAAATGTGATCTCCTAAACACCAAATAAGTATGTAAGAAGCATAGTAGTACATAGTGATCTCCCAAACACCAATAACTATGTGAGAAGAATGAGCCAAAGGATGGCATCAGACAATGGTATTAATGTCTTTCAAAGGGTAAGTGAAAAACCTTTAACCATATAAATCAAGGCTAAGGGATGGCATCAGACAATGGTGTTAATGTCTTTCAAAGGGTGAGTGAACAAGTTGGTAGAACAACAAAAGTCATCAATGAAGGAGATTGGGTGGTGAAGAGACATGTGGCAATTTAAAGACACGTGTGATGAGTATGAGTATTAGTAAAAACAACTTTGGTGCCTGATATGCCATGTGTGTGCTAGGAACAAGTATGAGTATTAGTGAAAACAACTAGTGGCGGTTGGTGTGACTAACATGCATTACCTAAGATTTTATCAATACACATGGGGGTTGTGAGAGACCTATCACATTGATCTAAGGTTTGATGGTTTGCTAATAACAGAGGTAGTGTATACAAGTATTGCATGGGGGTTGCGAGACCTTATCACATTGATCTAAGGTTTTATGGTTCACTAATAGTAGAGGTAGTGTACAAGTATATGGGACAATAAGGAAGTGAAAAAGACATTAAAGTGATTTTGTGTGTGTCTGTGACACATCTATGCTTCTTTCAAGGAAAATAGATATGAATCTATCACAACCAAGGTAAATAAGCAAGATGACTAGTACCACTTGTATGGATTAGCCTTTTGCCCGAACACCTAAAAGACAAGAAAAGCAAGGGGACATTAAAGCGTTTACTAAGAAAGGGGACATTAAAGCGACCACTAAGAAAGCCCTCATTTTATAATAATGTATAAAAGGTGGTAAGCCATTGTTAGAAAAAAGGTGGATAAATTCATGTATATTAGCATATAGGGAGAATTCTCCCTATATTAGCATATAGGGAGAATTTGGGAAATACAAGATCTGGTCAAAGCAAGGGAACGTGTCATGCTATTTTGGCTTTTAAGCATGGAAATCCAAAACCTTTCGAAGGTTTTATTTTTCCTTTTAAAAGGTTGATAAAATTCATTTTTTTAAGAAAGGCCATTTTTCTAGACTATAGGATACATTTTAAAAAAGCCTTTTAGGTTTAGGAAAAAGTGATGGGGCATTCATTTGAAGACGTGGGCACCTCCTCTGAACCTTTGTAACTGTCATGACTGGAGTAGGGTGCCACTCAGTTCTGCATGCTTTGTTGTTCACAGGTAGAGGTAAGGTTTTCCCACCCTGCATGCTTTGTTGTTCACAGGTAGAGGTAAGCTTTTCCCACCCTGCATGTTTCCTTCCAAGCTCCCTCTAAACATTTTAGGCCATTTCTCCTACATGCACCCTGTTTTTTAAGCTAGAGAGAGAGAGAGAGAGAGAGAGAGAGAGAGAGAGAGAGAGAGAGAGAGAGAGAGAGAGAGAGAGAGAGAGAGAGAGAGAGAGAGGCACCACAAGGGTTACTTAGCCGCATGGGATATCTCTTTTAGAAGATGCCTAAGCCTACTAAGTCATCTCAGGCTGGTCACAAGAAGAGGCTTCCCATTGCTGAGCCATTGCAAAGAAAATTTTACAGGACATTTGTAGCTATCTAACTGTTTGTAGTAAGGACCCACGAAACAGATTCGGGAAATTTCACAAGCTGATTGGACCATTGTGTTTGCATGTCCAATGCATGGGCCTGGACAGAAAATCAAGCATGACGAAGTCAGGGAAGAGTACCATGAGGCTTTAATGCTCCTCAATTGGAATGTCTACCAGGAGCTTCCTAAGAATGGTGAGTTGGGTGTCTACTTTGCAAAAGGGGTTTGCACTTGAGCGGTTGAAGGTTGCACCAGAACAAATCAATTGGGCTCACTTTGCAGAGGAAGAAATGAATTGGTTACAGAAGCACAATTAGTTGGAATGCAAGATGGATAGGTGGCAGCTCAAGGAGAACAAGGTTCTGAAGAGATTGTAGGGTACTTCTACCATGGGGTCAGTTCCTCGTTTTGCGACTACCTATAGCAACCAAGTGCAAGCTATGGTGGTTGCTCTACAAAAGTGTGCCTTACCAAGGAAGAAGAAGATCCCCTTAATGAAGTGGTGGTCTCCATGGGCCAGAAGATATTGGATTTGGTGTCAGAGATCAAAGAAGCGAGAGGATCACTGCAAGAGGCAAACAATGCCTTACACTTGGCAAAAGGTTCACTAAGCCAAAAGAGCAATGTCGAGGAGATCCATTCATTGCTTGCTGGAATGAAAGGTGTCTCTCATATTATCTTAAGGGTCCAGCATTTGTTTCCAAATGAGGATGAGATACGTGAGCTTGAAACGAAGGTTGCAGCTGCTAAGGTACCATATCTATCTCTTCTTTTTGGTGTAGCTATCTTTCCTTAGTTGTATTTAAATACCAGTTTTTAGACTGCACGTGCAAGATGATCAGTATGCATTGAGCTTTGAAGCACTTTTGCATAGATGTTTGATTTGGTGCTTTGAAGCACTACACATGCAAGATGATGTGCTGGATAGTGCTTTGAAGCAATGCTGGATAGAGCATGGTGCTTTAAAGCACAACATATGTCCTCAGTGATGTGCTTTACTCAATCTACTTGGTGCTTTGAAGCACTGCATGACTCAGTCAATCTGTTGGATGGTTCTTTGAAGCCTTGCACAAATGCTTGATTCTATGTGCATGATGCTCTGAAGCACAACACATGAGCTCAATGATGTGCTTGATACAATTTGCATGATGCTTTGATGCTTTGCAACACTACACATATGCTTGCTTCTTTCTCCATGGTGCTTTGAAGCACTATACATGCAAGATGATGTGCTTGACTCAATATGCATTGTGCTTTGAAGCACTACTGCACATATGCTTGACAATGTGCATGGTGCTTTGAAGCACTACACATGCAAGATAATGTGCTGTGGATAGTGCTTTGAAGCACTGCACACATGCTTGTTTTAATGAGCATGTTGCCTTAAAGCACATCACATGAGCTCAATGATATGCTTGACTCAATTTGTAGGGTGCTTTGGAGCACTGCTTCACATATGCTTTGGAGCACTGCTTCACATATGCTTCCCTAATGCATGGTTCTTTGAAGCACTAGACATATGCTTCATTTAATCTGCATGGTGCTTTTAAGCACTGCACATGTAAAATGATATACTAGATGGTGCTTTGAAGCACTGCACAAATGCTTGTTTCAATGGGCATGGTACTTTAAAGTATAGCACATTAGCTCAATGCTATGCTTCACTACTTCTGCATGGTGGTTTGAAGCTTTGCTCATATGCTTGATTCAATCACATGGTGCTAATACTGATATGCATAAGACTTAAGCCATTTGTGGGCACTCCCCCTGTAGTTCAGAGTACATGTTCAGATCAGGGCGCGGAGCAAAAGATCAGAGAACAGAGGAAATTCAGAGCTTGTGTGTGGATCAGAGTCCGTATGGATCATCCAGCCCGTTCTAGCAGTGCATGGAAGAGGAGATTACGTGAGGAGACATCTGCTTTTCAGAGGCGTCCATCCCAGAAGCCTCATTGTGCTGTGTGCTGTGTGCCTCATTCTTTTTCTCTTTGTTCTACTTATCCCCCTGCTCACATGCCCCGTAGTTCTACCACTAGGCCAGACCTTCTTGTTCTGAATACTGTTAGTAGGCAGAGGTTAGCCATGGTGAAGGGTAAGCAGGCTATGCAGCAAGGGCGACCTAAGGTGGAGACCACATCAGTTCGACGGTCCCTGCGAGAGCATTCAGCACCAAGCAAAGAAGTGGAGCAGTGTTTTAGCTCGGATTCTGAAGAGACGGGACAACAGGAGGAGACTTCTACGAAGGATATTTCTACTGCTGTGGGTAGCCTTATGGAGAACTTTGCACCCTTCAAGTACAACATGGATTTGGAAAATAATGCATATGTTCAGTGGCTTACTTCAATTGGGTTGATGTGATATGCAAAATTAGCCTGGGCTGAGTGGCAAGACAGTATCTATGCTCCCACACAGCTAGCTCTGCTTAGAAAGATAGAGGGAGTACTCAAAGGAGGTACAAGGGTAACCGCAGCTTTGATTTCTTAGGTATTTGACTTACCTTTTAACCCAGGTTTGGAAGCTTTGAATTTAGTTTCTGATGAGGATATGGAGAGAGAATTTGGGAACCCTGTGGGCTCTAGACATTATTATCATTTGAAGATAGTAGAGGCTGCAGCAATTGCGATGGTTTATGGACCGTGTTCTTTTACTTCAAAAGGTTGACTACATGTCAAAGGAATCTTATACTCCTTTAGCTGCAGCAGCACAGCAGAGGCAGGAGTGGATGTGGATTGGGCCACTATGGTGAGGATTATGATTGAAGTGGGATATTGAAGTGGGAGAGAAGGATAAAAGGAGAGCAGTTAGTAAGAGCAGGCTTGGCCCTTTCCTCAAGGCCTTATTTGATTATGAATCTTTTCAAACAGCTATACCTGCAAAGCCTGTGGCCTAGACTTTCTTCACATACATTGGCTTTGATTCTGAAGAGGAAACTTAGGGATAGACAGTTGACAGAGGAGGAGCAGAAAATAGTAGGGTGTCTCGTGGAGGCAGGTTATAGTTTAGAAGAGGCTACAACTTCTGTGTTGCAGTCTGGGATAGATGAAGATGATGAACCATTTTTAGGGGCAAAAGTCTCTGGGATAGGGCAATCTCCGACTCCTTCTCAAACCAAGTTGGGGAAGAAGATACAGTTGATTGAAAAGGAACATGTAGCAGGAGGTAGCAAAAGATATGACCTATTGAAGATACAAGGGATGCCTGCTTCGAAGGTGACTGCAAAATCCAGTTCAGAGCAGTCTTGGACTGTCACTATAGAAAATGTGGGAGATACTCTTGTATTTTTGAGGAAGTTTTGTCTGTAGCAAGTTGAAAAGATTAGGGAATATCAAAATAGAGCCTATGCGGAAGAGCAGTTGCAAAAGGCTAATGATCAACTTAGACTAATACTTGCAGAAAAAGCTCAAGAAGTTGAAATGTTGCAGAATGGCAGATCAAAGCTCTGAATGCTGGCATGGCTGAGTTGAAAGTTTCTTCAGCCAAGGAGATCTCTGAACAGACTAGTCAGTTGGTTAAGAATAGACTGTCTCTGAAGTTGTTTGAAGAATGGACAACATCTTTGAAGGATAGTGTAGAGTCAGAGATGCAAATATTTCTTGAAAGACAGGTGGAGCTTGAAATAGACAATAGGATGCTTTTAAATAGATTGGAACTCTTAGAACAGATGAAGGAGCAAATATTAAGTGAGCATGAAGAACTGTCTGTAGGAGGTGTTCTGGTCTCTGAAGAAGATGTGGGGAGAATCAAATTAGAAATGATTCAGTAGGGATCAGTGATATGGAAAGAGATTAGAGAAAGAATTGGGCAGTTTGTTTTCAAGCCATATCATAACCTCAAAGGAGTTGTGAACACAATGGAGCAAGAGGTGAATTTGAAGCGCATTGCTCAATCGGAAGCTGAGGTGGTACAGCTTGTAGCTGTACCTAAAAAGTCCAAATTTCAGAGCAAGGTAAATGAAACAGAGGATATGCTGGAATATAAGACGCCGAGTGGTTTTGCTCTGAAAGGCACAATCAGGCCGCCAGAGCTAGTTCTAATCCTTTTAAGCTTGTTAAGTTGAAATCGTCTGCAAGGAAGCCGAAGAAGATTAGAGCCCTTTTTCAGACACAGGAAGAAGGAGCAGGTGCTGCTAAAGGACAAACATCTGGAGCTGTTCAGAAAAAGAGCTCTGATGAGCACGTGAGCTTGCTGATGGGTATGGATAAAGCTTTACCAGATGATGAGGACCCTGAGGCAGTGATCAACATTGCAAAGGAGGTTCAAATGGACGTGGAAGCTCAGCAGGAGCTGGTCTTAGAGATTCAGACTGACCAACTGGGTTAGGCATAGTGATACTCGGAATGTTTACCACAGTGTTTTTCAATACTAGTTTAAAAAAAAACACAGACAAACACTAGGCATTTTCTTTTTAGGAAAATTTCATTTTTTTCTAGACACTCTCTTTATATGATCAGAGGTCTACTGCAGAAATTAGATTTTGCTGATCAGGGATTGATGGGTTCAGGTCAAATTTTTAGGAAAAATTTAGCCACTAGGCTATGCCAAGTGTTAGGGCTTTCTTATGTAATTCTTAGACCTTAGTCAAAGGGCTTGGGGGTTAGTTGCGTGTGGATGTACCTTTTGGGATCTGAATCGAGTGGTTATTCCCTGACAGTTGCATCTAGGGAAGGGCGATGATTCTGATCGCTAATTTATTATGTCTTTCTTGATGTTTGTGCAATCATTATGCTATCGTGATGAATAAGAGTTTGTGCTCTGAATGGTGTTGAGTAAGTATTGTTTATTAATGTCTTGTACAGAACCTTTTAGAGGCCATGTACACAATGGTGGGTGACTCATTGTAACAATCAACCGATCTCACCATGCTCTCCCACATTCCACTCTTTGACTTATCAATTAGAGTCAATTCTTCTTCATTTGGGTGGAAGGACATATGTGCTACTAATCCCTTGTTCTCCTATGTGGTGGCACAGGACAGTTTTTTTGGGGTTTTTTTTAATGTCTTTCCGTGTAGCACTTGCATCCCAATCTCTTTGTCTGCTAGCTATAAAAGCTTGTTTTTTCTATCAACATCCATATTTTAATATGTAAGTTTTGGGTGTTTCTTGTGCAGTGGATATTTTGACATTGAAAGTTTCCTTGATTCCCTTTGGTGATATTGTTTTGATTTTCTTGTTGTCATTTGAGCTTGTTTCAACCTCCACCTTTTGCTTGTCCTTGGTTTTGTTTGGTTTTTGAGGTTTTATATCCCTTTTCTATGGCTGAACTTTTGGTTGGTTCAAGGCTTGTTTGTCTCTGTTTAGTTTGTCTTGATTTTTGGGATTCATCCTTCATCTTTGGATCCTGTTTGGTCTTGTGTGTCACAACATTTTCCTTGACCCATTTTGAAGTTTTAGCATTTGTTTTGGTTTGTGCCTAGTCTTGTAGCCTTGTTAACACATTTAATGGTATGGTGGTTAACCGTCCATTATGCACACTAACAACGTTGAGTGGTGTAGCTTCTATGTTATCTAGTTTTGCTTTGTTTAGTTTCAGACAATATTTTAATAAGTGATGTAACACACATTGCTCACATAGGGGTTTTAAAGTGTTGGATACTCTATTGTTGAAGATGGGGTGTTCAAGATAGAGGAATCTACTATCTTATGTGGTCCACAATAGTAAAAGAACTAGAATGACAACCTTGTCACATCCTTAACAATCCTTAACAAATTTTAACAATAGTAAAAGAACTAGAATGACAATCTTGTCACATCCTTAACAAATTTTACCCCTTTTTTAGTTTCATTCTGGGAAAAGGACACTAGAATTCTAATGTGAGTTCTTGGATTTGCACGGTTTTGAGGGTGTGGTGTCTCATGTTGATTCATTTATACAATATTTTGAAAAGATGTAAGGGAGAAGAGATCGTGAGCTCTTGCAAGCACACACACACTTACACAAAACCTAGAAGAGAACACACAAGGTAAGAGGCTGAAATTCCTCTTCTTCTTCACACAACAAAAGAGGTCTACAAAGAAGATAAAGTGACTAACATACATAATAGAGTATATACAAGTGGTCCATCATGTGAACATGCTAAGAGGAGTGGGTAGATGTGGACTAGTCGACGCAGTCCACAGCTGTAGAAACTTTAGCAAGACGAAGATATGTTGGTGCCAGCTACCAAACCTGCCAGGGATGTAGATGTCGAACGGTTATGTAGATGCCTCATGAGTGTAGCTCATGTTGAGCTTGACATCTCAAGACTCCTCCTCAAACTAAACTCTAGCTCATGAACTCCAAGAATATCTCAAAATCTGTAGAGCTTGTCAGCTCCCAAGGCCTTCGTGTGAAGATGTCAGCGACCTGATCTTGTGTGCTGACGTAGGCCAAGTTGATGTCGCCTACCAAGACTCTCTCCTTGATGAAGTGGTAATGTACCTCAATGTATTTTATTCACGCATGAAAACTAGGTTCGTAGCTAACTGTATATTGCTAAGATCTTCACAATATATGACAGCCTTTCTCTCCACATGCAAACCCCAAATTAGCAAAAGCATCTTGCGTAACCAAGCTACCTCACATGCTGCCATTGTAGCTCCTCTCTACTCTGCCCCTATACTCGATAAGAAAATTGTGGGCTGCTTCTTGTTGCTCCATGTCATAGCAGCGCTCTCCAATGAAAACATAAATCCACTAGTAGATCTCTTGTTTGAGATGCTACCTACCCAATCTGCATTTGTGTACCCAAATAGCTCCAATGGTACACCTGTTGCATGGAATAATGCATAATCAACAGTGGCCCTCAATATTGAAGCGTGCGTCGCACATTGTCAAGATGTGGTTTGCATGGAACCTGCATAAACTGGCTCTCTAAGCCAACAATGTAACTCAAATCTGGCATGATGATCGTGACATAGATCAAACTCCCCACAATCTTCCTGTACATAGTGGAATCCTCCAACACAGAACTTGCATCCGCACTAAGCTTGCCATTTTGATCTAATGGCATCGAGATTGGCTTACAGCCAGCCATCCCATACTTGGATAACATGCCCAATACATAATACCCTCAGGTGTGCGAATGACCTCAATTCCCAAAAAGTACTGTAGATCTCCCAAATCCTTCATCTCAAACTTCCTTTTGATGAGAAGACTTTTCACATGCTCAATCGCATGCAAGTTGTCACCCCCAACAATAAGATCATCTACATATATGGTGATGATCACAATACCCTTATCACTCTTGCGCACAAAGTGATCTGCATCTACCATATGAAAACCAATAGTGACTTGAGATACTTAGCAATTTTGTCATGCCATACTCGTGGAGCTTGCTTCAGCCCCATCCAAAGCCTTACGAAGCTTACATACATATTGTGGGTGACTTGTATCCTCAAAACCAGGTGACTGATCCATATATAGTTCTTCTTGCAAGTCACCATGCAAGAACACTTTTTTTACATCCATCTAACCAGCCTTTAGCTGCAGCCACCATAATCACAACTCTCACAGTTGCCATCTTTGCAATTGGGAAAAATGTCTCCTCATAATCAATCCCATGTGTTTGTGCATATTCTTTGGCTACCAATCTAGCCTTGTACCTGCTTTTGCTACCATCACTGTTATGTTTCACCTTATACACCCATTTACAGCTAATACATTTCTTGCCTTTAGGACCAAATCCCAAGTCTCATTTCCATACAATGCATCCATCTCCTCATTCATAGCTTTCTTTCAACACACATTTTCAATAGCCTCATCAAAACATGTGGGTTCTACAACCTGCCCAACTTTTGTCATATAAGCATGGTGATGTGCCACATAACCATTCATAAGTCAACCTCTGCACAAGGTTTTTGACTCTTTGCATTCATGGCTTCCAAGGCCTTCTTCACACCAGGTGTCCTCATTGTTGCTGAATCCCAAGCTCCTCATCAAGTCTCATCTTCGAGCCACTAGAATCTCCATCAACAAGAGAATGCCTTGCAAAAATATCAAGCATACTGAGGGGCTCAACCACTTTCTCTTTTCCTTTTTATGTGATGTACCAACTACATTTTCAAGACTGGTATTATGATGCAACCTGCCACTCCATGGTCTATCAACAAAACCACTGAATGAGGACTCTCTTGGTCCACTCAATGACTGTGATTAATTACTTACATTTTGTGCAACCACATTTCCACTTACATCATTCCCAACATCATCTTTTTTAGTAGCATACCAGCTACTCATCTCATTAAACACAACATCCTTGCTTACCCTCAATTCACGTGTAGCAAGATTATAGCATCTATATCCCTTTTGCTCAAGGGAATACCCAATAAACACACATTTTTATGCCTTTGGATCTAGCTTAGTATGCAACTCATCTAAACATGCACATTTGCAGTACATCCAAAAACTTTCAAGTGAGAACAATCAAGTTCCTACCAGTAAACTTCTCCTCTGGCGTTAGATCATGTATGGCTTCAATAGGAGTCCTGTTCATGATATAAACTACTATAGACACAGCCTCAACCCAATAGCTATGCGGCATATTCTTCTCTGCCGTCAATGCTCGTGCTATCTCTGTAATGTGCTTGTTTTTTTGCTCAGCAACTCCATTTTATTGTGGAGTGTATCTACATGTAAATTATCTCTGAATGCCATTCTTTTGCAAGAATTTAGAGAACTCATTGGAGAAGTATTCTCCCCCTCCATCTGACCTTAGGCACTTCACATGCTTTCGTGTCTGTTTTTCAGCCCCATCACTCTGAAATTCTAAAAATGAGTGAACACTTCACTCTTCTCCTTCATGAAATACACCCACACTTTTCTCGTGTGGTTATCAATGAATGTTACGTAGTACCTGTAGCCACCCATAGACATAGTCTTTGCAAGATCCCATACATCTGAATGCACAACATCTAATACATTCCTACTTACATTTCTGTCATGTGAAAATACATGTTTTGTTTGCTTTCCAAATTGACATGCTTCACAAACTTTCTGCATACCTTCAACTTTAAACTTAGACAGCCTTGTCAAAATTTCTTTAGTCTCCATAGACTGCTGTCTCCTATGGGGCTCTCCCCCTCTCTATAAATGAGGGATGGATCAAACTCATTCATAAGAAAGGGGAGAAAGAAACTTGGGTAACTAGAGTCACTGTGATTACATGTGCTTACAAAGTCTATGCAAAAGCCTTGGCATTCAGATTGTCCAGCCTACTAAAAAGTTGGATTAGACAGGAATAGAAGGGGTTCATAAAGGGTAGGTATATCCTTGATGCTATTATCACACTCTGGGAGTGAATGGAACTTGCTAAAGAATCTAAATAGGACTATATTTAAAAAAAATATTTTGATAAAGACTATGATAGACTAAGTTGGCACTATGTATAGGAATCTCTTAGGTGCATGGGTACAGGAAAACACTTTGTCCAGATGGTTGGGACCCTATTTGGTAATGCACCAACAAGAGTTAATGTAAATGGCATGCTCTCTGAGGCCTTCCCACTAACCAAATCCATTGGGCAAGGCTGCCCTTTGGCCCCTCTACTTTATGCAATTTCTCTAGATGGCATGAATTAGTTAATCAAAGATAAGATGGACAAAGGTGAGGTGAAGGTATTGCCCTCCCCAATGGTAAATAACTATGTACACAGATGTTTGCAGATGATACAAATGCAATGGTTGCTAATTCTAAGTAGAGTATCAGATGCTTCTAGTCTTTCCTAGACATATACTGTAGAGCTTCAGGCTTAGTGATTAACCACCATCAGAAAAGCCTCTAGACCTGGCTGTATGCATGCAAGCTGAAACACCTTGGACTCGATGGTGCGATATTCAGGCTACTAGGTATTCCAATGGGCTTCAAAGTCACTCTGAAACAAAGATGGAAAGGTTCTTAACAAAGTAGAAGGCAAACTCGTAAGGTGGCAAAAATGCAACTCAACCTTGCATGTAGGAAAATGATTATTAACCACTTCATAATCCCCTGTGGGATTGTGCAGCAACAAGCATAGTGTCCTAGAAAAACTTAATAAGGGAGTACTCTGCTGCTTCCTAGAGTGTGTAGGTAGCAGACCTTTGCCACCTCTTTCCGAATAACTAGTTATCACAAACCTCTCTCACAATCCTCGGGAAGGGTGCCTGGGAGTTAGCAAACCCAATAGCCTTATATGACTTTATTATCTCTCTGAGGATTGTCACTCTCTGGCTGAATCTCCTTGTCTTTGCTTATTGAAGGATGTGCATGGGCTTTCCTTTTCTCGAGGCTTTAGACTTGGATAGTGTTGGTGCCCTTCTTGTGGCAACTTTTGCAATAGAAGGACCTTGTCCCTCCTTCCTACTATTTGCTTAATCCTTGCCATTAAACAAAAAATGAATTGTATTAGCTAGAGGAACTATGCCGAAGAACGCGATATGCCTATATGATTGGAATCCAGATGCAAAAATTGCTTTCTATGGCATCTGTTTGGAAACACGCAAAAGAACGCGATTTTAGTGATTGAGGGACCTTGCATGTGCTTTATCGCATTCTTTAGCACTTTTGAACCTGTGCATCCTACACCAAAACTTAAAACCAATTGTGCGTTTTACCAAACACTATACAATGTGTGGCCCCTTTATATTGTGCTTTTTGATAGACTATGCAACCATTCCAGTGCACCCAAGAACACCATGAATACATGCAACAAGAAGATTTTACCTTTGTTTCCCTTGATAGGCAGATTGAAGTGGATGTCAAGCTAAAGTTAGTCGAGGCATTGAGAGGTGGATATCCACTGGTAAGCTAGAGTCTGCCTAAGCATTGGGAGGCATTGAGAGGTGGATATCCATTGGTAAGCTAGAGTCTGCCTAAGCATTGGGAGGAGTGTGTCCAGTGATGGTGAGCTGGTTATCCAGTTGTGCGCTGATGCAATGAGATGATGAGTAGGATTGGTGGAAGAGTTGCAAAGAGGTGTGAGAAAGAGTGACTTGCATGCTAGAATAACGACCGTCGTCCAAATGGAAATCATGACAAGGTAAGCGTGAATCGAGGTGCAAAAAGCGATCGAAACGTGCGAGCATTAAATGCACTTTTTATCGTTGATCTCATATTAAAATGTGCCTTTTTTGTTTTGCATGTGGCTAGTCCCCCCCACACTTGATGTGCCCTTTTTATTTTGCATGTCGCTAGTTCCCCCCTCACTCTCTATTGGCTACCATCAAGCAGGCACCCTATCACAGTTCTAAAACTAGCATCTAGTAGGCAGGCACCTTGTCACCCTCTCACCATTTCAAGGAGCACTTGCCAAGCCAAAAATTACCAAACAACAGATATTGAAAACCAACCAGGTATGAAACCTGAGCCTTCCTCCATGACTATTATGTGCCACTCAGGGTTGTAGCTTATTGTACCTTGGTGTATTTGAAACTAGAAGGGTTAGCATTTGTTGAAGTATTACATGAATAAGAAGCCAAAGAAAGCCAAAGAAAGCGATTTAATGCCTTGGGACTTCCTCAAGCTCCTCTATCGCATTGTTTGGCTTTTTTCTGAGAAAGCACAATACAACATGATTTGGGATTTTGGGCAATCCTCCAACCCCCCTCAGATCGCATTCTTTGGCCCTTTTTGAAGAAACCTATTTTTTATTATATTGCCATTGATTTTTTCCCTACTCAAATCCTAGAGAGAGCAAAAGGCCTTTCACATTATGGAAAAATGAGACTCATTCTTGGGCCTTTTAGCGTGGGCCTTTTAGCGAAAAGAAAAATAGATGTCCAACCAATGAGCAACAAGCCTACGTAACGTAGAAATGCAACAAAAATAAAATAAAAATACGAAAATAGGTGGATTTCTTTGCTCAAGAAAAAGAACTAAAATGGACATTATCTCTCGTTCTTTCCCTTTTATATGTCAGATGTTGTTAGCATTTAACATTTTCGTAAGGCTTAAATATACATTTCCCGCCTATAACTTTCAACTCACGTTTTCCACATTTAACAACACACGTGTGATTTCATCACTAACAAATGCCATTTCCCGTTTGCACTCTCATCACTACCAAATGCCATTTCCCATTTGCACTCTTGCATTCCTTAATATGGCAAGATGATCTAGAAGGCCATCTTCAAAAGTCCAAATGATTACAATCTATAACATACTTGATTTAGAAAATGCATGGAATCCCTTGACAATGTCGAAGGGATGGTTGATAGGGGAGGTTGATTTTTCTATAGCCATTATAGAAAATAAAGCAAAGAGGATCAGCCACCAATGATTTTATATCACATTGGAAAGAAAGAATCCAAGGATTTAGACATGGGATCAATAAAACATGTATCGAAGAGATTCTTGTCCACAACATCTTCCTGAACACAAACCAAATTGTAAGCTTATTTAATTTGTTTGCAAAGTCAATAATAAGAGTTACGAAGATAGTGGTTGTATGTGAAAACATGCAAGATAGAGATATGATTGAAATCCTTGGTGAAGAATGGGATAGAATGGAAGAGAAAAATGGAATTTTCTCTTCTAATTGGAATTGCAGTCAAATTCAATGATAGAGTAATTTCAACAATCACTCGAGAACGACATTCTTCAATAGTTAAGAGAATGTATCATTGACAAGATCCCAATAGATTTACCCTTTTAATTTTAATTTAGAGTAAAAAACAACAATGTAAATGAATGAGCCAACAATGAATCTCAAAATGCATAACATGCTAGTTTCTGACATGATTCTCTTTGTTGTATAGGTATCATCAGGGCGTGCAAAATGTATATTATGCAAAGAGCTACAAGAAAAAAAGTTACTCTAATATGTAAGTGGCCTCTATCAAGTAAACCTTAAAAATTATAGTTGGTTATTAAATTTCGAAAGATTTTATCATGTGAGAAACAATCACAACAAAGCAATTTGGTACATTCTATGTTAGTCTATGTCTCATATCGCATTGTTGTGGTCTTTCCTTGACTGATTTGATTTTGTGATATTTTACAATATTAGTTCATTTTCCACAGTTCTAAGATTAATGCCAATTGAGCGTTTAGGTTTGGAAGATACTCTTAAAGCAAAAAAACAACCACAACAAGGTGATATGGGACATCCTATACTCGATTATGTCCCATTTTGTGTTGTTTTGGTTATTTTGGGTGCCTAGTGCAAGAGAGTATTAAAGTAAAAAATGACCACAATAATGCAATAAGGGACATCCTATGTTGGCATATGTACTCCCATATTGCGTTGTTTTGATCATTTTGGGTGCTTACCAGTGCAAGATACTCTTAAAGCAAAAAACGACCACAGCAATGCGATATGGGACATCCTATGTTAGATTATGCCCCATATCGTGTTGTTTTGGTCATTTTGGGTGCTTGATGCAAAATACTCTCAATGCAAAAAATGACCACAACAACGCGATATGGGACACCTTATGCCGACTTTTGTTCCAGATCGCGTTGTTCTGGTCCTTTTAGGTGGGTCATTTTTATCCATGTCTATTTTCACCATATTTCTTCTTTACTTGGTCATTAAAAGCATTATGATCCACTTCTCCTTCACTAAACATTATGAGATGGATTTGCGTTAATTAAAAAAATATCTAAAGAAAAACCCATCACATGTAGCGAGCACATGTGTTGAAGCATAAATTATAGTAATCCAATAAGATTAGTATTATGAATCATGCTATTTTGATACAATTTGGATTTCTACTCATGGTCTCTCCTTAATGTAATATGATATGATTTCTAAGACTCTAAGATTGTATGATGTTTCTCCACTAGTTTTTGTGATTTAAATTTGGTGTTTTTGACATCACAAACGCATTCGAAAGGCCTCAAAATCCCACGAACGACTCTTGGATCACTATATTTTGATGCCAAAACGAGGAGATATGGAAAAAATAGACATGGAACAAGAATGACCACTACAATGTGATATGGGGCATTCTTAAATTGACATGGAACAGGAATGACCACTACAACGCGATATGGGGCATTCTTAAATATCTGTATTTCGATGCTAGAATGAGGAGATATGGAAAAAATAGACATGGAACAAGAATGACCACTACAACGCGATATGGGGCATTCTTAAATTCATGGAATAGGAATGACCACTGCAACGCAATATGGGGCATTCTTAAATATCTGTATTTCGATGCTGGAATGAGAAGATATGGAAAAAATAGACATGGAACAAGAATGACCACTACAACGCGATATGGGGCATTCTTAAATTAAAAATAGACATGGAACAAGAATGACCACTACAACACGATATGGGGCATTCTTAAATTTAAGAATGCCCCATATCGCGTTGTAGTGTCATTCTTGTTCCATGTCTATTTTTTCCATATCTCCTCATTCCAGCATCGAAATACAGATATTTAAGAATGCCCCATATCGCGTTGTAGTGGTCATTCCTGTTCCATGTCTATTTTTGCTATATCTCCTTGTTTACAACATCAAAATGTAGTGATCCAAGAGTCGTTCTTGAGGTTTTGAGGCGTGCCGAACGTGTTTGTGATGTCAAAAACACCAAATTTCAATCACAAAAACTATTGGAGCAACATCATACAATCTTAGAGTCTCTTGTGCTCTTATCTTGAATGTAATATTACATTTTTAGAGCAGTTTGTTAATTACTAATTGGCATTTCAATGCATTCAAGCACTAAAAGGACTAAAATGAGGTTATTCTAAATTGGCCATAATAACACGATATGAGATATTAGATCCCATGGATGTCCCATATCTCATTATTATGGTCATTTTATCATACGATAAATGGTTAAAAGGTGGTATCTTCAACGTAAATCCATTTTTTGAAGAGTGGTGTACATTCCTTTGAAATGATTTTACTCCAACTATGCTACAAAATTTAAGTCTTTTACAACTCTCGTTGATTTTCTTAGTGCAATGTAATAGCCAAGCAATCCTTGGTACCATCTCTAACATATCTGATTAATGAGGTCAGATTAGAGAATGAAGGTATGAAGGAGTCTAGAGGATTTATTGGAAAATCAATCCTTGGTGACCATCTCCGATATATCTAATCGATGAGATCGGATTAGAGAATGGAGGAGTGAATGAGTCTAGACAATTTATTGGATACATATATCCATCGCACCAAAGGTCTATATGCTTTGAACCTAAAACTCTTATTTCATTATTTTCTCTTCAATTGATTGAAATGGGCTTATTTATTTTCTTCAAAGGGAGCATAATCTTCTTAAAGATCAATATTTATATGATATGGCTTTCTTTTCTCTCCCATGGAAACTTGATCAAATATGCAAGTAAGTGTAAAATGGAATGAGGATTTAATGCTTTACTAAAAAAGGAAAATTCTTTTCATATAATAGTGCATTGATTGAGAGCTCGTTTCCCAATAGATACGTTGGGAGCTAATTATTCCTTAGATATTTATTACATACAAGGAACATTCTATAATAATAGAATATTATCTTTTATTCTCAATCATTTAAAAACATGCCATCAGAGTAAGGACCAACTTGTTGATTATCTCTCTCTATAAAAACACGCGAAAATGAGCCAAAATTTCTTCATTTTTACTTTTTTTTTGAATCACAAAAAATATGATGATGTGGATTATCTTAGAGGGCCTAAAAATGAGTCTATTTTTCCCTAATGAAAGGTCTATAAGCTTTGCTCATGAGGCACTATAGCAAGAGACTAAGCTATAACTACCATACCTCAAACTGAATTGTTAAGATTCCAAAAGATTTTTGCTGCTACAGATTGTATACTCTTGTAGAGAAAAGATAAAAGATTAGGGGAAAAGGGAAAGAGAGAGACCCTGTACAGCCCATGCTCGGGGGGTTCACCTCAAAAAAATTTAGTTTACCGCATGTGATCAAAAGGAGGGGTATTTTAATTCAAATTTTGGAAAAATTTTACAGGATTACAATAACAGGAGGGGTATTTTAATTCAACTTCAAAAAAAAAATCCATTAGTTCATAAGTAAAGAGGGGTGGTTTTATTAGGGAAAAAATTTTAGTTGTGTTTTTTTATTACCCCTGGAACGCACGTGATACATATTATTTTTTAGAAGTGCACCCCTCGAGAGCCCATGAAAAGGTCCCTCAAACTTGAGGGTACAACTCTTGAGGAAGGTAGATCTTATCATGTTCTTCTTATATTCGGTCTCCTTCTCTATTTGTTTGGCTTCTAAGGGGTAGGGATATATTTCTACTAGAGAAGAAATCATGTGACATGATGCTCTTTGAGCTCCTTTTCATAGAAGCAATGCACAAGAAGAGTATCATATATTCTATGAGATGTTCAACAAGGAACTTGACTATGCAAAAATACTAGAGTTGTAAGATTCCTCCCCAGCCTCTCAAGATGTCCAGCATCTTCCCCTGTAATCAAATCCCTCTTCAGAAATATAAAAGATCTTGTTTCTACCTGTTTTGGCCTAGAGAGAGAGAATGTTCTAGAGAGAGATTATTTAGATTTTGGATATTTTTGGATGGAAAAATATCTCTTCTTATTAAAATAAGTTTGCCTGAAACAGAAGTTCAAAAATATTTTTAGAAGGTGCATTAGAAATCAAGTATAATCGGTTCAAGAGGCTTTATTCTAGGAGTCCAAATTTTCAAAAAATTTTAAATGAAGTTTTTGAGGGACCAATCAAATTCATCCAAATGTGTGGAGAAGATAAATAGAAGAAATAAAGAAAATCCTCCCAAAAATGAGTAAATACTCACATAAGATGAAGAGTGGATTAAGGACCAAAGGAAAAGCTAAAAAAATGGATTTTTGACACCTCTCACAATGGGGATTCCCCCCTCATGGATGAGGTGCCTACTTCACATGTGTAATGGAGTTTTAAATCTTTAAAAATTGAGATATTTCATCTCTCCTCTCTCCTAATTCAAGTCTAGTTCCAAAAAGTAAGCTAAACTGACCTAAAAATGGTAAAAAATTTACCAAACTGAATTGGAAAATTCTAGAATCAGTTTGCTTGGTTAAGAGATCACTTTTTCCTATAAATATAAGCCTCCCCCTTTGTTGAAAAATAATAGCGTTTATGCACTGTTACTCTACTCCTCCCAAGAGCCAAGACTTGTGAATTTCTTAATAATTCACTAGTTTTTTTACCTTTCCCTCTTCTAAAGATTGGTGGCCACTCTTGTTACAAACAAGAGTAGAACCCTCAAACCATCAATCCAAAGGAAAGCTCCCGAGAATTTATGTAAGTTAGAAATCTTATATTTTTCTTTATTCTTTTTATGCTTCTATTTTTTGTGTTGTTTGAAGTGATAAATGGATGCTATGCCTTGTGGAAAGGCTTTCCCCCTCTCTTATTCTTAAAAATCAGCCCTTCTTTATCCTAGTTAAGTGATCTAATAGTGGAAAATAAACTTTTCATATTGTTTCTCTTTTAAAAGTGAATTTGATTAGTTTAGAGTGCTTAAAACCAATTGGAGATAATTTTTGAGTAATTTTAAGTAAGGAAAAACTAGAAAATGATCAGCCATACAAAGGAGGTTATAGCAAAATTTTTCTAAAATTTGGTGAAATAAGTTTTATCTTTTATCATCCAAAAAGAGTAATCCCCACCAATTGTTCATTCTAAACGTGTAATTTCCATTTTATGCATAGAAAGATGCATAAAGAAATTTATTTTTATTTCAAAAGAGTTATTCTCATCAATTTTCATTTTATGCAATAGAAAGATGCATAAAGAAATTTATTTTTATTCCGAAAGAGTTGTTCATCAATTTTCATTTTATGCATAGAAAGATGAATAAAGAAATTTATTTTTATTCCAAAAGAGTTGTTCTCATCAATTTTCATTTTATGCATAGAAAGATGGATAACGAAATTTATTTTTTTTCCAAAAGAGTTATTCTCATCAATTTTCATTTTATGCATAGAAAGATGCATAACAAAATTTATTTTTATTCCAAAAGAGTTATTCTCATCAATTTCCATTTTATGCATAGAAAGATGCATCAAGAAATTTATTTTTATTCCAAAAGAGTTATTCTCATCAATTTCCATTTTATGAATAGAAATATGCACCAAGAAATTTATTTTTATTCCAAAAGAGTTATTCTCATCAATTTCCATTTTATGCATAGAAAGATACATAAAGAAATTTATTTTTATTCCAAAAGAGTTATTCTCATCAATTTCCATTTTATGCATAGAAAGATGCATAAAGAAATTTATTTTTATTTCAAAAGAGTTATTCTCATCAATTTTGATTTTTTGCATAGAATGATGCATAAAGAAATTTATTTTTAATTCAAAAGAGTTATTCTCATTAAAATTGAATTTATGCATAGAAAGATGCATAAAAGATTTATTTTTATTTCGAAATGTTATTCTCCTTAAAATTAAAATTATGCATAAATAGATGTGTAAAGAATCTTTATAAAAAAAATAATGATTCTCTTGCATTCTACGTATGGATGTGGATGTATGTGAATGGATAGATGTGGATGTGTAATTGATAAGTATGGATGAGGATGTATGTGAAGAATAGAAGTGGATGTATGTTAAAGAATGGATGTGGATGTATGTGAAAGGATAGATGTGGATGTGTAGGTGATAAGTATGGATGTAGATGTATGTGGGAGAATATATATGGATGTAAATGTGATGATATGAATGAGAATTGAAGCGATAAGATGTGAAGTAAATTGGATAGATATGAATGATATAGGATGTGAATGAATACGATTGCATATGAATCAGGATGTGAATGAATGATATAGGATGTGAATGAATGTGATTACATATGAATTGGGATGTGAATGAATGATATAGGATGTGAATGAATGATAAGTGATGTGAATAGATGTGATGTGATGTGAATCGGGATGTGAATGAATGATATAGGATGTGAATGAATGCGATTACATATGAATGAATGATATAGGATGTGAATGAATGATAAGGGATGTGAATGGATGTGATGTGATGTGAATCGAGATGTGAATGAATGATATAGGATGTGAATAAATGATAAGGGATGTGAATGGATGTGATTTGACGTGAATCGGGATGTGAATGAATGATATAAGATGTGAATGAATGATAAGGGATGTGAATGGATGTTGGGTAGAAACAGGATTCATCTCTTCAAGCCGAAAATGTGCAGAGAAAACTCTAACTGCAAGAAACTTCCCTTTGTTGTTGTCTACCAGATGATGAATGATCCCACGAGATATACTTTCTTTGACTTCAACAATGCGACCATAAGTCAAATACTTTGTATTTTCAGAGTCTCCTTTTTCTTCCACAATAGAAAGGAAAGGTGTGTTTGGCTCAACGATTATCTTATGCTTACCTACCATGCCAAATTGAATTGTCCAAGCAAATCCTTCTCGTGCTTTACCTCTTGCGCTACTCCAAAGAGTTGTAGCTTCCATGCTTGAAGACTTTTTCTGCTGATGTTGAGTTAAAGGTGTGCTTCCTTGAGATAATGGAGGAAGTCCATGAGTAGCTAAAACCATTCTGCTTGATGGTGGTTGATCTTGTAACTCTGGAAACTGATGAGCTGCTAAAAGTTTTCTTCTTGGCTCACTTGGATGCCTATCAGGGTTTTGAAGAGTCACAGTCACTCGAGGTTCCTGAAAGTGAGGACTAATTGGAGTAGGTTGAGATCGGGAAGGTGTCAAGACTCCTGAACGTCCTGAGCCACCCACACACGGACAGATGCAGTTGCTTGATTACTTTTCTTTTGCTTCTTAGAAGTTCGAGCATCACGTGTTGGTGAGGCCATCTTAATCCTAAACAAGACAATAAAAAATCATTATCTCATTGCTAAGATAAACAAACAGAGACAAAATCATATTTCTCATGAAAAAATATGATTTGTTAAATGAAACAACATTTAAGATTAGCACAAACGAGTATTACCGAACTCATGAGATGGGTGTTGTAAAATGCTCTATGCTAGGTATGGATTACACAAAAATACACGCATGTCTTAGTGATTGCATGCTATTTAGAGGGGTTAATAAAGATGCAGCACAATGTCCACAATGTGGGGAGAGCCGCTATAGGGATGATTTGCAAGGAGATAAAGTTCCCTGAAAGGTTTTGAGACACTTCCCTATCATTCCTCGCATCCATGTAAGGGGATTGCAGAATTCATGACATGGTATGCTACTCATCGCTCAACTGATGGCATCATGAGGATCGTAAGCAGCTGACTCACCGGCATGGCAACATGTGGAGCATCAATGGCCAGAGTTTAAAGATGAGCCTCATCACTTATGTCTTGGCTTGGGCATGGATGGCGTTAACCCATTTGGCTTCAATTCCACATCATGGTCTACATGGCCTATTGTATTGGTGAATTTCAACCTCCCTTCATGGGTGACAATCAAGAAAGGTTATATCATGCTTGCTCTCCTTGTATCAGGCAAGTATAAGGTGGTAATCATGGATGTGTACCTTGAGTCTTTGATTGAGGAGTTTGAGACACTATGGCAAGGTATCAAAGTACATGACATTTCAAGGCCTATAAATAAGTGAGGTGGAGATGAAAGGTGTTTTGCTTTGGACGATGCATGACTATCCTGGGTTCTCGAAGTGCTCAAGTACCTAGTTGAACCTTATATGCATAAGGCTTTAGCCTTTAAACTTTAAGTTTATATCTCTATCTTAATCATCTCAATTTTAAAATATGTTTGGCAACCTCCAGACATTATGCATGTTTGATTTGTGGACCATCACTTGTTTCGGAAAGAACCTCTATACTTAAGAAGGTAGTGTATGAAAAACATCATCGATTTCTCTCTCCTTGACATCCCAAGTATGTGCCACATGATGTCTCACCACTTGTGATGAGAGGTAGAGATTTGTTTGAGGCATCAATCATCTCTTAGATCCCATGCATATCTTCAAGAACAGGGCAACAAATCTTTAGGACCATTTAATTGGTAGAAGAGATACAAAGGGTGCAAGGGATGACTTACAAAACATTGGACATCTTCAAAGTGCATGGCCAATTGAAAGTGAGAGTGGCACCTTGCTACATCTTCAAAGTGCATGGCCAATTGAAAGTGACAGTGGCACCTTGCTTAATGTTAGCATTATATCTCACGTATATACATTGTTTAATGCACTATATTAAATGTCATACTTTTGTTTAATGTTAGTACAAACTATATAATGCAATATGGTCATGTGGATGAATATGATGTGACGAGATGTGGATATGGGCTGATGTGAGTGGATGAGATCTGATGAGGATAAATGGAGAAAGATGTGATGAGATGAAAATGATGTGATTGGATGAGAATGGGAATACATATGAAATGGATGTGGATTAAATAATGTTGATTGATGTGGAACAATGTGAAAAGACGAGAGTTCGTTATAGAAACTATATTGATGACTTGTTTTTAAATGACTATTTTATGTCAAGAATGCTGGGGAAGCATTTTGACCGTCTTGTGAATGAGGTCGTGGAGACCTAGCTGATAAAGTTACAACAACAACTGACGGATAGTCATTGGAGGACGTCTCGTGTAAGCAAGGTCGGACGAGGTCTTGACCAGCCTCAGTTCGATTTAAATGGTGAGCTTTTGATTTAAATGGTGAGCTTTCGGTACGGTGGATGAGGGACCAAGGAAGCGGCCTATGAGTGAAGTGCTAGGTGACCTGTGTGAAGGATCCTAGAGGGTGCTGACCATACGGTGCTCGAGCTCTGGGTCGTCGAAGATACCCACACGTGCGTCAGGGAAGATGATTGGATCGAGTAAGAGTTATTTTCTGAATTTGGGCATGGATCTGGTTGATTGACCTTGATAGTACTCAACGGATGAGTCCATGGATCTTTTATATGGATCTGTTGGTTGATCTTGCTGATCTTCAATGGAGATTTCATTTTGATTTTTATAAGTGAATATATTTTCGGGTACTATGAGCTAGGAACTATCGAAAAGGCCCCTGAGTGGACAGGTGGTGAGCGTTCTGGTTGCTAATGATGCCATAGGTACACCGATGAAGGAAAAATTAGAAATTAGGTTTCAACCGGATATTTTGGAGGTTTATGATCAGTGATACTATAGTTTCATGAAAAGATTGTTTTGCACACAACTGAATCTGTGAAAAAGGCAATTTCATATTGGGTGTGTAAGTGGTGGACTAGTTCTAAGTTTGTATGAATATCCGGCTAGAAGGCTTGGGAACTCTTTTCCCTGGTACCCGAGACAAAACCTAGCCAAATTCTAAATGGATCCCATCACTACAGTGGTTGGGCGGTTGGCTAAGCCACGGGATTGGATGGGGTTAGGCTGGATTGATGGATCCCTAAAATGAGATTTAATTCTGTTATGGTACGATAGATGAAGTAAATCCTGGATAAAAATTATTCTATGGAAAAGAATCAATGAATGTGCCTCTCAATGAGGAAAAAAGCATTGGTCTCTATGATCCAAGTGCAAGTCTTTTTCTTGATCTGACTATGGGACTTACGAGTTCGGTCAAATCAGTTGAGTTAGTTAAGGCTCTTCACTACGTTAGAGTAAATTTATCTTGGAGAAATCGCTCGTGCTTTCCAAGCGAGGGAAGTTTTTCCGGGTTCGATTTTGGAAGAACCGATAGATTAGTCTCTTGTTCGGATATCCGTGGGTGAGGCCCCGAGTGAGGGAAGGTGTCTCGCATAAGAAGTGCTACTTCTGCTGCTAGCACCCCAGAATTCATTGCGCGGCAGGGGCAGGGATCTTTCAGCTGGTATCAGAGCGAATTGGCTAAAGTGGATCAACCGAGAAGCCAAAAATGTCAAAAATTTATGAAGTAACAGTAAAAGGTTGTAATTGTGTGATGAAATTCATACAAACTGATATTCAGACAGAAATTCATAAATTAGTAATTGGGTCTTCAGATGGAAGTACCGCTATTGCATGGAATCCTTGACTTGCTTGATGCACAGACATGATGGTATTTACCTTAAAATTCCAAGGACCATGACTACCCGTATATACCAAGGGTATAACTGTAGCTCTTTATTGGCAGTATATACGAGTAAATCTAAGACCATTATAAGCAAAAAGGATATCCAGATGATGAATTTGAATGTGGTTGATATGATTTTAAAATTCTAGTTGAGAACTGATGAGTTGATTTGGATTCTGATTGAAAAATGATGATTCCTGAATTTTGGTTGAAAAGCGATAAGCTGAGAAAAACCACAATGAGGATGAATGGGATGAGTCCCTGTGATGATATTCGTAACTGGAATGACGATAATGACTTCAGTAAATCACTATGAGATTAGTGGATAGTGATGATAGATTGCTACTGTTAACACTTGACCCAGTGGATCAAGCTAAGGGATGACAAATTAAAAATCTGTATAATTGAAATTTCCATGGAGGACTATTCAGATAGAAATTTTCGTCTAATGGACCATTATTGTGTTAAGGATATGAATGATTTGATCTGGAAGAATTGTTATCTGATGATGAGTTCTATATAAGGGATCTTTATCCCAGGATTCTGTTGGGTTCACCAGACTATAATGAACCCCAGAATCAGTTGGATCTAAAGGAAAAGAGTTGTCCTCTAGTTTGCGAGATGAGGACATCTCGCGTTTTTTAAGTGGGGTAGGATGTAAGATTCCTCCCTCCAGCTTTTGAGGTGTGCAAGTATAAGAACCTTCCCTTCTGATCTTAAAATTATTCCCCTCTTTGAAATAAAAGAAAGATCCTATTTTACCCTGTTTTGGCCTGTAGAGAGAAAATGTCTAGAGGGAGGTAATTCAAAATTGAGATATTTTTGGATATAAAAATCCTCCTAGAAACAAAAATTCAAAAAGAACTTTTCAATGTGCAATTGGAATTAATTGAAAATAGGTATAAAGGACCTTAGCCTAAGGATTCAGATTTTCAGAAATTTTTGGATTATGGTCCAATTAAGGTTCCTATAGGCCAATAGGATTAATCCAAATGTAGGGAGGAGATAAATTGAAGAATAAAAGAAAAAACCCCTAAAAATGGATAAATGCTCACATAAGATGAAGAGTGGACTAAGGACCAAAGAAAATAATTAAAAAAAATAAATTTTGACACCTCAGTGTGGGGATCTCCCCTCATGAAGTAGGTGCCTTTTTCTCATCATTACCCCCAAATTTTAATTTAAAAAAATGAGATATTTTCATCTCTCCTCTCTCCTCTCTCCTATTTCAAAACTAGATCCAAAAAGTAAGCTGAACTAACTCCAAAAATGGTCAAAAATTGACCAAACTGATCTGGAAAATTCTAGAATCAGTTTACTTGGTTAGAGGCTCACTTTCTCCTATAAATGGCCCCTTTGTAAAAGCTTAATGGTGTTTATGCACTGTTACTCTGCTCACGTATATACATTGTTTAATGCACTATATTAAATGTCATACTTTTGTTTAATGTTAGTACAAACTATATAATGCAATATGGCCAGAGGGAAGGCACTTTTGCATGAAGCGTGTGGGTTCTAAAAGAAACAGATTTGATTGTGGTGTGATGGCATGGCAACTTTTGAGTAAGAAAGTCGAGCTAGTAGACATGATACCAATGTCATAGAGGACAATCTTGAGTATTATGGAACTATTTAGGATATTATCGAGGTTGGATCTATATCATTTAGTCTATTCATCTTTGATGTCAAATGGTTCAAGGTGATATATAGAGGTGCTCAAGAAATCATGAAGAAACATCCAAATGGGTTCTTTCAAATTGATTCCACCAAGTTTTGGAATGATGAGAAAGATACCATACTACCTCAACACTGCCAACAGGTTAGTAACCCAACCAATCCCAAATTAAATCTTGATGTAGTATAATAAAAGTGTAACCCCTTCGCTTTCTAATATTAGGTTGTGTTTAATACCGATTGAATTGATCCAAAGTGGTGGTATGTTATATAAGTTTCCTCTCATTATATAAGATCAAGATTTGGAGGCCGAATCTTTGGATGAGGTGCAAGTAGTACTTCAAATCGGCTCATTGGAAGAAGACAATGAAGAAAACATTTTGGATAGGGTGGATGAAGAGTTAGAGGAACATCAATCCGAAAAAGATAATGAGTCACTATCAATCATGACAATGCTTCATTGGATCATGATAGTGATATTGATATTGATATGGAATTCCATCTTTTCATTAAGCTTCCATTAGATATAGACATTGATGAAGCAACACATATGGATTTATTATAAGATGGGATAGATTCATGATCTTGACATTGTTTCGCTTCTTAAAAGTTTTCAACTATCTTTTTTCCCCCCTTTGAAACATGGCTCCAACACTACAAGAGGCGGGGCCATTATTCACGCTTTTTTTGACGCTTTAGAACTAAGCTTAGAATCCCCTAAACGTCAAAATATCTGTCAAAAAAAGTGTCAAAATAGAAACGTCAAAATACACGTCGAAACAAGCGTCGAAACAAGAGTCGAAAAAAGTAATTTTACCACGCATTTTTCGATGCCCTTTTCAACGATTATTTCGACTACTTTTTTGACGGTAATTCAAAATTGAGATATTTTTTGATATAAAAATCCTCCTAATGTCTAAATGGTTTCCCCTGAAACAGAAATTCAAAAAAAACTTTTCAATGTGCAATTGGAATTAATTGAAAATAAAGGACCTTAGCCTAAGGATCCAGATTTTCAGTAATTTTTGGATTATGGTCCAATTAAGGTTCCTATGGGCCAATAGGATTAATCCAAATGTAGGGAGGAGATAAATTAAAGAATAAAAGAAAAACCCCCCAAAAATGAGTAAATGCTCACATAAGATGAAGAGTGGACTAAGGACCAAAGAAAATAATTAAAAAAATAAATTTTCACACCTCAGTGTGGGGATCTCCCCTCATGAAGTAGATGCCTTTTTCTCATCTTTACCCCCAAATTTTGATTTTAAAAATGAGATATTTTCATCTCTCCTCTCTCCTATTTCAAAACTAGATTCAAAAAGTAATCTGAACTAACCCCAAAAATGGTCAAAAATTGACCAAGCTGATCTGGAAAATTCTAGAATCGGTTTGCTTGGTTAGAGGCTCACTTTTTCCTATAAATAGAAGCCTCCCCCTTTGTAAAAGCTTAATGGTGTTTATGCACTGTTACTCTGCTCCTGTCCAGAGCCATCTACATTGAATTTTTTAATAATTCAATTGTTTTTGGCCTAATCCTCTCCAAAGTGAATTGGTGGCCACTCTTGCTTCAAACAAGAGTAGAACCCTCAATCCCTTAAGCCAAAGGAGAGGTTACAAGCTCCATGTAAGCTAATTTTCTTACTTGTTTAATGAAGAATCTATGGTTTTCTTAATTTTTTATGTTTTGTAGATGTTGACCTAAATTCAAATGCTATGCCTTTGATAAAAAGGCCACCCCCTTCTCCTCTTTACATTCCAACCTTTCTCAATCCTAGAAAGATTAACTAAAGGATTAATTAATTAAACTCTTTTTATTGTTTACTCTCTTGAATTTAGAAAATTGTATAGATTAGAGTTCTATAAATCTAATTTGGGTTAAATTAAGTTAAATAAAGAATGAAAAATGAGAAATGGTCAGCCATACAAAGGAGTTATGGCAAAATTTTTCAAAATTTTGTGGAAAAGAAAGTTTGTTTTTATGTTATTCCAAAAGAGTAATTCCCACCATTTTTACATCTAAAAGAAATATTCTAATTACTCCATGTACATACTCACCTATGAATATACATGGATATCACTGATATTATTTATTAAATTTGATTTTTATGTATAGAAAGATGCATAAAGGAGTTTTCTTAATTACAAAAGTGTTATTCTCATTAAATTTGATTTATATGCATAGAAAGATGCATAAAGGAAATTTTTTTATTACAAAAGTGTTATTCTCATTAAATTTGATTTTTCTTCATAGAAAGATGCATAAAGGAAATTTTTTATTACAAAAGTTTTATTCTCATTAAAATTGATTTTTATGCATAGAAAGATGCATTAAGATTTTTTTATTATTACAAAAGTGTTATTCCTATTGAATTTGATTTTATGCATAAATAGATGCATAAAAGGATTTTTTAAATATAAAAGTGTTATTCCCATTGAAGTTGATTTTTATGCATAAATAGATGCATAAAGAATTTTTATATCAAAATTAGAATTCTCTTAAATTCTATGTTTAAAATTCTATGAGTATTTGATAAATGAATAGTTAAATACTCTAAGAGAGAAATTTCTATCGGATTGTAAAAAGAAAAATCAAGAAATCTATCGAGATCAAAATATTTAGATAAATGATTTCTCATTGGAATTCATAACTATTTTAGAAATCAATTAAGTGAATATTCAAAGAAAGAAATTCAGTAAAATAGTAATTGAATTACCAAACCGTTTCGAGAAAGATAGTTCAGGAAAAATCTTATCCGACTCGGAACTAAGTTTGAGACCCTTCAAATTGATCTGTGGATCAAGGTTATAGAATTCGAGGAATTCTGGTATAAAATTTAGAACTCCGATCAAGAAGTTTTGGGGATACTGATTCAAGAAATACTCCTTGTATTCAAAAGAAAATCAAACTGAAAACTTGCATAGAAACGAGATGTGATGAGATGTGATGTGAATCAGATAGATGTGAATGAATGGATGGATGTAATGTGATGTGAATAGATGTGATGAGAGGTGATGTGAATCAGATAGATGTGAATGAATGGATGGATGTGAATGTGTATGTGAAGAATGGATAAGGATGTGTATGTGAAGAATGGATGTGAATGTGTATGTGAAGAATGGATACGGATGTGTATGTGAAGAATGGATGTGGATGTATGTGAAAGAATGGATATGGATGTGTATGTGAAAGAATGTCATGTGACATGAATATATGTGGATGTGAAGGGATAGATATGAATGTATGGATAGATGTGAGTAGTCCTACATGTGAACGATTGGATGGATGTGGATGAATGAGATGAGAAGTGTATGAATGAGATATGATGTGGATAGAAGTGATGTGATATAATGTGGATAGAGATGGGATAGTTATGAGTATGAATGTGGTGGATATGAATGAATGAATGTGATGGATATGAATGAATGTGATGTGATATGAATGAATGAATGTGATGGATATGAATGAATGTGATGTGATGGATGTAAATGGATGTGATGTAAATGAATGTGATGGACGTGAATAGATGTGATGTGATGTGAATCAGGATGTGAATGAATGAGATGTGATGTCATGTGAATCGGGATGTGAGTGAATGAGATGTGGTGTAATTTGGGATAGATGTGGTATGTATATGATATGACGAGATGTGGATATGGGTCGATGCGAGTGGATGAGGATAAATGAAGAAAGATGTGATGAGATGAAAATGATGTCATTAGATGAAAATGGAAATACATATGAAATGGATGTGGATTAAATAATGTGGATTGATGTGGAACAATGTGGAAAGACGAATGTGGAAAGACGAGAGTTCGTTATAGAAATTGTACTGATGACCTGTTTTTAAATGACTGTTTTATGTCAAGAATACTGGGGAAGCATTTTGACCATCTTGTGAATGAGGTCGTGGAGACCTAGTTGATAAAGTTGCAACAGCTGACGAAGAGTCATTGGAGGACGTCTTGTGTAGCAAGGTCGGCCGAGGTCTTGACCAGCCTTGGTTCGATTTAAATGGTTAGCTTTCGGTACGGTGGATGAGGGACCAAGGAAGCGGCCTATGAGTGAAGCGCTAGGTGACCTATGAAGGTTCCTCGAGGGTGCTGACCATATGGTGCTCGGGCTCTGGGTCACTGAAGATACCCACACGTGCATTGAGGAAGATAATTGGATCAAGGAGTAAGAGTTTTTTTCTAAATTCGGGCATGGATCTGGTTGATTAACCTTGCTAGTCCTCAACGGATGAGTCCATGGCTCTTTTATATGGATCTGTTGATTGATCTTGCTGGTCTTCAACGGAGATTGCATTTTGATTTTTATAAGTGAATATATTTCCGGGTCTAAGTGCTAGGAAATATCGAAAAGGCCCCTGAGTGGACAGGTGGTGAGCGTTCTGGTTGCCAATGATGCCATAGGTACACCGATGAAGGAAAAAATAGAAGGTACACCGATGAATGATACTATGGTTTCATTAAAAGATTGTTTTAAAGATAGATGAATCTATGAAAAAGGCAATTTCATATTGGGTGTGTAAGTGGTGTGACTAGTTCTAAGTTTGCATGAATATATGGCTAGGGGGCCTGGGGACTCTTTTCCCTGGTACCCCGGACAAAACCTAACCAAATTCTAAATGGATCCCATCACTACATTGGTTGGGCGGTTGGCTAACCCCCACAAGACTAGATGGGGTTAGGCTGGACTGATGGATCCCTAAAATGAGACTCAATTCTGTTATGGTATGATAGATGAAGTAAATCCTAGATAAAAATTGTTCTATGAAAAAGAATCAACAACGGTTGTGTCTCTCAATGAGGAAAAAAGCGTTGGTCTCTATGATCCAAGTGCAAGTCTTTTCCTTGATCTGACTATGGGACTTACGGGTTCGGTGAGATCAGTTCAGTTAGTTAAGGCTCTTGACTACGTTAGAGTAAATTTATCCTGGAGGAATCTCTCGTGCTTTTCGGGCGAGGAAAGTTTTTTCAGGTTCGTTTTTGGAAGAACTGATGAATTAGTCTCTTGTCCGGATATCCGTGGTGGGCGAGGCCGTGAGTGAGAAAGAACGCCACTTCCACTGCTAGCATCCGAGAATTCGTTGCACGATGGGGACAGAGATCTTTCAATCATTTAGATGCTATTCTCGACAAATGTAGGAAACTTTCGATGCTTGTTTCGATGCGTGCAGATATTAATTTTTTTTGGCATAATGGTGCATCCAGCTGTAGTCTTGTAACTAGATGCACCATTATGCCAAATTTATAGAGTACCAAAGGAAACTGTACTTTGATGTGAAGAACAAAGCGAATTTGTTGAAAAAGTTAGAGTGCCATAATGTTTTCGACATTACAAAGTAGATACACAATTTACACAAGTGCAAAGTGGCCAAATTATATTGCAAGATGGGAAATTTACATATCGAACTCTAATGAGATAAGCCAAAATTAAAATTTACATATCAAGGCTCTGACGAGATAAGCTAAAATTTGCATTCAATCTATACAAGCTCAAACAAGGATGTGAGCTGACCAAAATGTGTATGTACAAGGGGAAAGACATGGGCAAGGCCACTCTATGCGGAGCCCTCACTTAGGATTAGGCATTAGTTCCTGCAAGAACCATACAAGACACTTTTTTTTGTATACCAAAACAACGATCTAACATGACAAGGCAAAGCAAGTATACAAATCATAAGGTTAAGGCTTGCTGCACTTACCATATCTACAATGCACCCCCAATTGAGGTTGGCGCCTTCTCACTCAAGCTTCTCCAAAAGAAAGTATGTGTTATGGCAGCGAGCAATTTCCTCCTCCTCTTCTCTCGTTGTCGGCCGACCAACCACTTGATTCTAAAAGTACCAAAACATCAAGATAAGCATTGATACTTACAAAGTAGACATGGAATACGTTGATACTTACAAAGTAGACATGGAATGTATCCCAACCGTCGCTTCCAAGGTGAGAGCTTCCTACGCTCTCCATTCGGGCTTTGGCCGCATCCTCTTGTTGCTTGTAGCGTTGGGGATTTTGAGCATGATTTTGCTTCTCCTCATTCCAATCCTCGGTGCTCATGTACCAAGGCTTCTCACCCCCTACCTTCACTCTCCTAGTCACATCTCCCCGCCAATGTTTCATGATGTCCACCATGTGGTCCTTTATCCACCTTATGGGGATTCATTCATTTATGCATGAGGCCTTATGCATAAAGCCTATGCATGAGGCTTATGCATAAAGAACTATGCATAAGGCCTTGAGCATGAGCCCTTATGCATAAAACTATGCATGAGGCCTTATGTATAAAGCTTATGCATAAAGCATGCATGATGCCGTATGCATAAAGCTATGCATGAGGCTTATGCATAAAGAATTATGCATAAAGCATGAATGAGCATTATGCATAAATCATTATGCATAATGCTTATGCGCAAATCTACAAAACAAATCCCCAGCACCCAAGAGTGTAATAATAATAGAGGAAAGAGAGGAAAGATAAAAAAGCACTTACCTCTTTTTCATGATGTTGAAAGAGAGGATTAGAGGACCTACAAAACCAACAAAAGGGTGAGGAAAGGATTAGCAATGCATACATACAAAAGCTTATGCAAGCCTTGTGCAAACTATGCCGCTATGCAAGCTATGCTAAAGATTATGCATAAAGCATGCATGAGGCCTTATGCATAAAGCTTTAAGAGCATAAAGCTATGCATGAGGCCTTATACATAAAGCTTATGCATAAAGCATTATGCATGAGGCTTATGCATAAAGCACTATGCAAACCACGCTATCCTAAACTAAACCGTACCCCAACACTATGCATAGAGCTTAATGCATGCATAAATTAAGCTCTATGCATGCATTAAGCTCTATGCATAGAGCTTAATGCATGCATAGATAGAGCTTAATGCATGCATAGAGGAACCTACAAAATAAAACCCATCTTTTTGGTAGATAAAAATAGGGAAAATAGAGGATAAAAAGATAGGAAAGAGAGGAAAGCACTTACCTCTTTTTGGTGATGTTGAAAGAGAAGATTAGAAGACCTACAAAACCAACAAAAGGGTGAGGAAAGGATTAGTAATGTATACATACAAAAGCCCTAAGAACCTAATGCATACATACAAAATCGAAAAGAGAGGAAAGAGAGAAAATAATTTACCTCTTTTTGGTGAAGTTGAAAGAGAGGATTAGAAGACCTACAAAATAAAACAAAAAGTTGAGAAAATAATTAGTAATACAAAACCCTAAAAGTGTGAATAGTATGGATACACAAGGAGGTTTATCCTTCAACACACACACACACCAATTTATAACAAAACCAAGAGGAGAGGAGAGGAGAGGGGAGGCGAGGGGAGGGGAGGGGAGGGAGGGAGGGCAAAGAAGGAGGTGGAGAAGGGCTTGGGAGAGACAAAGAACCTGCAAAACAAATAAGAAAGCAAAAAAACAAGAAAATTACTCTTAATTACACACACAGACATTTTACATCACGTGTACATGTAACCAAGAGGAGATGGGAGTGAGGGAAAAGGAGACATACCTGGTGAGGAAGCAAGTAAAACACACGCGCACGAAAAAAAACAGAGAAAAAAGAGAGGTTCTGTTTTACTGTAAAAACTTGCGCCGTCGATATATGCATCGAAATAAGCATGGAAAAAACATCAAAAAATACGTGGAAAAAAGCATCAAAAAATACGTGGAAAATAGCATGAAAATAAGAGTCAAAAATTAAAATTCCCACGCTCTTTTTGATTGACGACCTTTTTGACGCTTATTTCCACGGTCGCTACTTTTCATTCAAATTCAAAATCTTTCCAGATCTTACGCACCCCTGACATTTCAAATTACCTATCACTGACTACCACCCTCCACAAATACTTAAGAGAGGATTTCCCTCCAAAAATAAGCATTTGTTCCCATTTTGCAAATCAATATGGAAACCATGGACGACGCCACACCCTCAAATTTTAATGATTTAGAGGAGAAGACACTTTGCCCATGTACTCATCACTGCATATACCAAGTGGCTCGACGTCGACGAATTTGCAATGATGATACAAAAAATGGAGAATATTTTCGATGGAGCAATTGGAACATCTAATTAGTGGCAATGCACGCTTCAACAATGACGAACCAGTGGATATTCGGCCTGAACGATAGAGACCAACAAGAGTAGCCACAAACGAGGTGATCCAACAACCCGAGGAACTTGAGGCGGATTTGGAACAAATACTAGAACATGACATGAATGACATCATAAATGCCTTACATGATGGAACATAATGAGGTTTGGAACACGAAGAGTTAGAAGCAAACACACGACGTGTGGAATATGCTTCCCACCAAGAAGAGAAACAACTACATATATAGTGGAGCACATGTGTCTGTTTTACGTGCTTTCCTATCCATATTGAACTTGCAATCTATTTTTGGATGGCCTAATACGAGCGTATCAAAACTTTTTGCGTAAGTGATGATATCATATGCAATTATGAGTTATGTACCTTTATATGCATTTTCTTAGCTTGACTATTTTGTGTAACAGCTTATTCAAACATCAAATATTGCCAGAACATAATGAGATGCCAGTGGACCGTAGTTGAGGAAAAGCAATGTTGCACTCGATTGGCATGGACTACAACACATACCATGCTTGTCCAAATGATTGTATTCTTTATTGACAAGAATATAACAACACAGTACAATGTCCGCATTGTGGTACATCGAGGTAGACAAGATGTGCAAGGAGAAAGGGTACTAGCAAAAATTTTACGACACTTTTCCATCATCCCTCGGATTAAAACAATGTTCAAGTGTAAATCCATTGTAGGATTGATGACTTGGCACTGTAACACTAGGTCCATGGATGGTGTTATGCGTGTGCCCACAGATTCCCATGCATGGAAGCACATTGAAGAGAAGTGGGTAGCCTTTCAGGAGGAGGCTCGCCATATTCGACTCGGACTAGTGATGGATGGAGTGAATCCATTTGGTCTACGAAGTTCATCATGGAGTACATGGCCTATTTGTCTAGTTAACTATAACCTTCCCCCATGGCTAGTAATAAAAAAGGGCATCTTTTATTGTCTTTGATAGTTCCTAGAAAGTACAAGGTGAAGAACATGGATGTGTATTTAGCCCCTTTAGTTAAGGAGCTTCGTGTTCCATGGGAGGGCATTGAAGTTCATGATATTTCCAAGAGGTTTGGACATCGTGCGCTAACATAGATAGGAATACTTATGTGGACTATGCATGATTGGCTTGGCTATGGAGAGTGCTCAGGTAGTAATACTGTAGCATATTATGTTAAGTCATGATTGTCATCCAAACTTACCTGCTACAATCTTTTTTGATGTTCTATAGGGCTTTCAGTGTCAGGGTATAATGGATGTTCATTATGTGGGCCGCAACTTGAGGCTCGATACTCAAAGTCTATGAAGAAGATAGTATACAAGGTCCACAAGAAGTATCTCCCAGTGGACCATCCTTTGCGTGAGGGATTTCTAGGGAGGTCTCCTCGCATATGGAAGAGCAGTGTGATTGGAGGATCTTATGGGAGAAGGATCCAACCTGTACACCTCTAGGAATGAAGCGTCTATCCATTTTCCATCAACTTTCATATTGGAATGACCTTCTAGTGAACCATCTTCTTGTCCCAATACACATTTTCAAGAATATAGCCGAGGTGCTTTGGAAAACCATCAATGGAGCAAAGGAGAGCAAGGCACAACAAGATGATTTACAAGAGGTTCAATGCATGCACCACTTATGGGCCCAAAATAGAGCAGATGAAAAGGTGAAGCTACCAAAAGCACCTTGGGTCATGACAAAGGATGAGCAACGGTGTGTAAAGAAGTGCATTAGTGAGTTTCCAACCCCTATAGGATGCATGCATTTCTTGAAGGGAGAATTTACAAAGGACAATGAGCTTAGTGGCTTGAAGAGTCATGATTGGCACAAATTCTTGCAATTCATGCTTCCTATAGCCATCAAGGATTGCCTCAATGATGACATTAGAGCAACAATTTATAAAATTGGTGTAGTGGTACGTTGGATATCAAGGAAAGAGATTAGTAGTAGAGACACATTGGAAGCAACACAATTAAACTCCATCGAGGCTATTATAATGGCTGAGAAATACTTTCCAACAAGTATTTTAACCATTCAATTGCACTTGCTAGTTCATGTGGTTAATGAAGTTGTTGTGGGTGGGGTTGTCCATAGCCGATGGATGTTTTTCTTGGAGAGATTTATGAAGACACTTAAAGGATTTGTTCGTCAAAGAGCTCGTCCTGAAGGTAGCATGGCAGCGGGATGGCTTGTTCAAGAATCACTTATATATATAACTAAATTTCTTAGTACGTCTGATCCTGATATGCCAAGATTATGGACACAAGAAGAAGATGATCGTGACTAGTTGGGAAAGAGCCACAAGAGAAAGGCCTTGTGAGAACAATGGATGTAGCATTGCGTGAGAAGATCAATAAATTTTGCATCTTAAACTCACATGCTATAGAGAAATGGATCAAGGAATATTACTTGGTGAAAGCTGAAAGGGACTAAGCTCGTTTGAGTTTTAGAAGGAGTCGAATAACCCGCATAGTACCGTACCCAATAGAACTTGCACTTCTTCTAGACTTCCCTTCTAATAAATGGCTCAAGCAAACCATACTACAAGCTAAACGCAATGGTGAATCAATAAGTGATGAGGAGGAGAGGCTTGCATATGGTTGTGATTTCCATGTATGTGAGTTAGAGGTATCTACGCATTTTCTTTTATGTTATACTTTTGTGAATTTATACAATAAAAGTACTTATTTATTGTGCTTGCACAGTATCATAAGTTTGGGGCAATTTGGTCACGTGGACGTCACAGTCTTTGTTCGCGCGCTGCTCTGTGTGAGAGCAACCAACAGCTCCTCTAGAAAAAACATCTTTTGACAGAGTGTACGCTAGCTTTGATACTACTGAAATGTGAAAATGTAGACCTCAAGATGCCGTTCCCACAAAAAATACAAAAAATGAGATAGAACACTAGATTGGGTTCGAACTGTCCCCCCCAAGAATTTGCCAAAAGCATTGCTACTTGAGTATTTTTATATCTCGTCCCAACTGCCCCCCCAAGCATGTGCCCAAAAACATCTCCGCTTGAGTATTTTTATAGTATTTTATTCCATAAAAAATAGAGTACATGGCTATTTTTAGCCCAAGCTTGCTCTACAAGCTTTCGTTTTACAAAAATTAAATGGTAAAATATATAAAAAATCTCACTCCTATGACAATATTAAGATAGAATCACCACAACACAAATATGTCATTTCTTCATGGATGAACGCAACCCTCTCACATTGTCATGATTTGTGAAAGTCATGGAATAAATGTTTTTTGTTCCATTGACACTTTGAGCGCATTATTTTAGGCCATTTCTTGAGTTATTTATGTGTGTTAAGATAGAATCACGACGACAAAGCAAACATGCCGTTTCTTCATGGACGAACACAGCCCTGTCTGTTGTGGTGATTTGTATGAAAGTCATGGAATTAATGTTATTTGCACCATTAAGTCACTTTGAACACATTATTTTAGGCCATTTCTTAATTTATTTCTATGTGTTAAGATAGAATCACCACAACACGAATAGGTCGTTTCTTGATGGACAAACATATTCATGGATTCCAAACTGGTGATGGCGCATTTGATTGACCGCATCCTTTAAAAAAATCATTTGTATATGTGTAATACAACTACATGTGTAGTGGTCTTTCAATTTTCGAACAAAAAAAGGCTTTAACCTTTCAAAACAATGTTGTGAGATCTTCAATCATGGATATGTTGCCTTGAATCTTAGGAAAATTCTCAAGGGGGTCACTCACAAATATGTAAGCATAGAAAATGGGTTCAAGAGAAGGGGTTTTTAAAATCCTTTTTTAACACATTTTTAACATACAGAAGGGTACCACCACTTAAAGGGGGTATTTGCAGATTGAATAAAAAAAGGGTATGCTTTATTCATGAAAAGATTACAAATAAGGGATTTTTAAATCAGGCCTTGAACACAAGTGATATCGAGAGTTTACATATAGTGAACCTCCCCAGGGAAAAGTTCAACCTGCCATATCCATATATGACTTAAAGCCCTTGAAAACCATAAAATGAATATAAAGTAGCATCTTAAACATAACTCAAGTTGAAAACATAAATAGAAATATGCGTGTATTAACTACTTCTCACTAGATGCCAATAGACAGTTTGCTCACCTCCCGAGGCTTATCAAAAAGATAGATCTTTCTCATAGATGTGACAAACTTGGGTGATAGAATGACTATTAAGTGGATCCTAAGCTTTCTTAACCAATTAGAAGAATGATCTTGGCTAATTAATAGGAATAATAACCAATTCAAACTTAAAAAACACCCCAAATGGAAGAATCTTTTGCCCCTCACAATAATGGTGAGTAGTTTCCACATCAAACTTGTTGGCAACCCTCTTTTCATATCCCTTTGGTCAGCATGGAATGCAGAGAAAGGGGACCTTATCCTGTCATAAGAACCTAGCTACACATGGGGCCTCCATGGTAGAGACTCTATGTGGTGGCATTGTTTGATTGTTCCCCAAGTAGATTAGATCTCGACTGAGACTGCTCTTAGGATCCATAAGAAAGGTATATGTAGTTGGTGGGATGTGTGGGATACTTCTAATAACATCTGGCTATCCAGAGCAGAGTTGATAAGGATTTACACTGTGTCTAATGGAGAGTTATAAGAACTCATTGGTGATAGGATTAGATTGTGGAGTCATACAGATTATTGGTTACTCTTTATTATTGATTTACCTCACCCTAAAGCCTTTGAGTGGAGGTCACAGACTAACTTGCTGCCCATCCCTGCCAAGCATAGGGCTCCCCCTACGCACTACAAACTCAACAAGAGATGGGGTCTTATGTGGGATAGATCACAATGGTACTTCCTCTTTGGTAAGCTGTGGAATAAGTATGTTGAGCCAAAGAAAGCTTGCTTGGTATGGCTAGTAATGCATAGGGCCATCTAAACTCGTTAGAGAGCTCTCATTATTAACATTGGGGATGGTAAATGTCGTAGATGTCAAGTTATGGAGGATGACTTACATATCTTCCTCCACTGTCCCACAAGCCAAAAGATGCTTTGACTCTCTAGCATCTTGTATACAAGACTGGAATGGCCGGTCCCTAGGCTCAAAAAATCTGGTTCTGGGGAAAAGCATTGGGTGCTCTATGGAGTTATGGGCTATGTTGAGGTTTGAAATGCTTTGGTGCCTGTGTGGTTAAACAGATTGGACTTCATTTATAAGAGTATGCCTACTCACCACATCTGGTTGAAAGATCCTTCGATACATGTAGGTGAAAGATTCATTCAGAGGAGATTGAGAGACTTGGATGCCAAGATAGCCCAGCTACACGAGAGAGCAAAGGTCAGACAGGATGACAAGCTGATCAATTCAATCCAAGATATGATGCTATTGAGAGAGGCAGTAATCACCAAGGACGTTTTGCTGTGAAAGCTCTTTATCTTATGTAACTCTTTTTAACTTCTTAATATAAACAGCCGTCCCTTTGAGAAAGAAAAGAAAAGAAAAGGGATTGAAGAAGAAGTGCAACAACTTGCTGGCTGCATCCTGGACATTAATGCTTTTAAGAATTCTACCAAATTGTAGAGGTTTGAGTCCTACCTAGAGTGGGTCATGTCCGTACAAAAAGCTTTTTGTATAAGCCCCTCCTTTTAATATTAACAAAGGAAAAAGCACCTTGGGTCATGACAAAGGATGAGCAACGGTGTGTAAAGAAGTGCATTAGTGAGTTTCCAACCCCTACAGGATGCATGCATTTCTTGAAGGGAGCATTTACAAAGGACGATGAGCTTAGTGGCTTGAAGAGTCATGATTGGCACAAATTCTTGCAATTCATGCTTCCTATAGCCATCAAGGATTGCCTCAATGATGACATTAGAGCAACAATTTATAAAATTGGTGTAGTGGTACGTTGGATATCAAGGAAAGAGATTAGTAGTAGAGACACATTGGAAGCAACACAATTAAGCTCCATCGAGGCTGTTATAATGGCTGAGAAATACTTTCCAACAAGTATTTTAACCATTCGTTCCCACAAAAAATACAAAAAATGAGATAGAACACTAGATTGGGTTCGAACTGTCCCCCCCAAGAATTTGCCAAAAGCATCCCTACTTGAGTATTTTTATATCTCGTCCCAACTGCCCCCCCAAGCATGTGCCCAAAAACATCTCCGCTTGAGTATTTTTATAGTATTTTATTCCATAAAAAATAGAGTACATGGCTATTTTTAGCCCAAGCTTGCTCTACAAGCTTTCGTTTTACAAAAATTGAATGGTAAAATATATAAAAAATCTCACTCCTATGACAATATTAAGATACAATCACCACAACACAAATATGTCGTTTCTTCATGGACGAACGCAACCCTCTCACATTGTCGTGATTTGTGAAAGTCATGGAATAAATGTTTTTTGTACCATTGACACTTTGAGCGCATTATTTTAGGCCATTTCTTGAGTTATTTATGTGTGTTAAGATAGAATCACGACGACAAAGCAAACATGCCGTTTCTTCATGGACGAACACAGCCCTGTCTGTTGTGGTGATTTGTATGAAAGTCATGGAATTAATGTTATTTGCACCATTAAGTCACTTTGAACACATTATTTTAGGCCATTTCTTAATTTATTTCTATGTGTTAAGATAGAATCACCACAACACGAATAGGTCGTTTCTTGATGGACAAACATATTCATGGATTCCAAACTGGTGATGGCGCATTTGATTGACCGCATCCTTTAAAAAAATCATTTGTATATGTGTAATACAACTACATGTGTAGTGGTCTTTCAATTTCCGAACAAAAAAAGGCTTTAACCTTTCAAAACAATGTTGTGAGATCTTCAATCATGGATATGTTGCCTTGAATCTTAGGAAAATTCTCAAGGGGGTCACTCACAAATATGTAAGCGTAGAAAATGGGTTCAAGAGAAGGGGTTTTAAAAATCCTTTTTTAACACATTTTTAACATACAGAAGGGTACCACCACTTAAAGGGGGTATTTGCAGATTGAATAAAAAAAGGGTATGCTTTATTCATGAAAAAATTACAAATAAGGGATTTTTAAATCAGGCCTTGAACACAAGTGATATCGAGAGTTTACATATAGTGAACCTCCCCAGGGAAAAGTTCAACCTGCGATATCCATATATGACTTAAAGCCCTTGAAAACCATAAAATGAATATAAAGTAGCATCTTAAACATAACTCAAGTTGAAAACATAAATAGAAATATGCATGTATTAACTACTTCTCACTAGATGCCAATAGACAGTTTGCTCACCTCCCGAGGCTTATCAAAAAGACAGATCTTTCTCATAGATGTGACAAACTTGGGTGATAGAATGACTATTAAGTGGATCCTAAGCTTTCTTAACCAATTAGAAGAATGATCTTGGCTAATTAATAGGAATAATAACCAATTCAAACTTAAAAAACACCCCAAATGGAAGAATCTTTTGCCCCTCACAATAATGGTGAGTAGTTTCCACATCAAACCTATTGGCAACCCTCTTTTCATATCCCTTTGGTCAGCATGGAATGCAGAGAAAGGGGACCTAATTCTGTCATAAGAACCTAGCTACACATGGGGCCTCCATGGTAGAGACTCTATGTGGTGGCATTGTTTGATTGTTCCCCAAGTAGATGAGATCTCGGCTGAGACTACTCTTAGGATCCATAAGAAAGGTATATGTAGTTGGTGGGATGTGTGGGATACTTCTAATAACATCTGGCTATCCAGAGCAGAGTTGATAAGGATTTACACTGTGTCTAATGGAGAGTTATAAGAACTCATTGGTGATAGGATTAGATTGTGGAGTCATACAGATTATTGGTTACTCTTTATTATTGATTTACCTCACCCTAAAGCCTTTGAGTGGAGGTCACAGACTAACTTGCTGCCCATCCCTGCCAAGCATAGGGCTCCCCCTACGCACTACAAACTCAACAAGAGATGGGGTCTTATGTGGGATAGATCACAATGGTACTTCCTCTTTGGTAAGCTGTGGAATAAGTATGTTGAGCCAAAGAAAGCTTGCTTGGTATGGCTGGTAATGCATAGGGCCATCTAAACCCGTCAGAGAGCTCTCATTATTAACATTGGGGATGGTAAATGTCGTAGATGTCAAGCTATGGAGGATGACTTACATATCTTCCTCCACTGTCCACAAGCCAAAAGATGCTTTGACTCTCTAGCATCTTGTATACAAGACTGGAATGGCCGGTCCCTAGGCTCAAAAAATCTGGTTCTGGGGGAAAGCATTGGGTGCTCTATGGAGTTATGGGCTATGTTGAGGTTTGAAATGCTTTGGCGCCTGTGTGGTTAAACAGATTGGACTTCATTTATAAGAGTATGCCTACTCACCACATCTGGTTGAAAGATCCTTCGATACATGTAGGTGAAAGATTCATTCAGAGGAGATTGAGAGACTTGGATGCCAAGATAGCCCAGCTACACGAGAGAGCAAAGGTCAGACAGGATGACAAGCTGATCAATTCAATCCAAGATATGATGCTATTGAGAGAGGCAGTAATCACCAAGGACGTTTTGCTGTGAAAGCTCTTTATCTTATGTAACTCTTTTTAACTTCTTAATATAAACAGCCGTCCCTTTGAGAAAGAAAAGAAAAGAAAAGGGATTGAAGAAGAAGTGCAACAACTTGCTGGCTGCATCCTGGACATTAATGCTTTTAAGAATTCTACCAAATTGTAGAGGTTTGAGTCCTACCTAGAGTGGGTCATGTCCGTACAAAAAGCTTTCTGTATAAGCCCCTCCTTTTAATATTAACAAAGGAAAAATTGTAAGAAAAATACAGAGGGATGAATCAATTGTAGGAAAAATTTCAGAACTTGTAGCTTTCAAAAGATCTATCCATTTTGTATTCCGTTATGTTATATAATATATAATCCCTCCTGTCTGTTTATTAAAAAAAAAAGAGAAATTAAGGTATGCTTGTAGGAATAGTAAAGGCAGGGCTGTATTAAATGAGGTGAGGCAAAGGGTTAACGCAAGGTGGTGGGTACGATACCAGCTAGATTGAAGCAGGCGCGTGGTCCCGTACGTGTGTGAATGCGGGTCAGCCTCTGATTTGACTGAGATGGAGACTTGGTTGGGGGGGGATAGATTGAGAGACAGAGCGCACTGCTTTTTTTCTGCCGGCATTATGTAAATTATTCACAGTTCCCTTCTCCGAGTCAAATCTTTAGTCTGTTACAATTTATCCTTGATTCACACCGTACCCTCCATTTATCAACCCATAATTATCATTTAGCCTTGATTCCTCACTCCCATCCTCATCAAAATGCCATGCACGGCCATCCTCTATCCGTTCATTTTACCTTCCATGTCTACCTTTATATATGTATATAAAAACTCTTTTTCTTTGCCTTTTTTGTGTGATTTCTGTGTGCCGCGTGTGTTTTTTTGGTTTGTTGGAAGGAGTGCGGGAATAGCATTAAGTGATTCAAAGAACCAACTTGTGTGTGTGTGTGTTTTTGTTTGTTGGGGTTGGGGCTAGGGCTAGAGGGAGTGGGAGTGGGCGATAGCAAGTGCAACTTGTAAGTTGTGTGTGTGAGTGTGTGTCTGTGGAGTTGTGTGTGTGTGAGGGAGTCACGAGTGGGATGATGGCAAGTGCAACTTGTAAGTTGTGTGTGTGAGGGAGTCATGAGTGGGGTGGTATGGAGGGAGTGGGGTGATAGGCAAGTGCAACTTGTAAGCTGTGTATGTGTGTGTTTTGAGTGGGATGATAGCAAGTGCAACTTGTTATGTGTGTGTGTGTGGGAGGGGGGGGGGTGTGGAAGGAATGGGCAATAGCAAGCACGACTTGTAAGGTGTGTGTTCATTTTGGGATTGGAGGGAGTGGGGTGAACTAGTAAGTTGTGTTTGTGTGTGTGTGCGCGCACACATGCATGTGCGTACGTGTGTGTTGGGGGGTGTGGTGGAGGGAATGGGGTGATAGCAAGTGCAACTTGTAAGTTGTGTTTGACTGTGTGTATGTATGTGTGTGTGTGTGTGTGTGTGTGTGTGTGTTTGGTTGAAGGAGTGGGGTACATGAAGAGTGGTTGAAAGAAGCAACTTCAACAAAGTTAAGAATGTGGTTACTTGAAAATAAAAACATTTGCATTGATTTTGCCAGCTCTAAAAACTAGAGCTATTGGCCTTAATTTTTTTCTATAATTTGGCATTTTCGATTAGAAAGCTCACCTTGGAGAAAAACTCGTCTCAAAATCTCACGCATGATCTTTGTAAAATACATTTTGACTTTGAAACAAAATTCTTGAGGTATCATCTCCGAAATATATGAAAATGGCAACCACGACAGTAGCTCAGTTGATAGAAGAGGTTGAGTGTTATTCCAGAGGTCCTGGGTTGGATACTCACTGACTCGCTGGATGTGCACCCTTGTACAAACAAATTGCAAGCGGTGGTGTGTGTGACTTCTATACACAAAGCCGGGTGTAATATTCATTTCTTATTAATTTAACCTGAGAAAAATAAAAAATAAAAAATTACAATCACTTATATTGTAGACTATGCAACATCAAATTATGTAAACAAATACAGAAGATAATTTTCAAATTTGTAAAAGAAAACGTAATATTGAATAAAAATCAGCTAAAGGGAGAGATGGCTGTAAGTTCTAATTTATTAAAAACTATGACTCAAAATGCCATCCAAATTTAGAGGCTTTTTTACTCAATGTTTTTCATCTAGAATAGGGTGTTTTTTTTTCAAAAAAAAGAAAAGAAAAGCTTTAACCGAGTGAGAGACATATTTGCATTGGAAATTGTGACTGTCTGAAGGGGCTTCAGAGGGCTTTTAAGAGAGAAAAGCACACTTAAGTGCTTTGCATGGGCATGCAGGGACAGTTTTTTTTTTTGAATCCTTCATATTTATTACCGATTTAATCACCTGCCGACCCGAGGTACTGCCAATTGTATTCTTTGACGAGAGTGTTGGTACATCATTTAATACCTTGGTGTGAAAGTTCCGCAGTGTTCCCAGAAAAACTTTTTTCTTTTCAACAAATCACAATACTTGGACCTTTTAAATTAATTTTGAAGGCTTTTGATGAGAATTTTGAGCTAAAAATTATAACTGAAATCCTTTAAATTTTGCAGATTTTTCAATTTTTAGAAAATGTAATTTGCAGGTGAACACAAAAATGTTGCAGGTGCATTGTATATAGTTTGCAAGTTTTCTGTGATGTAATGAAAACAAACAACAATATATATATACATATATTTGTATATATATATATATATATATAATATGGGTTCTTGATTGATTCAAATGAATCTCCAAACTACTTGACTGGGTATTTGTTATGTTCTTAATTTTTGAAAATACTGAAAATATATTAAGAGGTATTTGTTATGTTTTTCAGAAATCGCATATTTATCATACCAAAAAGCATTTCTTCTTTAATATTTCAAAAAGAAAAATAAAAAAGCCGCATGAATGGAACTTGGTCTGCAAGTTCAATATAAATAAATAAAATTTAGATATTATTTTTATTACTTTTATATTTTTCTAACGTACACCATAAATCAATTCAAAGCAAATGAGGCATTGTTGCAACTTGTAAGTTGTGAGCATTGATTGATTTAATTGCTTATTTTCTTTTCAATAATTTAAAGCTTGAAACTGAATCTAGGTTGATGTGAAAAAAGCATGTGCATGTATAAAGTAACCGGTGATGTGAGTTGATAATCAATGGGACTCATGATAGAGTAACTATATATCTTCAGATCATGCATTTATTTTATTAATTATTTCCTTTAAAAAATATTTCTAGGTTAATATAGTGTTTACATTTTTTATTTTTATTTTATTTTAAAGGGGCATGTTGTTTACATTTTATTTGAATAAAAATTTGAGAAGCGAAGCAAGTTTATAAATTATAACTTGTGTTGAAGTTTGAATGTGAGCATAATTCTTGGCTATAGCCTTTAAAGAACACCATTTTTTTTTTTTGGGCATAATTACAAGGGAGAGCCTTGTGGGTGACTCTACACCAACAATTTTGAGCCTTGGAAGTTCTCCTATAAAGTTCTTTGAGCAATTACTCTTCCATAATCAGCATCAAACACCATAGGTATATGATGCTAGTAGAGATGCTTTCATGAGCTTTGTTAAGCCATAGTCCACACAAAGCTTTGTAGAATTATAATTTAAACCACAAGCATGAGTAAATTCTAGGGTTCCATAAGCTCTATTTAGAAACAAGTATGAGTAAATTCTAGGGTTCCATAAGGTCTATTAAGCTATACTCTACACCTTAGCTTGTCTACAATAATGCCTAGCAACACATGTTAGAGATATAAGTACATGATACTCACAGAGATATAAGTACATGATACTCATAGGGGTGTTTCTTTGAGTTTGATGTTGAGAAACAGTCTGCACAAAGCTTTGCTGAGCATTAACCCTAAGCAACAAGACTGAGTACAAAGAAGCTATAGAGTGATGCATAGATCAGCGGTTCCATGAGCTTTGTTGAGACATACTAGCACAATTATAAGAGAACACAAGCCTATTACTTAGCAACAGTTATGGGCATACTAGCACTCAATGTATTAGAGATGCTTCTATTTAGCTTTGTTGGTGGGCAATACCCTACACCAATTATGAGTGTATACTACTCATGATCGAGGTGCTTCTAGCAGCTATCCATTATCAAGCAACATTTATGATTAGATATTACTAATTAATTATGGTGTTTTCAATTTAAATAACTTGGAGGACTAAGGTTGTCTGAGAGCTCACACTGATTAGAGAAGGCAATTAGCGTTGCTTGGCTGTGGTATTGGAGCGGCTCACTCGGATTTGGAGTGCAAAACAAGTGCCCTTTTGATCCAATTGAGCCGTGCCAATATCACAGCTTCACACTAGTCCTGCCTTTTCTCTTTACAGAAACATGATTAATATAATTAGAGTCACTTCATTTTTTTCCATGTTTTCTTGCAGCAGGTCTGTAAGCAACCCTCACTTTTCTTTCTTAATTTGCTTCTAATAATACATAAAAGTAGGGCGTGCTACCTACTTGAGTCTTGTTATTTGATCGTTTTTGCCTTGCCCACTAAAGAGTTCGCTCTTAATCACCTTTTGGGTTTAATTTCTCATTTCAAGAAAGATTAGGGTTGTGTATCTTCTGACGAGGGAGAGAGCAGGTACGTGCAGTGAATCAATTCTTGTATATTGGAGTTAATCTAACACACGCGTACATAATTACAAGTTACTGATTAGGGTTATGATTGTGTGTATGTGCAGATGAATGCATGAAAGGAAGCTCGCGAGCCAGCAGGCGAAGAATTACAAGATTTACGTGGCGGCGGCTTGCGATACTGGAGCGATTCAATTAGATCATGTGTGCAAGAGAAGAAGCGGGCATGATTCAATTGAGCCGCGCCAATATCGCAGTTGCAATGGGTGTGTGCGCGCGTGTGTATCTCAGCTGCAATGGGTGTGTGTGCGTGTGTGTGTTCTATGCTCTATCTTTCCTAAGCTAATTCATTGCTTTTTTGTTGCAGTAACTGCTCTTCAGAACCATCGTTCAACTTGCTTGGCTCTTACTCCTATGCCGAACTATGGTGATAAGAATGCTTTTAAGTTCATTATTTTCGAATCACGTCCATTTTTTTTGCAAGAAGTCATGGATGATGGGCAATCAACCTTACTCTCGACTTCAAAATTGAAGGCCTAGGCCACTATTAAGGAAAATTTGCTTTTACGGCCTTTATTTGCAAGCTTCTTTTTAGTGGTAGCCTTTACCTGAAAGCTAAAATGGCTTTGATGCCCATTGGAGCTTTCAACTCTCAGGCATAATGATGGGACATAGCCATTTTGTAAGTTGTAACTAGGTCATGGATATTTCTATTCTTTTAGGTCATGGATATTTATGTCTATTAGCCAATTGGTGTTTGTGCTTGTGTGTACGTTTTTTAAACCTAATTGCTAGTTTTAAGAGCTACTCTCTCTCTCTCTCTCTCTCTCTCTCTCTCTCACACACACACACACAAGCTAGCTACACATAGAGCTAAGTGATCCCACAGAAATCAAAATGATTTAGTGTCCCACAGTAGTGAGTTAATTGGGCACACTGAATTCTCTAGAGTTGGAGTGGAGATGGACATGGAAGTCCCCTTCATAGTTGAGCATCGGTGGGGAAGGTGCTCTATTTTTTTAAATCTCATCAGAAATGTAGTGGAGAATGAGATTTCAATGGTAATTCAAGCTTGAATGGCTTCTTCAGCTCAAGTCACGATGTCTTTTGCTTTTGAATGGGGATTAATTCATTCACTATCTCAACATTGCATTAATTACAACCTTATATTTATACCCATGTCTATTACTAACCATAAGGATGTCTTTTGTCTCTAAAAGATATCATTGTCTATGTATGTTTGTTGCAGAGCTCCTAAAGATTTAAAAGAAGAATTTTCACTCACAGAGACATGATATACAATTCATAATTGGGAAGCTGTCTCAAAACCGACTTTTATTGTAAGGATGCCTTGTGTGTTTTAAAGATGAAATCATCTTGTTGTCTATGGTGTATCTATTGTTTGAGAAGAGGAATTGTCATTGTTCGAAATAGACTTGTTGTCAGTTCTTTATAGGTGTGTTCTCATCATAGTCAATTCGCATTAGTGTCACACCTCAAAGACTCTCAAGATTTGATTATTCCGAATACCAATGTGTCTCTTAAACACATCATCATCTCTATATGTATGTGGAGTTCCTCTTGCTTGAGAAGAAAAATTGTTACTGAAGATACTCCTAAATGTACATTTCCTCGATCTGGATTGTGAGGCTCTCTGAATAGTCTTGAAGATACGCCTAAATGTACATTTCCTCGATTGTGAGGCTCTCGGAATACTCTTGAGGATACTCCTAAATGTACATTTCCTCGATTGTGAGGCTCTCGGAATACTCTTGAGGATACTCCTAAATGTACATTTCCTCGATTGTGAGACTCCCTTAATACCACAAAAACATCCATATTATTGACCAATTTCAGTATTAATCATGAGAGATTTGATGCATCTCTCTAATATGGCATAAATTATTTTAGACAACTAGTTTGTTTACTAAGTTTTTGACATAGAATGCAAAGACTCACTATTGCTTAGTGTCTTTTTTTTACATTCACTACAAGCAACGATCCCCTTTTCAAGGGAGAGAGATTTTTTTAACTCCGAGCTCTCATCGTTGATATAAGCATCGATATTCTTGAAAGGTTCGTGTGAAAACCTTGAAGAACGTTGTGAGAGAAAGCGCAAGGCCAGAAGCAAGCATGGTAAAGGGATGGTTGATGCAAGAGTCTCTTGTGTGTATCTCAAAACATCCTTGCATAGATCCTTCCATGCCACGATTGTGGAGTAATAAGGAGGATGATTGACTAATCACTAATGTGCCACAACAAAAAGGAAGGCAACAAATACTAGATAATGCATTAAGCCAAAAGGTGAATACATTCTGCATTCTAAATAGTCCTATCATGGAGAAGTGGATTGGGAGAGATACAAGGATATAATCAATAAATGAAAGGATGAGAGAAGATAAAATAGTTACTTGTTATTCCCGCCCGACTTAGAACCTCTACCAAATGTGATTAATATAGAATGGCTTCGTATAGCAATATCGATGGAATCAAAAAATGAAGAGATGGTCACAAGGGAAGAGCATGAGTTTACACAAGGATATGACCCTCAAGTAATTATACTCTTCATCTTTGTCTCATGCTTTGATTTTTATATACCTTGTTTAATGCACTATACTAAATATCATGCTAAACCTTTTTTATGTCAGTACAAACTATATAATGCAATATGGTCACAGGGAAGGCACTTTCACATGCATCTTCCTCTTTAGCTACTATTGTAGCACCAATGAGTTGATCCATCACCAAATGAAGTTCACTTAGATGATTTGTGATACGCATGCCTTCAGAGATCTCTATTTGAGAAAATATCTTCCACAAGAAGAGATAGCACTATACATTTTTCTCCCAAAATATCATTATGAGCCATTCTTGTGCTTCATACAAGATCTTGGCCAAATTTTCTTATGGTACCTACGTGTCCACAAACCATAAGATAATGAAGGATAGGGCTTTCATGTCAATGTTTACCCACTTAGCCACATCTTCTAGATCTCAAGTTGATGGATTTCTTTCAATGCTAGAGATAATGAAGGATAGGGCTTTCATGTCAACGCTTACCCACTTAGCCACATCTTCCAAATCTCAAGTTGATGGATTTCTCTCAATCCTAGAGATAATCCCCCACATATATCTTTCCATGATTCCCATCTACATCTTCACCATCCAAGTGTAGTACTTGAAACCATCCATGTAATCATTCTTGTCAAAGTAGCATACCTTAGGCACCATCTTTCACGAACCACTTAGATGAATTTTCACAACAAATACAAAATGCAAGGCTTTCATAAAGTTTAGATATCAGCACCACATGCAAGATAAACAAACAACGTACAAGTATAACACCATCCAAAGGTAGCACTTCTCCTAGTGCAGAATAACATGGCCACTTATGCAAACAAACCAAGAAACAAGGATGGACCTTGCTTCAATACTATAAGGAAAATAACAAACATGTATGGCATGTAAGATCTTTGCATGCAGTGAATCACGAATAGCATGCCACAAAGAGATATATTTGACAAAGATAATTAGTGATTCATAGAGAGACTACTTGCTTGCATGACATAAGATTTCAATAGAAACTTAATTACTAAAGTTACCCATGGTTTCATCATGCACTATCTTCAGCACATACGTAATCACAAAATCCATTATTCTATGACACCACTGATGCATCGTCAAATTGATGAAACAAGACCTCAAAATAAGATGCCCAATATAACACAACCACAATAAAAACTATTATGATGAACACACACATAATGATCACAACAAACAAACAACAATAATCACCATCCTCTCTCTCTCTCCCTCTCTCTCTCTCTCTCTCTCTCTCTCTCTCTCTCTCTCTCTCTCAAGGTAATACCAAAAAATAAAAGTGGAGATAACAAATGACCCTTTCGCAATGCAACACACACATATATTCTATAAACTTAGAAGAAAATGTTTTATAAGGAGTAATTAGGCTCTTTAATCGTAAATAGAATCTTTAATCACTACCACTTAGCATCAATTAGATATGCAAACTCGATTTTACTTACTCACTAATACATGACTAGTCTAGATCTTCTCTTAAACCATCCAAATGTTTTGTTCACTAAGGCCTTGATTACAAGATAATTCAACCTTATATTATCTGTACATACCTAGGCATGATCATCATATTTCTCACCATATCATAAATAATATTGATGATTTGTTGATCATCCTTCTTCTCAACATATTATGATCATAAATAAATATTTTTGAACAGTGGCAAAAATTATACAAATTAAAGTAATTTCGAAAATTGTAATCTATTACTTGGTTGCCACTCAAAAGACAATAAATATTGGGAAGTTTGAAAAATTCCCAATTCCCACTTTGGAAATATTCACAAATGAGGAGCACGGTGAACCCTACCAATCTTTTGTCAAAACCCCCTCATGTGATATATCATTGGAAAGCTTACATATAGGCTCTAAATATATAGTCTTCAACAAATTACAAGAAGCTGGTGTGATTAAGATACTCTGATAAGTAGATTCAAAAGTGTCACCTTTTGGAATTCCCAAAGTATGGGGATTTTCTCTCAAACTCCCTAATATGATCTTTAAGTGTTATCAAAATTGATTTTTCATATAGATATACTTTGTGGCCATTCTTCCTTTTAATTACAAATTGATGTTGAAAATTCAAATCATTGGGATTCTTGATACATTTTTCCTCTCATCAATTGAGCCTTGCATATATAGCCTTAAGTCACATGCAATCTCATGTAGATGATAAGAGGAAATGATACATCTTTCAAAAAAGTTGTCATCTCTAGTAATGTGAATTCATAATGCTATGAACATTTATTTATAAAAGTATCAAATATTTGATGAATAATTCGATCATGAGTGACCAACTAAGAGACCTAATTTTGATCACCTTTATCTATTAGTATAGTGAGATATGTAAGAAATGTTTGATTCTTATTATCTCTTATTGTCTTGTTAAGCTACAAGTGAAAATTCCTTATTGTGTTATTAATCTACAGGTATAAATTTCTTAGTAGAGAGCCCTTCCACGATGTGATATTCCATTGTGTTAGCTATTGTTTTGTTTGTATCATTATGCATATTCCATTATATTAGCTATTGTTTTGGTTTATATCATTATGCATATTCAGTTATGTTAAGAACACAAACGTCATCAAGTATTTTAAACAATCAACAAGATTCATTTGAATAAAAGTCTCTTTTCAACATCCTTTAGAACCCCCTCATGTGATAGATCATTGGAAAGCTCACATAAAGGCTCTAAGTATATTGTCTCCAACAAATTTAGAGTGCTCAAGACACTCTAATAAGTACATTCAAAAGTGCCACCATTTGGAATTCCCAAAGTACGGGGATTTTCTCAAACTCCCTAATATGATCTAAGTTGAGTGTTATCAAAATTTATTTTTCATATAGATATACTTTTCTGGTCATTCTTCCTTTTAATTAAAAATTGATGTTGAAAATTCAAATCATTGGGATTCTCGATACATTTTTCCTCTCATCAAGTAACCCTTGCATAAATCACATGTAATCTCACGTAGATGATTAGAGGAAATGATACATCTTTTAACAAAGTTGTCATCTCTAGTAATGTGAATTCATATTGCTATGAACCTTTCTTTATGAAAGTATCAAATATTCGATCAATTCGATCATGAGTGACCAACTAAGAGACCTAATTTTGATCACCTTTATCTATTAGCATAGCGAGATATGTAAGAAATGTTTGATTCTTATTATCCCTTATTGTCATGTTAAGCTACAAGTGTAAATTTCTTAATGTGTTATTAAGCTACAAGTGTAATTTTCTTAGTAGAGGGCCCTTCCACGATGTAATATTCCGTTGTATTAGCCATTGTTTTGTTTGTATCATTATGCATATTCCATTATATTAACTATTGCTTTTGTTTATATAATTACGCATATTCGGTTATGTGTTAAGAACACACAAGTCATCAAGAATTTTAAACAATCAACAAGATTCATTTGAATAAAAGTCTCTTTTGAACATCCTTTAGAACCCAAAAAAATAGATGTTTTTTTATATCCATACCATCAATCAATAAGCCGAGATACTTTAAATCAGCATTTGAGAAAAGGTGGGCTTGACGTAGCCCAGAACTTGTTCAATTTTGTGCAAAGCTTGCTCAAATTTGTGGGAGAAGGAGAAGAATCCTCTTCACAATTTTCAAGTTTTAGATATATTTTGTAAAATTTATAGAGAAATGCCTTCTCAAAATGGTCAATTTCCTCTTCAAATTACAATGAGAAGGTTCTCAATCCGGCCCAATAAAATATATTTCCTGAACACTGCTTTAAAATGGATCCTTGATACATTTGTTTCTATGCTTGGTAGAAATGGCACGTCTCCCTACTTACTTTTCCACATGAATACTCAAAACTTAATTTATTATAGTTCACACATTCTTTGTTTTTTGCAACCTTTAATTGGATTTCCAATTGGCACACATGATATTGCACCCTCACATCCTCACATGTCTTGGTATTGAAACTAGTTGGAAACCCGTGCTTCGCACGTCTTTTGAGGCTTCCAAAATCAAATGCTACCCAAACCTCCTCTTCCCTTTCCCTAACCTCCAAATTCTTGCCACGTGGCAGCTTTGTCAAACTCTTCCTTAAGATAATATATAGAGATAGAGATGTTGCACTCACATCCTCACCTGTCTTGGTATTGAGATGTTGAGGGATGATTTCCACAAATAAGTGAAGAAAGAGGGCTGAATTTTCCCCTAAAAGTGAGGTTCCACTCTACTAAAATGTGTTTACAAAAAGCCTTAGACTCTAGGCTCTCTCTCAGAACACAGACTGTTACACCTTGGATCGTGGTAGCCGGTTCAGATGTGACCACCCGGGCAGGATGCAGCTTGTGAAGTGGACCGGTGGAAGTTATATGAGCGGTGTTGTTGCTGCTAACCATTCTCCAGGTAAGTTTTGAGTGCAGGAGGCAATGAATGCGAGCGCCTGTGCCTGCACAGGAGGCATGTATGCAGTCCGGGCAATGGAGTCTGCAGACTGCAGCGCAATGGAGCACGGAGCATGGAGAGATCAGAGACCAGCGAGTTTCCCAACAGATTCCTCTCTTCCAACCATGCATGACAGTATCATTTCATCAGGTATCCATCGACGTACCGCCTTGAAGCTTTGGTCAAAGAAATACTATTTCTCGGGGCTTCATCGCCATAGCCTTGACTGTGTGTATCTGTATAATTACAGCCTTGGGAGTTGGCCGTAATCAAACATATAGCCTGATCCTATGAGAGCCATGCCACCTTGGTCCTTCACCAGTACCCGACTCAAGTCCTCCTTAAGATTTTGGCTCTTAACTGCAGAAGTTGACGCTTCTTTAAATGTTCCATTCAATGCGTTAGGGCTTTAAATGCTGCATTCAATGCGTTTAGGGTTGTACACTGTATACCATGTTGTCACTTTCACTTTCATGTCTACTGCTCTCGAGTCTAGAGACTGAAGTTTGAAGATTGACCCCTTCAAAGCCCGCGTCGAATTTCCAATTGCAAGCATGCTCCACGCCTCAAATTTCAAGGCTGGCCCTTAATTCATTTGAAAGCATAGTTTCGCCTTGTTGAAGGGCCTCATGCATGGTTTTTGAGCATTTTGGCCATGAAATACTTGCAAAAAGTTAAAATGCCCGTCAAAAATTACTTTAAAATATAAAAAAAACTTGTTATGTTTCACCAAACCTGGCAATTTTTAAGGGCAAGGGTCGTAAAAAAACAAGCTTGATTTGAAGGACCGAATTTTAACCCACTTTTTGTTTTTTTTTTCAAAAAAGGCGTGATTTGAATTATAGGAGAAGAGACTTACAAATCAGGGTTAGATAGGTCACAGCCACTCACTGTCGCGCCCTTGTAATCTCATTATTACTAACATGCAAAACTGACGGGACCTGTTAACCCACTTTTTGTTGCTTCTATCTTGAAAGGGCATATTAAATGACCACTTAGGCGAACACCTTAAGAGTAAAAAACCTTAATTTTTTTAAAATCAAATCACTATGTTTATTAGATCATTGAGGATTCTATAAATTAGCCTACGGGACATCATTTGAACATAAGATGGTGTCATCTATACGATTACTATTTAATATCAAGGCTACCAAGAGTAGTCTTATGTTTTTTGTAATTGTATAATATTGATAAAAATATTTCGTGTTAAATATTTAAATCTAGTATATATTATTTTTGTGTGTTAATAAAAAAATATTTTTTTATGTTAAAATGGTTTATGTTGAAAGTTAGCTTTTCACTATTAAGTTGTTGAGAATAACGTACAAGTAACTTATCATGTGTTGGAAGCAGGGATTTCATTAACGTCTTCACAATTTCGTGATCACGTTAACAAAACCTGTTGTTAACATAAAAATTCTTGTGATCACAATGTATATTCACGGGCATTTTTTATGACCTGCAAAAACCTTCTCTGCCAGTAATCCCGTCGGGAAAATGTCATTTCCCGGTGGGCCCGCCGGGAAAACCCATTTTCCCGGCGGACAAATTAAAAAATTAAAAAATTTAAAAAAATTTAAAAAAATTTAAAAAAATTTAAAAAAATTTAAAAAATCATGCTCACAGTCATTCTTACCATTTTTGGGCCTTCTGGACTCATTTATGATGTCAAAAGTTCAAAATTCTTGGCACAAAAAAAGTTTTGTATAATTTGCTGGCCTTAAGTTCAATTGACACACCAATTAAATCTAACTATACTTACATCAATTGACTCAATTGTCCATGACATCATTGCACTCAATTGAGCCCAATTGGACTCAATTACACTTGATTTACACTCAATTGATATTAATTGGGTGTCAATTGATGTCAATTGTGCCTAATTCGACGCAATTGAGCCCAATTTACACCCAATTTGCATAAATTGGGTGTAAACTAAGTATCAATTGAGTCGAATTGGACTCAATTGATAATAATTGGATGTTAATTGATTTAATTAAGCCCAATTGACTTCAATTGGGTGTTAATTTATTATAATTAATGTCAATTAAGCTCAATTGAGCTCAGTTGACATCAATTGGGTGTCAATTGATATCAATTGAGCTCAATTGGGCTCAATTGCACTCAATTGACACTCAATTGGGTGTTAATTGTATCCTATTGTGCTCAATTGAGCCCAATAGGATGCAATTAATATCAATCGGGTGTCAATTGATCACAATTGATATCAATTGGGCTCAATTGCACTCAATTGTGTGATCGATTGTGTGTCAATTGATGTCAATTGAGCCTAATATGATACAATTGAGCTCAATTCACACCCAATTGGATGTAAATTGAGTGTCAATTGAGCCGAATTAGACTCAATTGATAGCAATTGGGTGTTAATTGATATCAATTAATATCTCAATAGGGTGTTAACTGATGTTAATTGAGCCCAATTGACATCAATTGGGTGTTAATTGAGCTCAATTGGACACAATGGGTATGAATTGAACTCAATTGACATCAATTAGGTGTCAATTGAGCCTAATTGCATCCAATTGAACTCAATTGACATCAATTGGGTAAATTACATCCAATTTAATTCAATTGACATCAATTAAGCCTAATTGCATCCAATTTAACCCAATTGGACTCAATTGAATCCAATTGGACTCAATTGACATCAGTTAGGTGTCAATTGAGCCTAATTGTATCTATTTGGACTTAATTGACATCAATTGGTGGGTGTCAATTAAACCCAATTGGAGTCAATTGATATCAATTGGGTGTTTATTGATATTAATTGAGTTTAATTGACATCAATTGGGTGTTTATTGATGTCAATTGAGTCCAATTAGATGCAATTGGACTCAATTGGGTGTGAATTAGACTCAATTAATATCAATTGGGCTCAATTGATATCAATTAGGTGTGAATTGATGTCAATTGAGCCCAATTCGATGCAATTGATATCACTTGGGTGTCAATTAGACTCAATTGGCACCCAATTGATGTCAATTGAGTCCAAGTGGATGTCAATTGATATCAATTGAGCCCAATTGATCAATTGACACCCAATTAGACTTAATTGATATCAATTTGACTCAATTAAGTATTAATTGATATCAATTAGACTCAATTGGGTGCTAATTGATGTTAATTGAGCTCAATTAGACTCAATTGATATCAATTAGGTGCTAATTGAGTGTAATGATGTCCATTAAGCCCAATTTGGCTTAATTGACATCAATTGGGTATCAATTGACTACAATTGATGTCAATTGAGCTCAATTGACATCAATTGGGTGTTAATTAATGTCAATCGAGTCCAATTAATATCAATTAAGTATCAATTAAGCCAAATTGATATCAATTGGGTGTCAATTGAGCCCAATTGACATCAATTGGGTGTGAATTGAACGTGATTGGACTCAATTGACATTAATTAGGTATGAATTGATGTCAATTGAGCTCAATTGGATGCAATGGATATCAATTGGATGTCAATTGGACTTAATTGGCACCCAATTGATGTCAATTGAGTCTACTTGGATGTCAATTGATATCAATTGAGCCCAATTGATCAATTGACATCCAATTAGACTTAATTGATATCAATTTGACTCAATTGGATATTAATTGATGTCAATTAAACTCAATTGGATGTTAATTGATGTTAATTGAGTCTCAATTGACAGCAATTGGATGCCAATTGAGTACAATTGATGTTAATTAAGCCTAATTTGGCTCAATTAACATCAATTGGGTGTCAATTAACTACGATTGATGTCAATTGAGCTGAATTGACATCAATTGGGTGTTAATTGATGTTAATTGAGTTTAATTGACATCAATTGGGTGTTAATTGATGTCACTTGAGTCCAATTAGATGTAATTAGACTCAATTGGGTTTGAATTAGACTCAATTGATATCAATTGGGCTGAGTTAATTGGGTGTCAATTGAGCCCAATTGACATCAATTGGGTGTGAATTGAACGTGATTGGACTCAATTGACATTAATTAGGTATGAATTGATGTCAATTGAGCCCAATTGGATGCAATGGATATCAATTGGGTGTCAATTGGACTCAATTGGCACCCAATTGATGTCAATTGAGTCCACTTGGATGTCAATTGATATAAATTGAGCCCAATTGATCAATTGATACCCAATTAAACTTAATTGATATCAATTTGACTCAATTGGATATTAATTGATGTCAATTGAACTCAATTGGATGTTAATTGATGTTAATTGAGTCTCAATTGACATCAATTGGGTGCCAATTGAGTATAATTGATGTTAATTAAGCTTACTTTAGCTCAATTAACATCAGTTGGGTATCAATTAACTACGATTGATGTCAATTGAGCTGAATTGACATCAATTGGGTGTTAATTGATGTTAATTGAGTTTAATTGACATCAATTGGGTGTTAATTGATGTCACTTGAGTCTAATTAGATGTAATTAGACTCAATTGGGTTTGAATTAGACTCAATTGATATCAATTGGGCTGAGTTAATTGGGTGTCAATTGAGCCCAATTGACATCAATTGGGTGTGAATTGAACGTGATTGGACTCAATTGACATTAATTAGGTGTGAATTGATGTCAATTGAGCCCAATTGGATGCAATGGATATCAATTGGGTGTCACTTGGACTCAATTGGCACCCAATTGATGTCAATTGAGTCCAATTGGATGTCAATTGGTATCAATTGAGTCCAATTGATCAATTGACACCTAATTAGACTTAATTGATATCAATTTGACTCAATTAAGTATTAATTGATATCAATTAGACTTAATTAAATATTAATTGATGTTAATTGAGTCTAATCGAACTCAATTGATATCAATTGGGTGCCAATTGAGTGCAATTATTATCAATTAAGCTCAATTCGACTCAATTGGCATCAATTGGATGTCAATTGACTACGATTGATGTCAATTGACTATGATTGATGTCAATTGAGCTCAATTGACATCAATTGGGTGTTAATTGATGTCAATTGAGTCCAATTAACATCAATTGGATGTCAATTGAGCCCAATTGATATCAATTGGGTGTGAATTGAATCGGATTGGACTCAATTGACATCAATTAGGTGTGAATTGATATCAATTAAGCCCAATTGGATGCAATTGATATCAATTGGGTGTCACTTGGACTCAATTGGCACCCAATTGATGTCAATTGAGTCCAATTGGATGTCAATTGATATCAATTGAGTCGAATTGATTAATTGACACCCAATTATACTTAATTGATATCAATTTGACTCAATTGGGTATTAGTTGATGTCAATTGGACTCAATTGGGTGTTAATTGATGTTAATTGAAGACTCAATTGACATCAATTGGGTACCAATTGAGTGCAATTGGTGTCAATTCGGCTCAATTAGCATCAATTGGATATCAATTGACTAGGATTGATGTCAATTGAGCTCAATTGACATCAATTGGGTGTTAATCGATGTCAATTGAGTCCAATTAAGCCCAGTTGTGTCCAATTGGGTGTCAATTGATTGAATCCAATTAAGTCCAATTAAAAGCCCAATTGAGTCCAATGGGGTGTCAATTGATGTCAATTGAGCCCAATCGATCAATTGACACCCAATTAGACTTAATTGATACCAATTGGACTCAATTGGATATTAATTGATGTCAATTAGACTCAATTGGAAGTATAATAAGATCTAATTGATGGTAATCGAGCTTAAGGTGATAAATTTAGAGATAACTTTTTTTGTATAAAGAATTTTGAACTTTTGACATCATAAATGAGTCCAGAAGGCCCAAAAATGGTAGGAATGACTGTGAACATGAAAATATTTTGACCATTTTTTTAAACTTTTTTTCCCGCCGGGAAAATGGATTTTCCCGGCGGGCTCGCCGGGAAAACAAAAAGCCCGGCGGGCTTCGGGAGGTTACCAGTGAGACCGGCAGGTTACCAGGTCACTGGTAACCTGCTATTTTGAGAACATGAAAACATGTGAACATGTGAATAACATGTTCACAAGTGTTATTAACAAAAAAAATCTTGTGATCACGTGAATATAAAATCCCTGGTTGGAAGCTTAAAGTTACTTAGGATAGAACATAAGTAACTTTACATGTGTTGGAAGCTTTTGCTTCACACTTGCAAGTTGCTTAGGATAGAGTAGAAGTAACTTAGCATATATTAGAAGCTTTTTCTTCACACTTGCTAGTTGCTTAGGATAGAGTAGAAGAAATTTGGCATGTGTTCAAAGTTTTTGCTTCACACTTGCAAGTTGCTTAGGATAGAGCATTAGTAACGTGGCATGTGCTGGAAGCTTACTTCACACTTACAAGTTGCTCAGAATAAATGTGTTAAAAGACCATTCCACACTACTCAAGGTGCTTAGGATCATTTAGTAGGAGGAGACATGACTGGACATGTATTGGAAGCTTGCTTCACACTTACCAAGTTGCTTAAGATTATAGTAATATAAGTTTGCATGAGCTTGAAGTGTTTTCTTTTGACAAAAAAAGTTGATCAATTATTAATTTTTTTCATTTCATTTCATGGCTTGTAGATCATTTGTGTCTACATATATATTTGTGTCTACATATATATTTTTTTCTTAAAAGTTAGAAATATACTTATATTTCTTCATAATTTAAGTGAGTTAGAGCATAATTTTACTTCAGAATTATCAAGTTCATTAGGCTTTACTATATATAAAATAGCAATGGGAATGTGTGTTTGAAACTTATTGCACACGTGTGTAGTTGCTCATAATATATTGAAAATTAACCTATATAATAATTTACTAGATTTACTAATATCATTTAATTATTATACATATAAAATACAGATTAATTTTACTTTAATATAGTATTATAGTATGGTTTGAGGTCTCGAGTGTTCATATATCAAGGAACTGAAGTAGGGCAAGATGACTCTACATGTTCAATATAAAAGTTGTGGTTAGACTTTTCATGGTAGTGCCAGCACTTAAGTGGAGTTGGAATTAATGTAGAGCATTTCTTAATGCGTCCTTATGATATGTATGTCACTTTACATAAGTAATATGCCAAATTACAATCCAAGGAGAAAACAAAGAGAAGGCTTTCCATGTCATCTACATATATGGCATCACCTTCATAATGAACTGAGTAGAATATATAATCACTTAACACTCCAAACAATACTTTAGCAGAAGAATTGTCATCAAGTAGCTATGAGCACCTAAACATGCTCTTTCTCTTGTGCTAAAGTCAACTCAATGATTACCAAGTTGGCAGCAAAGAGACTAGGACATCTAAGATCCCTCACTCTAAGGGATATTCTGTACTTCCTGTTAGTGTTGCTACCGTAGTGCACAATCCATCCTCAGGTAACTATTACAGCCCCTACACATGGCAACATATGGGATTTACATGTGGTAACACGTGGGATGTGTACACACTATTATGTGGGACTTACACGCTAGTAATGCATTGAACATGTGGACGTTGTGTGGGAAAACCAATGGCGGTATACTATTTCACATCATTGCTTATAATAATAAGTGCGAACGAGTAATGTTTATGGGTGATGGTTGTAGGCCAAAGACCCAATGATGTGTAGCATGGGGATACTAATAGGAATATAGGGGGCACGTGAGTATAGTGTGTGGCTAGGAAGGTACACACTAGACACCCGGGGTCACTGGTATATATAATGGTTGGGTGGTTCAACATGGTATGCTAAGCTAGGTTTCTTTTTATTATTCTTGAGTTCTTCTACTTCTTTCTCATGTTATTTGCATGAGGCTAGATAAAGAAACCTTGATTGCCTTACATGGAGGTTTTTCATTCGGTATCAAAGCCCAAGCCTTGGTTCTTGGCTATGGGGGAAAGGCTTTTAGTAGCACATTTGAGCCTCGATTTGAGCTTACTTTGAGCGAGGAGAAGCTTGCAGAAGGGTGGAGAAAACAACACTGTTGCACTTGTCTGTTTTGATTTCTTTCCATCCGTCTGTTCGATTTCCCTCCGTTATCGAGTTACTACCACCATTGTTTCCATTGCTCTGGTGTTGTCGCCCATTGCCTCTGAAATGTGGTGGCTAAGCCTTTTTAGAAGATTCTTGCCAAGAATCTCCAACGCGCCGCTTAGCTACACGAGCCATGCAGCCATCAATGCTGCTACTATTGACATTGTTGTTGGCCGTCACATAGTGTGGCTAACTATAGCCACACAAAATCCTTGCAACCCTGCTACAATGAAAGTCCCACAAGTAAGCAGTAAAGAGAATATGGAAAAGAGGGAGAGCTTGAGTTTCTTGTAAGCAAACAAACACATACAAGAGAGTGCAAGAGATGAGAGAGATGGATGGCTGAATTTTCTTCTATCTTCTTCTCTTCTCTATAACCATATAACTAGAAGATAAGAGTACATACATAAAGGGAAAGTACTCTCCTACAACAACATACAATGGTTGGTCTATAGTGTGAACTCAACTATATGAGCAGGCGTTATAACTATTCCATAACTCTATTGCTCCAAATTGGTTGTCACATAGCCTGTCATCCAACAAGTGGCATATCAACCATAATCTCACTAACCATGTCAGTGTGGCATAAGTGCTGAAGTAATCTCACTAACCATGTCAGTGGCATAAGTGCTGAAGCTATCACCCAGGCGGGTCATCAATGTCCACCAAGCACTAGTTGAGCTTAGTCTCTCAACACTCCCTCTCGAGCTCAATTCCACACACTACACTCGAAGTAAGCTCCTAAACCTATGGAGCTTCTCTATATTCCCAATGCCTTTATGAAGATATCAACCACTTGATCCTTTGTGCTAATATATACCAGATCTACATCACCAGCTAGAACCTTCTTCCTCATAAAGTGATAATGCACCTCAATTTTCTTTATTTTAGCATGGTATATTGGGTTACTGGTCAATTGTATGCTACTCATGTTGTCATAATAAATGATAACTACCCTATCCAAGGGCTTGTCCATATCACAAGTAGCTTCTAAAACTAAGCTACCTCACAAGCTGCTAGCAAAGCACCCTTGCACTCTACCTTTGTACAAGACAAGGCAATTATTGGTAGCTTCTTACTACTCCAACTCATAGTAGTACTCCTGAATGAGAACATAAAACCCTCTGGGGGTATACTACTGAGAGAAACCCTATGTATCACATGTGTTCAAGGGGTATTTAAAAAACCCTTTACCTATGAATTTTTCATTAAATAAAATGATGCCTTTTTCTTATGGACTTACGATTTTTTTTTCCAAAATCAATTTAAAAATCCCTTCTGTAAATTTAACTTAAAATTTTGAATTAAAAAACCCCCTCATTTGAACTCACGTGGTATACTTATATATTTTTAGGTGAACCCCCTGAGATAAAAACCAGTGGGTAGATCTCCTATCTGCAACACTACCATCCCAATGAGCATCTGTGTGTACCCATGTAGTTGTATCTCTATACCAGCCTCATCTTCTAGATGTTGACGCTTTCTGCTCTTCCTAGGACCAACATACATTTCCCTTGTTTCTCCATGAACAAGAGATGATAACTCTTCTAATATTGACGCCTTGCTGACACCAGCAGCTACATCATTGTCACTCCTTTCACTAAGGCCACTCTCGTGCCACACAAATGCATGTTGTAGTTGAAATGTGTCATCCCTGAATTTTTCAACCAGCTTCTCTTTCTTTGTAAAAAAACTCTCCCACCATGCTAGAGAGCTCTCTAGAAAAAACACGTGTAACATGTATTGTCTCCTTGATCTTGTTCAAACATTACAGGAAATCAACAGAGCGATTTTCTTTTTCAGCTTTTTGTGTCTCGCTCATTGTATAGAGAGCATCATGTACTTTGCTTGTTTAATTTCATGACAAGGAATGAATAGTAAGAACTTCAAACCCTTTGCTACTCCTACTGCTGCTGGCAACAAATCTTCAGAGTTTGAGTACTTTTTGGACCACATTAGAGTATGTTCCTCCTTAATTCTAAATTGATGCTGAAAACTATGATCATTGAGCAGTACAAATGATGGCATATTAGTGGTGGCCACGCTGGTTACAAAGCATCTAAAATCATATATTTCTTCCATGATTTTGATGGAGGGATTGGGAGCATATGCATCCTCTAACAAGATGCAGATCTAGAAGGTCAAATGCACTTTTCTTTGCCAATTTGATTGAGAACCTACTAAACATATGATCATGTGTGTGTCCCACCAAAAAAAACCCAAGCTTAACTTTCTTGAATATCTTCTTTTGTACCAGAGTACACAAGGAGAACTTGGTTTTTATTTTCTCTGCTAGTGTTATCCAGTTATAAGTATAGAACGGGTGGTAGTTTGCCTTGCCATTCTCCAATGATGTTTTGAATGATGGTGATATGAATATTAGCAAAATTAGCAAAGATCCTTGTTGATGACATGACACCATTGAAAAATAAGGCTCCTATAACATGCATTTGGATAAAAGTTTCCTCCTTGAGATTCTTAGGAGGATGCATAAAATGAGGCAACATGGTTTTCTTTTGATCCATGCTATCAATGACAATGCCTAAATATTTATCCTTCTTCTCTAAATGCTTTTTCATGTGCTTTAAGGCATGTAGAATGCACACTACAAAAGAGATTCAATATTTTTTCAATATAAAAAGTTAATTTAAAATAACCAACATAGCCACTTTAAAAGATCTATAACTTCAAACTTAACTTACTTTTTTCTTATGTAGTCTTTGTTGTGTCTCACTTTGCTTTCCACTCTGCACATATTTGGCAAACACCCATCTTACTCTTCTTGGGAATTTTGGCGCAAGAAATCTTGTCTCCATATTCTCAAGAAAGAGGGAAGTGAGAGAGTGGGGTTTAGAGTTTCTTTCTGTGACTCCACATATAAACTGTATACCTCTCTTTTAGTAAAATTGTCACGGCGATGTGTGAAGCCTGAGTTAGGTAGTACTTCTTCATTGAAGGTGATAAAGTTTCCCAACCATTGCTTTAGAAAACAATATTGGGGGATTTCATGTGTGCTCAATGTTAAAGAAAAACTTTCTTGGGCCACATTTACTAAGATTTTTTAAATTCTCAGACTGCATATGCAAAATACCTTTAAGAAACTTGCTCTACAAACTGGAACATCTGAGATCGCAAACTTAGTTGACAAGGTGGAGTGTCACACACAAGACCTTAAAAACACATTTTGTGGACCTCTCCCTAAACTAAAAAAATTTCTACACTCTAGTGGGATTTTCTAAAATCCTAAGCTCCTCAAACAATTTCTAGCACAACAAAATTCTCTACATGTCTCTTGAATCACTAGCCTTGAAAGAAGGCACTCCTTTCTATCACCTCTTGCCCTTCGAGCTCGCGCTCTCTCTCATTGACTGCTACATTCCCATAAAGCTGTTGTGGTTCTTGTTCGACCACATCAAAAGAAACTCTTCTTGAGCATCGTCTAAAACAAGGAGTTTCTTCATTAGCATTCAAATTTGTGTTTACAGAAGGTGTTAGCGAGATAGAAGGGCAAAAGGGTTCTGAGTTGCTAGAACTACTTAGGAGATCCATTTGCTAGAGTGTGACAATTAAAATGAATTAACTTGGACTTCTGAAGGGGTGCCTTAGTAGGGTTATTCTTTATTCAATGGAAAATAATTTTAATATTAATTAAATAAATAATTCTAAATTTAGAAACCATGTGAGGCTTTAAAAGGGGAGGGAGAGGTTCATTTTTCATGTGCGCAGGTTGTGTTTGGAGCACTCGACTATCTTCTCTACAAACGTGTTTTTTTAATGCAAACTCTACTTCAAGGTAAGTTTGTCTTTTTGAAATTTGAATTTTTAGTAGTAATATTGTATTTATTTTTGTTTATTACATTGCCTCAAAATCCTAAAACAAATAAAAAGTATAAAATATTTGACAACTATAAATTAAAAAATCAAAACATTTTTTCACCTTAAAAATTTTACTTTTTTTAAAAAATTTTAAAAATCATATTGGCTACTTGGAATTTTAAACAAAAACATTACTACCTTTTCTAAATTCTATTTTTTTGAAACTTTGGAGTGAAAAATGACGGTCCATATCTCAAGTGGAAAAAACATATGGATTCTAGAATCCTTTTTGTACTTTTGTAAAAAAATTCAAACTTGTAAATTTTTCTTTGTGAAATGGAATCCAAAGTTTTGAGGAAAATATGTATCATTGTTAAAATGTTTTTTTTGGGTAAAAAACAAAACATGAAGTGCAAGTTATTTTGAATAAATTTTGGTAATCCTACTCAGCTTATGAGACAAAGTGGATTTCAAAATCCTACTTTGTGAAAATCTAGATTCCAGAATCCAACTCAAGAGCAAAACTAGATTCCACAATCTAGCCTCCTTGAAGAAGTGGATTCTGGAATCCAACTTGACACAAAAAGTGGATTCTAGAATCCAACTTGACACAAGGAGTGGATTTTGGAATCTAACTTGATAGAAGAAGTGGATTCTAGAATCTAGCTTGACACAAGAAGTGGATTCTAGAATCCAACTTGATAGAAGTAGTGGATTCTAGAATCCAAAAAGCACAAAAAATAAGGGTTTATGAGAAAGGAGGAGAGAAAACTATCTTGAAGTTGTTTTGCCCATGTTGAAGCTTTTTACCCTGATGAAGCTTTGAGAATCTACTTTCTTCCCTACAGTGTTGCATGGTAAGCCGTCTTGCTTTGAAATCTTAGGTACGTTTTTCCTTAATGTTTTTCTACTTTGGTGACTTTGTGCTAGCCTTCAAACATGGCTTCTTTATTTCATTGAAGTGTATTCATTGGCCACACAACTTGTGATTTTTGTCTATATAGCCATGCAATTTTTCTTGTACAACTGCTTTTGCTTGGTTATGGAGGAGAAGGCTTCATTAGGAACTCAATGGAGTCTTTTTGGGCCCTTTAATTTGCCATTGCCTAATGGAGGTGATTAAGAAATAGACAAATAGGGAGATTACATGTGGACTGAAACCAATGGTTTGTAAGAGCCTAGAAGGTAGTGGTCAAACTTAGAATAATAGGCTAAATAGGCTCTTTTTTAATTTTTAAAATCAACTGAAACTCAAAAAATTTATACGTATATGAATTTTTCCCCTATTTTTTATAGAAAAGGATAGCTACAGCCTGCAGCCATCATTAAGTAAGGTCTCTAAAGTGATAGAGGCCAAAAACGAGTTCCCATCATTATCTTGCATTCAATGCACATTCCCCTTCACTTTCCACTATCCCTCTCTCCCACGTTCCCTCCAAAATGCTCTCTCTTCCCCCTTTCTCATAGCAGGGCGTTTTTCACTCTCTAGACTACTTCTTTTAGCTATCTACCTCTCTCTGCACTGAGAAACCTAGATCTATAGCTATGGAAGCTTGATCTCCAACCTCCTCTCAGAAGCTATGGAAGTTTGATCCTCACTTACATTTCCTTACTTCATCCTTCGACCTTGTCCAACCTCCTTTTACAGAGTGTAACAGCAGAGCTTAGCTATGGAAGCTTGATCTGCAACCTCCTCTTAGAAGCTATGGAAGTTTGATCCTCACTTACATTTTCTTACTTCATCCTTCTACCTTGTCCAACCTCCTTTTACAGAGTGTAACAGCAGAGCCAAGCTATGGAAGCTTGAGTTGCAAATGCTTTGGCTCTCATAATCTTACTCATTGTGTCCTCTCACCCCCTCTAATATCCTCTTTCAAAGTGCAGTAATAGCACAGCCAAGCCCTTGGAACTTGCTCTACAACTCCTCTTTTGTACATCTCCCTAGTCTAAGTTTTTTTCTCACCATTCTATTTTCCTTCGCCATCAAGGTTTATAATCTCCCTAATATATACATCTGATGTCTTCTTCTAGAGCTTGAAGGCCTCCGATCAGTATTCAATCTCTCTCTCTTGTAGCAGTGGTCAAGATGAGGATGGGCACTGGAACATCAAACAGTACGAGAAGTGGAATTGGATTACGATGTAGCCTAGTACAAGAGGAACCCACAAGGTGTCAAAGCGATACGTTGATATACAAAGTCACCATTGGAAAGGGCGGATATTGGAGCTCAAACAAGATCATGATGGGAAAAAGCTAGCCAAGGTCCAACATGTTTACAAGGCAACAGAGCTGACACTAGCAGACCATGACCAACGTCAACGATTTCCTGCAAATTGTAAGTCATTTCACCACTTTCTATTCTTGTTTTTAAATCAATTGTGTGCTAATAATGGTATACTGAGCACTGCTTTGATTGTTCTTGGGTTCCTCTACGTAGATATTTTTTCCTCAAACTATAGTGAGTGGGAGCCTATGGAGGCAATTTCAGGAACCTTTGAAGCATACCATGTGGAGCTTGGTAGTTTAATCTTTGGAGGGTGTCCAGCTGCACAACTTCTTGCACGAAACATCTTCTTCTATGAGGATACATATGTGGTTCCCACAACAACAAATGGTACTGGAAAATTAGTTCCAGAACCTACACCAACTTTCACATCTATTGAATGGCCAATTCCAGACAATGCTTCAGTGGACATGGCTTGTTTGCAGATCGAAAGCAAGGTGCAAAATGCTATGAAGTGCACATATGGATCGAAAGCAAGGTGCAAAATGCTATGAAGTGCTATGAAGTGCACATATGGATCTCACAAAGCAACCATAACTTGCTTCATACCTCTACACCTCTTTGTGTACCTGTTCCGTACTACAAGTGACACACATCGCACCCCAACTTTATGGATTGCAAAGGGGGAGAGAGCTCTGACTTGTTTCTTATCACCTGCATGGGATAAAAAAGTTGTTCAACACAATGGAGACACCATCAGATGCGGAGTAATAGTTGAGAAGGTTGTGATGCGCTACCATATTGCCAAGCAACAGTTGTCCATTGCGTTTCCTTACAGGCGATGGAAGCTTACAAATGGAGAATGGGAGGCGTTAGACTTCGACACAACCTCTACAGAACAGGGTGTGCTACATATATCCATGCAAGGTGGGGATGTAGAAGATGTTGCTGTGAATGATGACTGGTCCCTTGCCAACTTACGTGACTACTTAGTTCTTCGATTCTCACTGAGTGGTGATTTTGCTTTGATAATCAATGGTAGAGTAGTGTGCAAAAGGCAGGAACAATCTTTTCTTTGTAGAGAAATTACTTTCCCTGGCTGTGTAGCTATCAAATAACCACTGGATATGTAATCTTGGATTGAGTAAATACAATTTCAATTTTTTTGCCTCACTGTCTTATTAAGGTTTTTCAATTGTCTTGTGCAAGTTTTATTTTTTTGTGATAGTGTAAGGTTGGTCACACAAGCATCTGTGGCTTGAGCCACTAGTAAATTAGAAATGACCTTGTGATGGAAGGATACTCTCTTGCTTTTGCATACCATTTTTTTAAAATTTTTTGGTACTTAAAAATTTTAAAAGTTTTTAAAAATTTTATAACAAGGTCGCCCATTTATAAACGATACTTTACTCATTTTCATCAATTGATAATTATCGTTCTCTCCTAACAATTGCTCTCAATTTCGCACACCTTTCTGTATCACACACTCTCTATTTCTTGCAATCACTCATAGTCATGGCACCTCTACTTGACGCACTTATTGCACAGCTAGGAAAGCTTGAGCTACTTCATAGGGTTGATGAGATCGTCCCTATGTTTGAGGGAGCAATTGATGTGCGTGCAACAATGCATCTACACGCGGATGTTTTTACAGATGTCATTCAGTATATGGATCAACACATCAGCACGTACTCCATCATGTTTGAGGGTGATGAGGGCCTATGGGTTCCGGTTGACCTCATCAAGTATATATTTAGGGAAGACAAGAATTTTAGATTCCGCCTATCAAGGTTTTTAAAATCCCTCACAGAAAAGGAGGAAGACTTACTCTTGGATCTACAAATGGGCAACATCGGCACTTCTTTCCTGAGCTGGGACATGGTTTTGGTCCTTCTGTTTACAAGAGGGTGTGGTGAAAGAAAGTGGCAAGGAAAAAGAAAAGGGCAAAGCAAAGCTAATGTAGCAAGTCCAAGAGGCCCATGCTGAGGAAGAGACTGTTACAGAACAATGGGAGGCCTCAATGGCATTGGTGGCTCTACAAGAGAATGTCCCCGAGGAGGTTTCGGACCTAGTTCTAGAGGGCGATGAAGTACTTGAGGAGGTCCCAGACCTTGTTGTCATGTCTTTGCATCCAATCATTATTGATGGGAAAGATTTTTTGTTTCTGGATGACATTGCCAAGACACTCGGGTTTCGCAAGGATGAGGCACTGTCTATTATTGCCGTGAATGCTGGGGGTCAAGACAAAGGGAAAGTGAAAATCTCTTTTGAAGATAACCTCACAAAAGCGCTTGCATACGATATTGGTAGCAATTCCTTGGAAGATGTAGTGGCCAAAGCGCTCGTTGAAATAAAGCAAGATGTGCAATTCTATGAGAGCATAGCTGCCTTTGAACCACACATGCCCTTGATTGCTGGCGATGCTCAAGACCAAGGAAGCATAAACTTGACAAATGAGCAACTAGTTGCAAGTGACGATGCAACTGAGGTATGTCCTAACTTCTTAGTTGTAAAGCAAATTATTTTTAGTTGTATCATTTCACGCTTCCTAACTTCTATATTAACATGTTGACAGACTGCTTTTGAAGTGGACAAGTTTGCTATGCGCGTAGGAGGAACGCGGCCAAAGTCAGAGGGTCAAGATGCATCTCTTTGGCACTACATACTTGCCCTCAGAGCCGACATAGTGCGGGTTTTTCATTTAGACTATTCAGAGATCACCTATACCGAGCTCCTAAAATGTAAAGCACTTAGTGCAGTCTTGTCGGAGAACCCCTTAGCCTCAAACATAAATAAATGTATTTTGGTAGCTAGGGAAGCTACCTTGTATTGCTTTACGGGCAAGCATCCCGGCTCAGTTTTAAGCCATTCTGCCCTTTCTCAGGCTCAAGGAATCAATGAGCCGAGTGAAATATTCCAAAGCTTAGGCCAGAAACCAGCCTCTAGAACTCTCTCTCCTGAGCTCTTCCAAGAGCTTATTAAAAAGATGTAATGCAAACTTCTCTTCCAAGTTTAATAAAAAAAATTTGTTGTGTATTATAAGTTGTGATTTTTCCTGGCATACTTGTGATTTTTTTCTCGCAATTTCAAGATTTTGTTCATGTGTTCATAGAAAATATTGTTTAGGATTCATTTTAAATGTGATCGCGATTAAAAAAAGTATTAGAGATTGGGTTAGAGCGGTACGAAAAAATGTTGTATTTATAGATGTATACACACTCACATATATGTATATATATGTACATATATGTGTATATATATATACATATATATATGTGTGTGTGTGTGTACCTATATATATATATATATAAGATTTTGGGGCTATTAAAAGATATATATATATATATATATAAGATATATAGGATATATATATATATATATATATAAGACATAAGATATTATAAGATTTTGGGACTATTATAAGATATATATATATATATAATATCTTATAAAAATATATAAGATTTTGGGACTATTAGGGCACCTAAAGGGCCTTATGAGCCTCACAAGACCAAAAGAATCAAAATTTTTTTTTAAAAATGCCATGTGCGCTACGGCGTGGAAATCGGTATCTTGACCTGGTCAAACTGGCGATTAACGCGATGTAGCGCACATGCCTTTTATTTTTTATTTTTTTGGTCTTGAGGCTCATAAGGCCCTTAATAAGGGTCTCTAGGTGACTTTATAGACTCTACCTTTTTTGTATATATAAATATATATATATATATGTGTGTGTGTGTATATATATATATATGTGTGTGTGTGTGTATATATATATATGTGTGTATATATATATGTGTGTGTGTGTGTGTGTGTGTTTGTGTGTGTTTTTTCCTGTGTGTATAGTGCTTTTATATTTTTTTTAATGAAATGTTCATTGGCACTGAGCATACAAAAAAAATTGGACTCAACAAAGAATGTAACACAACTCAAAAAGCTTTCATTAATGTTTGAAAATGCTACAAAGGATTTTGGGAACATTACAAAAGTTTGTAAGGAGAATTACAAACTGGGTTAGCCTATTGAGGTAGAAGGCTACGCTCTAAATGTAGGCGTAGGGCTAGGGACTTATCTACAGGCTTCAAAGTGACTCTCTTGGCATGTACCATAGCCAGCACTGAGTCTTCAAAAACTACAATATCTTCAGCAGCTTCTTGAAGAGCTTCAAGAGCTGTGCTCTGTATGCGATCAACCCTGTGAGTAAATTTTTCCATTGTTTCTCTCACCAGTCGAGAGAATGGTGCCTTGGGGATGAGAAGATCTGTGCTTTTTTGATATTTCCTAATCTCTCATAGCGCGACTGTCCCTGGCCTCCATTTTCTCTTCTTCTTTGTAACCGGTGGAGGCGGTGGTGGTCTTCTCCCACGGTGGTCGTTCAGACTTGAACTTCTTTTTCTTTTGTGCACGCTCTTCCTCTTCTAGTTGGTCTCGAAACTTGCCCTCCATTCTTTTGCCACACGTCTTGACTGGACGTCTGGATGTTGTGGCTTCTTGTGGTTGTGCTTGGCTTGCCCTCCTTGCGTCCTCTTTGGGCTACTGTCTCTTTTGCATTTCTATCTCCCAAGCCGCCCTCACAAGAGCAAACTCTTTGTCAATGCTATCTTTCATGATGCCATAGGACAAGAGCTGGACCTCCCTGTTCTGTAAGATAACCTCTAGCTGTTCTAGGGTATCGGCCTCAATAACAATCTCCGATGGTTACCCTTGACCTTCCTCGGCTTCTTTTCGACGCCGCTCTTCTTCTGCTTCTCTACTATGCTCTGCTTCTTCAGCTTCCTTCCTGTGTTGCGCTTCTTCGGCCTCCTTCCTGCGCTCTTCTTCTCTCATCTCCTTTGCCTCTTGCTCTGTTACTATAGGTAGATTTGTCCTTTTTGCTGTAGTAGGTAGTGGGCCGAGTTGATCGAAAAACCGCAAGTCTTGCTCCTGTTCTTCAGGCATGGCCTAGGTATGTACGTGTGCGAGAGATAGTGGGAGGGCAAGAGAGAGTAGAGCACAAAGAAGAAATTGAAATGTGGTGGTTATAAATGAAAAATGACTGAAATATGTCTATAAATATAATTTTTTAGAAAATTATAAAAACACAAAAAGATTATAATCAGAGATTTTAAGCCCATGAGGAACCACACCGACGCTTGCTTGCTACCCACTGCCGTAGTCTCTCCCTAGCATTTGATCTGTTGTATCCTTCAGTTCTTCTTGCATTAATAGTTTTCATTATTTGACGCCTAAGAGACAGCCAAACCGACTCTCTTATTCTTTTCCTTTATACTGCCGATGATCTAGAATTCGGCCTTCCAGCCTCTACATGCTGGTCAAAACCCTACGGGACCATACACCTCGTCGGCCAGCCCACTGGGGCGAGGGCTCAAGCCGACCTGTCGCCCTCTTAGGCTCCGTCGCTCGATCCTCCTGCCCCTCAAAGAGATGTCTATGAACTAGGGTGGGCTTATTCACCGCACTAGCCTAAGACCTCAGAACTAGATAGCATCATAATCTCTCACCTCAATCAGTGAACCTCATTCTCCCAATGGTATGAGAGATACCATGGGCCAATCCCGGGCTTTGCTAATGATGCTGCCCGGCTACACAGGCACGTAATGGAGGTAGCGTCGAAACCAAGAAAAACCTGCACTCTTTCTCTTAAAGATAACAATTTCAATCATTGAATATAGCATCACTTCAAATAGTACCTTCATACATTTCTTTCAAAGGAAAAGATACACATTTTCTTTCTTCATTTACTGACATTAATATTAAAGAAAAACCCTTTTTAAAAGATAACCAAGCTAACCTAGCCACTGTTCCTTTATGGAACTTGCAACGAGAGAGTTGGAGCCGCATTAGGAGCATCTTTGCCAATTTCATTGTTGTGGCGTACTTCTCCCAAAGCGATATTATGGCATTTTTGGGATGAAACCATCGTAAATACTACCTTGTAGAGCTTGGCGTTGCGATCGTAATGCTTCAGTTAGATCTCGATTCCGAGATTGTTTGCTCACTTTATGAGCAAAAAACTACAGCACGTGAACCCTCTCTAAGGTAGAAAACCTCTTGTTAAAGTCCACGCAAATGGGGGGGATTTGTGAGATGTCCTTAAGGAGAAGGCAAAAACGTTTTTCTGAGGGATGAGGGGTGCTACTATAAGTCTCTTCACACAGGGTGTGGGGGGGAGGGAGAAGAGTTAAGAACACTCTCTCTCCTCACAAGGGTTGGCTTATTTGAAAATTGGCAGATTAGGGGGTGCTAAGAGGGGGCAGCAAGGGACGGCTGCATGTACAGCAGCAGCAAGAACACTCTCTGCAGTTATAGAAGAGCGGTACAGATGGTGACACGGCCATATGCAGAGTATAGGCTATGCAAGAATGCATGCTAGCCACCATGGAGTACCGCAGGGGTTTATATAGTTGTGGGGTATGGGTGTGGTCACTACGTAAAGTACGATCGAAAGGATGGTGTACCGTCAAAGGATGCAGATCAGTGGTCGGCATGGTCTTGGGGGGAAAGGTACGGTGGTGGGTGAATAGGGAAAGGAGTGGTATGCATGCATGTGCCTAATTTGGTCAGAGGCAGCATGGTTGTCCACGTAGCGGTGCGTGTGGACCACACAGTGGGTGGCCGACCTTTGGTCCTTTCGCGGCCATTGTACGGGCACCCCAGTGAGTGTTTACGATCCTTTTTGGGGTGGGGTCCCCAAATCTAGGACGTCGACCTCGATTTACATGCCAGATCGCTCGGGAGGGGAGGGCAAAAGAAATTTTTAAGCGAAAATATCTGGATGTTCCCCTAGTCATTGGGGTGCAAACCATCCATCAACAATCGGATGCCTGGTTGTGCATTTATTAAGGTTAAAGGCCATCATTTTTAAACTAAAAATAACTAAAATTCACATATAAGCTTGATCTGGTGTCCATTTTGGATGCTGTAAAATCCTATATTAGGGTAAAATCGCATAAAGATTCCAAATTTGGACTTGGAATTTGAAGATTCTAAGTAGAAATGGCTCATTTAATAAAATCATTGATTTTTATACCATAAAAACTCATAAATTCATCTATTACATGGACATTTCTTTATTAATGAAGATGGGTGTGCAAGGATTTGTACGCCCCGATAGCTTTCCTTCGGGGACACCTGTCCTTTTTCAAAAGAAGAAGGACGGAACTCTCCGCCTCTGCATAGATTATTGAGGGCTAAATCAAGTCACTGTCAAGAATAAGTATCATATCCCTCGCATATCGAGGACGAGCTTCTTGACAGGCTTCATGGGGCCAAAGTTTACTCAAAAATAGATTTGAGGTGTGGTTACTATCAGATCAGAGTCAAGAAAGTAGATATACCTAAGACAGCCTTCAATACCCGTTATGGCCACTATGAGTTTACTGTAATGTCATTCGGGTTAACCAATGCTCCTACAACCTTCAACGGCCTAATGCAAGATATATTCCATCCTTACTTGGATGAATTTGTGCTTGTTTTTTTTATGACATCTTAATCTACTCCAAATCAATAGAAGAGCATGAGGAGCATGTGCATAGGTTCTGTGATTGCTGCACACATAAACTCTATGCCAAGAAGAGAAAATGTACTTTCTTTACTCATCAAATTGAGTATCTTGGGTTCATCCTCCAAAGATGGCATCTCAGTAGACCCTGCCAAGCTCAACGATATACTGGAGTGGCCACCCCCTAAATTGAAAAGATGCAAGGGGGAACAGAGCTTGAGCTCTTACAAGCACAAACACACTCACAAAACCCTAATAGTAGAGAACACACAAGGTGAGAGGCTGAAAATCTTCTTCTTCTTCACTCAATACTCAACACACGATATACAAAGATAAGAGTACACATAATATGAAAGGTACTCAACCAATACATACACGGGTTCTCTATAGTGTGAACCCAACTAAATGAGTTGGCGCTATAACTATGCCAGTCTCTAGAATGGCTGTCACACAGCCTGTCATCCCACTGGCCGCATATCACCCAAGATCTCACCAACCATGCCAGTGGTGTAAGTGTGGGGCCTATCCCCCAGGCGGGTCATCAGTGTCCACCGCCTCACTGGATGAGCTCGATATCTCAACACTCCCCCTCGAGCTCAGCTCCATCTCATGTACACCAAGCGAAGCCCTGAATCTGCGGAGCTTCTCTGTACCCAATGCTTTGGTGAAGATGTCAGCTACCTGATCCTCTGTGCTAACATAAACAAGGTCAAGGTCTCCTACCAAGACCTTCTCTCTGACGAAATGGTAATGGACCTCTATATGCTTTGTGCGAGCATGAAAGACTGGGTTCCTGGGGCCAACTGTATATTGCTAATGTTGTCACAGAAAATGACAACTTGTCCACTGATAGACCCAAATCTGCAAGTAGCTTTCTCAACCAAGCTACCTCACATGCTGCCATAGCAGCTCCTCTGTACTCGGCCTCTGTACTCGATAGAGCAACCGTAGGCTGCTTCTTGCTGCTCCAAGTCACAGTAGCACTCCCCAAAGAAAACATGAATCCACTTGTAGATCTTCTATCTGAGATACTACCAGCCCAATCGGCATCTGTGTACCCATGTACACATATCTCTGTCCCAGTCTCATAGAATAGTCCACAATGCAAAGTAGACGTCACATACCTCAGTATGCGTCTCAATGCATCCAAATGCGATTTTCGTGGAACCTGCATAAACTGACTCACCAACCCAACAGCATAGCTCAAATCTGGTCTGGTGATCGTCATGTAGATCAAGCTTCCTACTATGCGTCTATACATAGTAGGATCCTCCAAGATCTCTCCTGAATCTGCACTCAACTTGCCATTCTGATCTAATGGCACGGAAATAGTCTTACAGCCTGTCATACCATACTTGGACAACATGTCCAAGCCATACTGTCTCTGTAGTAATCTAATACCATGTGGTGACCTAATTACCTCAATGCCCAAGAAATATCTGAGCTCCCCCAGATACTTCATCTCAAACTTCTGTCTAAGCAAGATCTTTACATCAAAGTTCTCTGCATCATGGTCCCCCGTAATGATCAAGTCATCTACATAGATGACAACAAGCACAACCCCTCTATCACCATGTCTCACATACAGCGAGAAATCTGCATTGGCTACATGAAAGGAAATAGTGACAAGATATTCAGAAATCTTGTCAGACCATGCTCTTGGTGCTTGTTTTAAGCCATACAAGACTTTCTTCAACCTACAAACATGCTCGGGGTGACTCACATCCTCATAACCAGGTGGCTGCAACATATACACCTCTTCTTGCAAATCCCCATGCAAGAATGCATTCTTTACATTCATCTGATGTAAAGACCATTGCTTTGACGCAGCCACTGCTATCACAACTCTCACTGTTGCCATCTTGGCAACTGGGCTGAAAGTTTCCTCATAATCAATGCCATATGTCTGCGCATATCCTTTGGCTACCAATCTAGCCTTGCACATGTTTATGCTTCCATCACTGTTATGTTTTACTTTGTACACCCACTTGCATCCAATGGCTTTCTTGCCTTCAGGCAATTGCACTAAATCCCAAGTTTCATTTCCATATAGTGCATCCATCTCCTCATCCATAGCTTTCTCCCAACACACATTTCCAACAGTCTCATCAATGCATGTGGGCTCAACAACCTGCACAACCTTTGCCATATATGCATAGTGATGTGCCACACATAACCATCATAGGTAAATCTCTGCATAGGATTTTTCACTCTCCCAGATCTTCGCAGCTTTTCATTCATGGCTTCCATAGCCTTCTTTACACCAGGTGTTCTCATAGCTGGGATCCCAAGCTCCTCATCAAGGCTCATATCTGAGCCACTAGACTCTCCATCAACATGAGAATGCCCTGCAGAAATGTCAGGCATACCAAGGGGCTCAACCACTTTCTCTTTTCCTTTACATGATGTACTAATCACATTTGCAGGACTGGTATTATGACGCAGCCTGCCACTCCATGGTCTATCAACAGACCCACTAGATGAGGACTCTCTTGGTCCACTCAAAGACTGTGATTGCTGACCTGCATTCTGTGCAACCACACTTCCACTCACATCAGTCCCAACAGCTTCTTTTTCAGTAGCATACCAGCTGCTCATCTCATCAAAGACAACATCCCTGTTTACCCTCAACTCACGTGTAGTAGGGTTATAACACCTGTATCCCTTTTGCTCAAGGGAATATCCAATAAACACACATTTTTCAGCTTTCAGATCCAGCTTAGTTCTCAGCTCATCTGGCACATGCACATATGCAATGCATCCAAAGACTTTCAGATGAGACAAATCTGGTTTTCTGCCAGTAAACCTCTCCTCTGGAGTTACATCATGTATGGCTATAGTTGGAGTCCTGTTCATGATGTATATTGCTGTAGAAACAGCCTCAGCCCAATAGCTATGTGGCATATTCTTCTCTTCCATCAATGCTTGCGCAATCTCAATAATGTGCCTGTTTTTCCGCTCAGCAACTCCATTTTGTTGCGGAGTGTATCTGCATGTAAACTGTCTCCGAATACCATTCTTCTTCAAAAATTCAGAGAACTCATTGGAGAAGTACTCTCCCCCTCCATCTGACCTTAGGCACTTTACATATTTCCCTGTTTACTTTTCAACCAAAGCTCTGAAATTCTGAAAGTGAGTGAACACCTCACTCTTCTCCTTCATGAAATATACCCACACTTTCCTTGTGTGGTCATCAATAAATGTCACATAATATCTGTAGCCTCCCATAGACATGGTCTTCGTAGGACCCCATACATCTGAATGCACAGCATCTAGTGCATTTCTGATCACATATCTATTACATGGAAATACATGCTTTGTTTGCTTTCCAAATTGGCATGCTTCACATATTCTCTGCATACCTTCCACTTTAAATTTTGGCAGCCCTGTCACAATTCCTTTAGTCTACATAGACCATTCTCTGCACATTCACATGTCCAATTCTTTTATGCCAAATGTCTGTGTCTACAACAATTCCTGAACCATTTGCAAACATCGCAGCACTCATTTCAGGCATGTCTACATTCAACGTAAACATTCTGCCCACTCTGTTGCCTTTTGCAACCAACCTGCACTTGTCTTTAAAGTCTTCAACATAACAACCATCAGGGTTAAACCGAACGTGTAAACCCTACTCAATCATCTGGCCAACTGAAACCAAATTCTTTGTTATGTTTGGAACGTGAAGTACATCAGCAAGGTACTTCACTTTGCCATCTTACATAGACAATGGCACATCTCCAACATGGGCAATTGGATGAGCAGCGTCATCCCCTGTTTCCACAAAACCTGGTCTTTCAAGGTTTTTCATCTCCTTGAACCACTCTCCATGACTTGTCATGTGGTTCGAAGCTCCTGAATCCACATACCATACATCATCTTTTTGTGCTGCTTCAACATTTTTAGACATGGCATTCACGACATGCTGCATACAAATAACCTTTCATTATCCTCATTGTTTCTGCTTGAGGATGCATAGTTGTTCTGTTGCACTTTCCCATTTTGCATGTCAGCCTCCTTCTTATAACATTCTGCCTGCACACATGTTCAGGCTTACCACAATAATAGCATTCACGTGCATCATTATACTGCCTTTGCCAATTTCCACGGCCTCTTTGACTCCCCCTGCCTCTGAATTTGCCTCTTCCACCTGCATGTTATTGTTGTTGTTGTTGTGTATTATGGGACTGTTGGTGTTGCTACTGCTAGCCATAATTTTGATTACCTGTTCTGCCACCTCCTTGACCGCGTCCACGGCCTCCTCTACCTCATCCTCTTCCTTGTTAAAAACCATTCTAAGGAGGATCAAACACTAGCTCCATTGCATAGTTGAATAGAAATGAAGAAGATGAAGTTAAGCTACTAATCAAGAAGTAATTAGCATAATGATGAGCATAATGACAACATAAGTGAGGGGCAATAAAATGTGTTGATTTCAATAGATGAGAGCCTCTTTATATAGGCTGAAGTACATGAGGATTAAGCTCAAGATTAGGTGTTAATCATCATCTAAATCATCTCCACCTTCCCTCCTAGATTCAAGCACCTAAAAGTGACCACCAACCCTAGAATCTTGCTAATCACACCAATGCTACCTAATCAAGAGATCACGACCCCTTTGGCTGATGTTGAGCTCCTAAATGACTCTTTTACATCATGGTAAGGTTGCATAATAACCTTTGTATCCATTTGCCCATAATCTATGACTTTAGTGCATAGTGCTAGTTACAAGGTATGTGCCCTACACATCATTTTAGTGAAGGTGTTTGCCATATTTTTAACACCCCTCCTCAAACACTAAATCCACTCAATGATGCAGTTGGTCATGCTGACTCTCATGAGCCTAATTAACCACCCAATGCTCAGTGATAGCATGCATGAGCGTGGTCTGACTAGCAATGCCATACATAAGTTATGCCAATGTGAACTCAGAGGCTTTAGTCATGCGTACAAAAGAGGTATGGGACGACTTTAGAAGAGTGTGACAAGACGTGGCTACATGTATGAGTGAAGAGGACACCCATGTGTATAGGGCATGCCCTTGCTTTTAGCACTTTAGAATAAATGATTTGATCTAATCATAGATAGGGCCTCATGATGGTGGCCCTTGTCTTCATCTTTTTCTTCTTCTCGGTCTTCTTCCTGCTGCACTTCTTCCATGATGTAGACTCGTTGCATCTTCTTCTTGGCAAAACAATTCTTCTCTACATGGCCAGGTTTGTGACAAAAGTTACAAATGAGATTGTTGTTGTTGTAGCCCTTGTTGTAGTTGCCTTTGTTCTTGCCATACCTACTAGATCCTGCATAATAAGCATTTTCAGTAGACAAGGTTGATGACGATGGAGACTCCATTTGCTTGGTCTTTAGTTTTCTCTCCTCCTCAAGAAGAGATGCTTCAATGTCCACAAGCTTTGATATTGGCATATTGGTCAAGGTTGTGACCACATGGTCATATTCTTCAGGTAAAGATTTAAGTAATACACCAATGGAGACATCTTCATCCATCTTAAGACCTATTCCTGCAAGTTGTGTTAATAGGCCTTTCATGTAGTTCAAATGTGAGGCTAGGGATGTGCCAGACTTCATTTCTAGCTTAAAAAATTCAATGAGCAAACCAAACTTTGAACTTTTAGATCGAGCCCCAAATAGAGTTGTGAGTTGGTCCCAAACTTCCTTGGAAGTTTCGCATCCATCCACATGATGAATGTAAGTGTCATCAAGCTCCAATGTGATGATGGCACGAGCTTTGTCATCTCTTACTTCCCAACAAGGAACATCAGCAAGAGTCCTTGGCTTCTTCTCATTCCCATTTACTATGTTGAAGAGCCCCTTCTTCATGAGCATTAACTTGATGCGGGTTTGCCATGTGTGAAAACCATGACCTTTAAAGCGCATTGATGGAGAATCCTTGGTAGCCATTATGATATGGAATGAAGGGGGTCTTACCTCTGATGATTGAGGCAGTGTCTACCCTTTTACAAGAGAGATTAAGACCAAAGAATAGTGCTAAATCAAGTTATTTAGCATATGCTTTCCAAAAGATAAAACCAGAAAATATATTGATTTGTGGGAAGCAAGGGAGACACCTAATCAAGTGGAAAATTAAGTGTGAAGTAATAAGGGGATGTAGCAAGTCCCTAATGACATGTATGAACCACTTATTGCACCAAATGATAAGGATTATGATAGATTAATCATTGATTAGTGGAGTTGAATATTCTGCTCACTATGCAGAGAAATGAGCTCACTTGAAGTCAATATTTGAAGGAGTTGCACAAAGAATAAGCTAAAAACCTTCAAGGGCATTGAATAGCAGTATGTCTAGATGATTTTAGAGCCCACAAACACTTGCTTAAGCAACTTAATCAATGAGTAATCTCAAATTTACCAAAGTACCTTTTCTGGCTATGGCAGTTCTGGACAGCACCCTGGTTTTTTGCTTGGTGTGTGAAGCACACTCAATCATTTGCAAAACCCTCTTAGGAGGAGTAATTTTAGGCTCCAATGAAGCCACACCTAAGAGGAATTAGACCAATTTGATGTGTGTGAGCTGCAACAATACTTTTGGTGGTCGCCTATCAAGAACGTGCCTGTTTTGGGGAAAACGAAGTTGCCGGCGACGTGGAGCTATGAATGGTGCAATTGAGGTGCCATGCCCCTTAGCAATATTGCTGGTGAAGTGCCCACAAAAGGATTTTGGCAATGGTTACGTGGTTTGTGAGCACCAAGGCCTCCACTCAGCTGCTATTCTAGATCCTATTTTCTAGGAAACCCATAAAAGCTAATGAAACCCTAATTTTCACTAATCTCTTGCTAAGCAAATAAGATGGGGCTTGATTCTAAATGCATGGGCTAGTCCTAGCTCTGATACCATGTTAAAAACCATTCTAAGGAGGATCAAACACTAGCTCCATTGCATAGTTGAATAGAAATGAAGAAGATGAAGTTAAGCTACTAATCAAGAAGTAATTAGCATAATGATGAGCATAATGACAACATAAGTGAGGGGCAATAAAATGTGTTGATTTCAATAGATGAGAGCCTCTTTATATAGGCTGAAGTACATGAGGATTAAGCTCAAGATTAGGTGTTAATCATCATCTAAATCATCTCCACCTTCCCTCCTAGATTCAAGCACCTAAAAGTGACCACCAACCCTAGAATCTTGCTAATCACACCAATGCTACCTAATCAAGAGATCACGACCCCTTTGGCTGATGTTGAGCTCCTAAATGACTCTTTTACATCATGGTAAGGTTGCATAATAACCTTTGTATCCATTTGCCCATAATCTATGACTTTAGTGCATAGTGCTAGTTACAAGGTATGTGCCCTACATATCATTTTAGTGAAGGTGTTTGCCATATTTTTAACATTCCTGAACTTATGTAGAAGTCCTATTGCTCTGAACTGTTTTTGTTTTGTGAAGACTGTTGGTCTTCATCCAAGCTCTTCTCTTCTATAATCAGCATAGACACCAAATCTGTAAAGTTGGGAATGTTTTTCCGAGTCTGAATAGACGTCTTGAACGCCTTGTATTGTGGCCCGAGACCACGTAGACAGACTTCCACCTTATCATCATCATCTACTAACACACCAATAGATGCAAGGGATTCCAGAATACCCTTTATCTTCAATGCATAGTCATTCACAGACATGCTCTTTTTCTCCACAGTATGAAGTTTGTTCTTCAACTGTATCTTGCGTGCCTTGGTATTTGTTTCATAGAGTTTAACCAAGGTGTCCCATGCCTCCTTGGGGGACTTGGCATCCTGAATATGCCCAATCATGGTGTCCTATATACTAATGGAGAGCCAATACATTACTTTCCTGGCTCCTTGGTTCCAGTCTTTAAACTCTTTCACATCTGCAGCAGTCGAATTTATGTCCGGTATCTCTGGTGCCTCTTCATGCTCACCTTCTATGTAGTCCCAATAGCCTTTTCCCATCAGGAAATTTGTCAACCTGAACCTCCAAGCATGGAAGTTATTCTTATAAAGCTTCTCAGCCACAATCTGGGTTATCCCATCATTTGACATCTTGCCAAACACACAATTTTACCTGAAATAGCACTCTGGTTTTTCTACACAAACTGCTGTATTTTCTGCAGCGGTACTCTAGTACTCTCAAATGTCACAACCAGTGACTTCAATGTACATACATACACCCAATGGCAACTATTGACCTCTTTGTAGCACCCACAGTGTTTGCACAGTCAATCTGTCTTCCTGCAGTTCTTAAAACAGAGTTCTGTAGAGAATCGATGACTTACCCGCAGTGCTCGAAATCGCCTGCTTTCTAAAAAACGGAGGTCCAAGCGCACCCGAAACGCGTTTTCAGCCCAAAAAATGTTGTCCAATATAGGACCGAATAGTTGCCCTATAGCTTTACTCCCGCGAAGAAAGCTCCTCAATCAGAGATCGTTTGCCGGTGCCTCCCGTAGAGCTCCCGACAAGGGTGTAGTCACCAACACAAATAGGGAAGAGTAGTTGAAGCTCTTACCCTCGTATCACTTCTTGTGGTTCTCTTGCTTGCAGCTCAGCCCTTAGCACGAACCAGGCTCTGATACCATGAAAAGATGCAAGGGGGAAGAGAGCTTGAGCTCTTACAAGCACACACACACTCACAAAACCCTAATAGAGAACACACAAGGTGAGAGGCTGAAAATCTTCTTCTTCTTCACTCAACACTCAACACACCATATACAAAGATAAGAGTACACATAATATGAAAGATACTCAACCAATACATACACGGGTTCTCTATAGTGTGAACCCAACTAAATGAGCTGGCGCTATAACTATGCTAGTCTCTAGAATGGCTGTCACACAGCCTGTCATCCCACTGGCCGCATATCACCCAAGACCTCACCAACCATGCCTCACTAGATGAGCTCGATATCTCAACATAAATTAGTTCGTGAAGCTCTTGGGTTTTTGGGAATCACAAGATGGTATAGGATTTTTATCAAGGATTATGCCTTGGTAGCTTCACCCTTGACGGATCTTCTTAAGAAGAATTGCAAAATAGTGTGGCTGCCAATCCATCAAGTTTTGATCAGATCAAGGCCATTATCACTTCTACCCCAGTCCTGAAACTTCCTGATTTTACCAAGGAATTTGAAGTGGTTACTGATGCCAATAGTGTAGCACTTGGTGGTGTCTTAGATCAAGAAGGAAGACCAGTCGCTTATACTTCCTGCAAGCTGAAGCAATATGAAGCAAATTATGTCACCCATGATTTGGAGCTTTTAATAGTTATTCATTGCCTCAAATTATGGAGACATTATCTCTTGAGGGGCAAATTCCAGCTTACAACCACAAAAGTCTGAAGTGGATCTTCACCCAACCTACGGTCAAAGGAGATGGATTTAGCACAGCTTATCATCCAGAGACTGATGGCCAAACTAAGAGAGTTAATGCAATAATTGAAGACATTCTTAGAGCATATTGTGGACAGGAACCAAGAAGATGGATTCAATACCTTCCTCTAGTAGAATTTGCCTACAATACATCTTAGGAATGTAACCATTCAAAGCACTCTATGGGCAAGAATGCTTATCTCCTTTAAATTTCTCTGATCCAACCATAAGAGTTAAGGCATCTAGGAAAATGCTTGGAGAGAAGGCAATCCAAAAGGATATTAAAGCTACTCAAGATCCGCAAAAGCATTATGCTCACACCAAGAGGTCTCAAAGGATCTTCAAGGAAGGAGACAAAGTCCTTCTAGGAGTGTGACCCAAACAAAGTTCTTTATCACTTGGGAAATATAAGAAGCTCAGCCCTAGGTATTGTGATCCCTATACAGTGATCAAGTGTCTAGGTAAAAGTGCCTATAAACTCTAGCTCCTAGCCCATACAAGATCCACAATGTATTTCATGTAAGTTTGTTAAAACCTTATATATCAAATCTCGATCATATTCTTGATGATGAACAAGTTGTAATCCCTACTCAAGGAGTCCTTGAATTACAGCCCAGTAGAATCATATATTTTAGAGAAAGGCAACTCCGTAATAGAACTCTTGTAGAACATCTAGTACAGTGGAAATATTACCCTGAAGAAGATGCAACTTGTGAAGATGAAGCTACACTCTTTGCATCTATACATATGCACTGCTTTTTGGAGGTGACCTCACAGGTGGTTGCAACTGTATATCCAATTCTATCCACTCCAGATCGCTCTGCGTGTACCCCTTTGTTTGGGTGTATTTGCAGGTATATTCTTCTCAGCTTCAGTCGGGTGTCCCACTAGAAGCACTTCCATCATCTTGAAAACCTTAATTAAACTTTGCAGGGTTCTTTGCTGGTTTAGCAGAAACCTCCTCAAGGACAATATCCCCCTCTCCTAGATCTGTGACCTCCTTGACTACATACAACAATATTCATATCTAATATAAGCTAACAAACATGATAGGGAAAGCAACAAATGAGAAGACTGCCAATGTACAGAGCATGATGTCACTTGGTTCAGGAGACTTTGCATCTATACATCTGCACTTTGGAGGTGACCTCATAGGTGATTGCAACTGTATATCCAATTCTGTCCACCGGATCGCTATGTGTACCCCTTCGTTTGGGTGTATCTGCAGGTATGTTCTTCTCAGCTTCAGTCGGTGTCCCACTAGAAGCACTTCCATCATCCTGAAAACCAAGATTAGACTTTGCAGGCTTCTTTGCTGGTTTAGGAGAAACCTCCTCAAGGACAATATCTCCCTCTCCTAGATCTGTGACCTCCTTGACTGCATATAATAATATTCAGATCTAATATAAGCTAGCAAATATGATAGGAAAAGCAACAAATGAGAAGACTGCCAATGTACAGAGCATGTCACCTGGTTCAGGGGTCTTCATATGCACAGCCTTGTTAATAGACTGCCTCCTTATGTCAATCGTCTCCATCATCTTGCCATCTCCCACTACACTTCCATGAGAATATGTGACTAAAAAAAGTCAAGACAACAGATTAATCTTCAAATCCTTCAAAACAACAACATATCAAAACATATTAGTTCACATACATTTGAATGGTATGAGAGTTTCATCCAATTTATCACTAGAGTTGTCCTTGAAGTCCTTAGGCATATATGTTTTGCCAGTAATGTGCAAGAGAAGAATAAACACATAAGCAAACATAAAAATTCAAGAATTCTAAATGTGCATCCGCACAAACAAGAATAAAAGAAATTATTCAATACCTAAAGCATTGTCACACTCTTTACCCACAGCATCAAGACCTAACATACTCAAGGTCCTGTCGGGAACAATCTAGTCGCACTCTAGAGCTACACATTTCTTTACCTCCACACTTATGTGCACAAAGCACATGAAATGATAAACGATGTCGGCAAGGCAAGGAAAACACCTTGAGTGCACATGCGTTGAAGGCATGACCACACCCACAGCACTCACTAAAGCTAGAAATTCTCATATCCTCCCACCATTCCACATGCAAAGCTGACAAAAGAGGCCGAGCCAGGATACGAGCGCTTCCATTAGCCTTATTTTGTAGCTCCGACGCAAAGCTGAAATTCAATCTTGCTTTTTCCATAGTTCTCTCTTTGGCTTCCAAAGTAGCCTTCCATAGAGTGCACCATAATCAGAGAAACATAAAATTTGTATGCACATTAGTATTAGCACCATGTGATTGAATCAAGCATATGTGCAAAGCAGCCTTCCATAGAGTGCACCATAATCAGAGAAACATAAAATCTGTATGCACATTAGTATTAGCACCATGTGATTGAATCAAGCATATGTGCAAAGCTTCAAACCACCATGCAGAAGTAGTGAAGCACAGCATTGAGCTAATGTGCTATACTTCAAAGTACCATGCCCATTGAAAAAACAAGCATTTGTGCAGTGCTTCAAAGCACCATCTAGTATATCATCTTACATGTGCAATGAGCACCATGCAGATTAAATGAAGCATATGTCTAGTGCTTCAACCATGTAGATTAAATGAAGCATGTGCAGTGAGCACCATGCAGATTAAATGAAGCATATGTCTAGTGCTTCAACCATGTAGTAGGGAAGCATATGTGAAGCAGTGCTCCAAAGCACCTTACAAATCAAGTCAAGCATATCATTGAGCTCATGTGATGTGCTTTAAAAGTAACATGCTCATTAAAACAAGTAGGTGTGCAGTGCTTCAAAAAGCACTATCCAGCACATTATCTTGCATGTGCAGTGCTTCAAAGCACCATGCACATTGTCAAGCATATGTGCAGTAGTGCTTCAAAGCACAATGCATATTGAGTCAATCACATCATCTTGCGTGTATAGTGCTTCAAAGCACCATGCAGAAAGAAGCAAGCATATGTGTAGTGTTGCAAAGCATCATGCAGATTGTATCAAGCACATCATTGAGCTCATGTGTTGTGCTTCAGAGCGCCATGCACATAGAATCAAGCATTTGTGCAAGGCTTCAAAGCACCATCCAGCAGATTGACTAAGGCATGCAGTGCTTCAAACCACCATCCAGCAGATTGATTGAGGCATGCAGTGCTTCAAAGCACCATGCAGATTGAGTAAAGCACATCACTGAGGACATATGTTGTGCTTTGAAGCACCATGCTCTATCCAACATTGCTTCAAAGCACTATCCAGCACATCATCTTGCATGTCTAGTGCTTCAAAGCACCAAATCAAACATCTATGCAAAAGTGCTTCAAAGCTCAATGCATATTGATCATCTTGAAAGTGCAATCTAAACTAATATATTTAAATACAACTAAGGAAAGATATGTTGAGAGCCTTGATATCCCAAGCTCGTCTACATCTTCATCGGCAGTACATCATGAGCTTGAGAGGGGCTGTTGAGATTCAAGCTCGATGTCAGTGTGAGCCAGCTATGCTATGTGCTGGCATGTTAGGTAGGAACATGTGTCAGACATAAATGACCGCGTGTCCAGCTGGTCATAGTGTGTGGACATTAGCTAGGGTTAGATGTGGGACACAACTCATAGTTGTTGAGATTCAAGCTCGATGTCAGTGTGAGCCAGCTATGCTATGTGCTGGCATGTTAGGTAGGAACATGTGTGAGACATAAATGACCGCGTGTTCAGCTGGTCATAGTGTGTGGACATTAGCTAGGGTTAGATGTGTGTGGACACAACTCATAGTTTGTTGTGTGGATTATGGATTATGGCATTGTGCATTGTGTGAGAAGGGAGATGGCTTCCCTCTATGGTTAGGGTTTGCAATATACATTAGGGTTTACTCATGTGTGTGTGTCTCCTCTCCCTCTACCGTTCTTTCAACATGGTATCAGAGCCTTGTGTTGTCTATTAGGGTTTATGAGTGAGTAAGAGAAGAGGGAGAAGAAGCTGTGAAGAGAAGCTGTGAAGCTAGCCATTGGAGCTGTAAAGCTTGGAGCACACCGATTCTTATCAAATCTGAGAGCTTGGCCTATCGGGCAAGGTCTTCTAAACATCCTTGAGTGGATTGCAGGTGATTCAGGCAAAAGCAAAGCAAATTAGAGAAAATCAAAGCAAAAACAAATTCTGGTTTTTTGGAAGCTTTCCATTAAAGCTTGGAAGCACTGATATATGGTGGAAATACATGTAAATCTGGCAAAAGACATATGTATCTGACAAGGAGGAATGTATTGGCAACTCCTATGCAAGCCCTATACTGATTTTGGAGCAATTTGAATGCATTGAATGAGTGGAATTTACTGGTTTTTGAGCTCTCACAAAACAGAGAAAAAGGAGTCAAAATTTGAAGCATTTAGAGCTTGTTTTTGGCAAAAATCAAGGCATTGACTGGTTATGCACATACCTAGGTGTGTTGGGGACTTATATCCATCATCAATTAGCATCACAAACACTCCCAAACCCTCCTGTAGTAGGCGGCGCAATTCCTACAGAGAAACAGGGCAGAAAATTGATCATTTTGATGCGAGGAGATCAATTACAACTTCTATGCTTGATTACTTTCACAATTGCTTTAGCAATTGGTTGCTATACACATTGGAGAAGAGGGCTACATGATTGGATTGATCAATTATGCTTAATTGAGCTGGGAATGAGCTGATTAAACAGGCTGTCCACTAGTTGCAGAGAGAAACAGAGTGATTTTAATTGAGCAATTAATCTTTGGTCTTATACAATTGGACAAATTCCTCTTACATGGAGTTAGTGGACACTATTGCTAAGCTGATGAATGCCTGGTTGCTCAATTTGGACAAATATTGAAGAAATTAGAGCAAATTTGCTACTTGTTATTCTGGTTTTTCCCAAAACAGAGAAAGGGGTTTTCAAAAATTGATATGTACACATGTCAGATGGTGTTGATACTCTACATTGAGGTTGTTTAGGTGTCAATGCAAGTTGCCCATACTTGATTACACCACTACATTGTGATTTGGAGCCTTGGAAAGCGCATCAAAGCAGGGTATCTTGGACTGCGTGAGCCAGTTCATCTTGGATGCATACAGGTTAATTTTCTACATCAAATTTGAAGATTGTTGGCTACATTGGAGTATCTGAAACATTCATTGGAGTGTGGTTGATCTGAGGAAGGCTCGGTTACAGATTTGGACGAGTGCAAAAGGTGCACATTAAGCAAACATGTCGGATAATCCAGTACAGATTGTTGGTGAAAAGCTAGATAGGAAGAACTTCCAGGCATGGAAGTACAGGATAAAAAGTTTCTTGAAACGAAAAGGATTTTGGAATCTCATTACAGGTGTTAAGCCAGAGCCAGAGCTACCCCGACAACCTACACACAGTAGCACGTTATTGCTCAAGCAATGGTCAGAAAGAGCATTCAAAGTGTTGCATTATCTATCTATATGTATTTCTGATGCTATGCTCATACACATACAGGATGCTGAGAATCCCAAAGATGCATGGGATACTTTGGTAAAGATGTTTGATACAGACACGAGTGCTCGCAAGTCTCAGTTGCGACAGCAGATACATAATGTGAAAAGGAATAAAAGGAGCATCCATGATTATGTGCAAGAAATCAAGAAGTTTGTAGATGCATTGGCAACAATAAATGCCCCCATGCCTGATGATGATTTGGTGGATATTACCTTGCGTGGTCTTGGCAAGGAATATAAATCTTTTGATACATCCATCTCGGTTCGGAGTACAAGTTTACCAGACTTTGATGAGTTGGTTTCACTCTTGCTTGTGGAGGAAATCAAACTCAGTGATTCATTTCAGGATACATCTACTAGCCATGATGATAATGGCAGAAATCAGGCCTTCTATTCGGCAGAGAGGTTTTAGAGGCAGGGGGAGATTCGCATCACGTGGACATGGTGGTAATGGTCGTGGATGGCAGGATAGGTCTCCACAACAGAATTTTCAGCCTTCATATGGTGCTAGAGGTGGTCATGGATATACACCTCAGAGAGGAAGAGGTAATCCTCGTGGTAGAGAACGTTGGCAAGGCCAACAAGCATCTATGCAAGATGTGGAATGCCATTACTATGGGAAATATGGTCATATGGCAAGAGATTGTTTTCGCAAACAAAATGAATTGAGAGGGGGTAGAGCACAACGTGGTGGTCCTTATGGTGGAAATTATGCACAACATGGTGGTGGAAATTATGCATCAAGCAGTAATGATGGAACTACAAATCATTTGTTCGCCATGAAACATGTTGTTGGTTCAATGATGACAAATGCTGAGAATGATGACACATGGTATATGGATTCTGGAGCATCAAACCATATGACTTGTCATGGTGAATGGCTTGAGCATATGAAGCCTATGGATGTGAAAGGCTATGTGGAAACAGGAGATGATACTCAGCATGCCATTACACATGTTGTTGGAAGTGTACCATTGGTTATGCACAATGGTCAAACAAAATCTATGTTAGATGTATTGTACCTGCCTTCAATCACAAAAAGCTTGGCCTCAGTTGGTCAAATGGTGGAACAGGGATTACAGGTTCACTTCAACGAGCATGGTTGCTTCGTTGAGGACTTCAAACATGGATGTAGAGTCATTTGTAAAGGCAAGAAAGAAGGCAGGTTGTTTAAGCTGGATGCTAGAATTCCTGAGTTAAAATCAGCCATGTTCTCTAAAAGCAGGAATGTGGTACAGGACATTGATATGTGGCACAAGAGGATTGGACATGTCAATATACAAAGATTGAAGAACATGCAGACAAGAGGCATTGTCGGTGGATTGCCTAGATTCAAGTATGATGGGAATATGCATGTTTGTGAAGCCTTTTAGTTTGGAAAGCAGGCAAGGTTGAGGTTTCCTAGAGAAGGAAACATGAGTAGCAGGCCACTTGAGATAGTACATAGTGCCTTTGATAGATGGGTTTTGTGGAGGTTTTGTGCAGGACCCCAAGTGTGTAGTTTATACTATGTGACATTCATAGATGATTTCAGCAGGATGACATGGATATACTTTCTCAGAGAGAAAAGTGAAGTATTGGAAAAGTTCATGGATTTCAAAGCTTTTGCAGAAAAGCAATATGGCTGTTGGATTAAGTGTTTGAGGATAGATGGAGGTGGTGAATACACCTCAAAAGCTTTTGAGCATTTCTTGAGGAAGCATGGAATAAGAAGACAATTGACTTGCAGGTATACACCTAAGCAAAATGGTGTGGCTGAGAGAAAGAATAGAGTCATATGTGAAGTGGCTAGGGCGATGCTTAATGAAAAGAGCATGCCAGATTACTATTGGGTAGAAGCATGTGCTACTGCAGTGTATATACTAAACAAAACACCTACAGCAACCATTCATGGAAGTACGCCAGAGATGCGGCTTACAGGTTATAGGCCAGACATTGGACACCTTAAAGTTTTTGGATGCATAGCTTATGTACATGTGCCTGATGAAAGAAGGAGGAAGTTGGATCCTAAGGCAGAAAAATGTGTATTTGTTGGATATGCACAAGATCGAAAGGCATACAAATGTTGTAATCCACAAACTAGACAAGTGGTCATCTCATGAGATGTGGTGTTTGATGAGCTTGCTAGTCGGTACAAAGCAAAGGATGAGGGTGTCATTGAGTCACTTGAAGTAGATGTGCATGTGAGCTTGCCACCACAAGCAAGTTCTAGTTCTACTACTATGTCTGGGCCAGCAGCAGCAGAGCCACCTATCCATCTTGCCTTCCAACTAATTGTGCTTCTGTAACCAATTCATTTCTTCCTCTGCAAAGTGAGCCCAATTGATTTGTTCTGGTGCAACCTTCAACCGCTCAAGTGCAAACCCCTTTGCAAAGTAGACACCCAACTCACCATTCTTAGGAAGCTCCTGGTAGACATTCCAATGGGGGAGGAGCATTAAAGCCTCATGGTACTCTTCCCTAACTTTGTCATGCTTGATTTTCTGTCCAGGGCCATGCATTGGACATGCAAACACAATGGTCCAATCAGCTTGTGAAATCTCCCGAATCTGTTGTGGGACCTTACTACAGACAGTTAGATAGCTGCAAAATCTGCAGTTGTCCTATAAAATTTTCTTTGTAATGGCTCAGCAATGGGAAGCCTCTTTTTGTGACCAGACTAAGATGACTTAGTAGGCTTAGGCACCTTCTAAAAGAAGTATCCCATGCTAAAGTAACCCTTGTGGTGCCTCTCTCTCTCTCTCTCTAGCTAAAAAAACAGGGTGCATGTAGGAGAAATGGCCTGAAATGTTTAGACGGAGCTTGGAAGGAAGCATGCAGGGTGGGAAAAGCTTACCTCTACCTGTGAACAACAAAGCATGCAGAACTGAGTGGCACCCTACTCTAGTCCCTCATGATAGTTACAAAGGTTCAGAGGTGCCCACGTCTTCAAATGAATTCCCTATCACTTTTTCCTAAACCTGAAAGGCTTTTGTAAAATGTATCCTATAGTCTAGAAAAATGGCCTTTGTTAAAAAAATGAATTTTATCAACCTTTTAAAAGGAAAAATAAAACCTTCAAAAGGTTTTGGATTTCCATGCTTGAAAGCCAAAATAGCATGACACCTTCCCTTGCTTTGACCCAGATCTTGTATTTCCCAAATTCTCCCTATAGGCTAATATACATGAATTTATCCACCTTTTTTCTAACAATGGCTTACCACCTTTTATACATTATTATAAAAAGAGGACTTTCTTAGTGGTCGCTTTAATGTCCCCTTTCTTAGTACTTAATGTCTTCTTGCTTTTCTTGTCTTTTAGGTGTTCGGGCAAAAGGCTAATCCATACAAGTGGTACTAGTCATCTTGCTTATTTACCTTGGTTGTGATAGATTCATATCTATTTTCCTTGAAAACATAGATGTGTCACACACACAAACAAAATCACTTTGTCTTTTTCACTTCCTTATTGTCCCATATACTTGTACACTACCTCTACTATTAGTGAACCATCAAACCTTAGATCAATGTGATAAGGTCTCACAACCCCCATGCAATACTTGTACACACTACCTCTTTTATTAGAGTAAACCATCAAACCTTAGATCAATGTGATAGGTCTCACAACCCCCATGCATATTGATAAAATCTTAGGTAATGCATGTTAGTCACACCAACCGCCACTAGTTGTTTTCACTAATACTCATACTTGTTCCTAACACACACATGGCATATCAGGCACCAAACCCCATAAGTAGTTTTTACTAATACTCATACTCATCACACGTGTCTTTAAATTGCCACATGTCTCTTCACCACCCAATCTCCTTCATTGATGACTTTTGTTATTCTACCAACTTGTTCACTCACCCTTTGAAAGACATTAACACCATTGTCTGATGCCATCCCTTAGCCTTGATTTATATGGTTAAAGGTTTTTCACTTACCCTTTGAAAGACATTAATACCATTGTCTGATGCCATCCTTTGGCTCATGATTTGTATAGTTGAAGGGTTTTCACAATGGCTTAATCATCAAAATAGCTTGGAAGTGACCGTATAAGAGGAAGTTAAGGTTAACCATCTTCACAACCATACTACTACACAACTATCATACACAAGGTAGATCTTGTGGCTTTTTAGTGGCCTCTATTAATTAGAAATTTTATGTCTTTGACTTAAACTATAAGTAAGATGGGAGGTCACAATTTTTCTAATGAATAAACACTATGTATTAATATGCTTCTTCTTACATAGTTATTGGTGGGATATCACAATATGTATAAGTAAGATGGGAGATCATAATTTTTATAATGAATAAACACTATGCATTAATATTATTCTCACATAGTTATTGGTGTTTGGGAGATCACTATGTACTACTATGCTTCTTACATAATAGTTATTGGTGTTCTCGGGGGGTGCACTATATGGAAGCCCCTCCTACGACGTGCGTTTCAAGGGGTATTTAAAAAACCCCTTATCTGTGAATTTTGAGCTAATAAAACTACCCCTTTTTCTTTATAGACTTACGGGTTTTTTTCCAAAGTACAATTAAAATACCCCTCTTGTAATTGTATTTCTGTAAATTTACCCAATATTTTGGATTAAAAAAACCCCACCTGATGATCGCACGTGGTAGACTTACATTTTTTGAGGTGCACCCCCCGAGTTGGTGTTTAGGTGATCACATTTTTCTAATGACTATAAACACTATGTATTGGTATGGTTCTTTATAGAGTTATTGGTGTTTAAATATTTCCTTATATAATTTAACACAAAGCATGACAATCATAGATAAGTTTTTGATTTAAAATATTTTATTATGCTTCTTACATAGTAATACTTCCTTACATAAAAAGTATTGGAAGAAACAAATAATCAGCCCCATCATCATAAGAGTTAAAAGGATCAAAGACTATTTGTAAAACAATTAAGCTTTTGTCCTAGATACATTCACCAAAAGGTAGCCACATTTTTCCCTATGATAGGAGATGATTGTGGAGAGAATAGGAGACATTTGAAGTGATTCTTTAGCTACTAAAAAACTTCAACCTTAGTGGCTTGTACTTGAAACCTATTCAAGGCCACCAATCTATCTTGCTTCTACTAAATCATTTGTGTCATTAGACTTAACTCTTACCATTCTAAATCAACCCTAGTGGATGAAGCCTATTCAAGGCCACCAATCTATGAATGAAGCACTATTTCTTATACTATAACATGCCCATCTTTAATATACTGCATGCCCATGAATTTATGGTCTTTTGTGATGTAAAAATCAACAATTTTAATAAACAAGTTGTTTCAACTTATAATCTTATAATTCTAAGTCCAAATTCGAAATCTTCGCACAGTTTTACCCTAGTATAGGATTTTACAGCATCCAAAACGGACATCGGATCAAGCCTATACGTAAATTTTTAGTTATTTTCAGTTAAAAATACGATAAACTTAAACCTTAATAAATGTACAACCGGGTGTCCGATTGACAAATGGTCAGCATCCCTATGACAAGGGAGACACCTCGGACATTTTCACCCAAAAAAAATTTGCACCAACGGACGCTCCGGTATGCATATTGAGGCCAACGCCCCAAATTAGGGATCCGCGTCCCAAAAGATGTCGTACACACTTGAGCGCCCGTGCAAGGACCAAAGGCCAACCATCCTAGTCTACGGTCCACACAGAACGCCACATGGACGCCCATGTTACCTCTGACCCGAAAGGTACATGCGTATCATAGCTTTTTTCCACACACAAGTACCATTCCTTTCCCTAGGCCCATGCAAGCCATAAGTCAGTGTTCTTTCACCGTACACCGTCCTTTGCACCCACGCTTTGCTCTCCCTTTCTTTACACCTGTAACCGTACCTACACCTATATAAACCCCCCAGTACCTCATGTGGTCGAGACACCCCAGCACCCTGCTCTACTTGTACTGTCATTCTACCAGCGCTTGTACCCGCTGATAAGCTGCACTCGGCACTCTATGCAGTATTGTACCCACTGATAGCCTTCCAACAAGCCATTTTTGCCCATCTCCAAAGTCAGCCCTCTGCAAAATAATTCTTAACTCCTCTCACCCTTGAGGGTAGAGTGTCCTTAGCTGCTCCCCCCTCCCTTACCCCCCCCCCCCCCCCCCGCGTGTGAATAGACTTAAGGGAGGACTCCCCCTCCTCTCCCTCTAGTTGCAACCTTCTCCCTACAAATCCAATTTAAGGACACCTTCCCCCACGCACCCCCCATTAGCGGTGACTTTAGTAAGGGCTTTTAGCCTCTTAGAGGTGATTCACGCCTAGGGATTTCTTTCTTATGACTTGAGCAAACGAGCTCCAAATTGTGATCCAACTGAAGCATTGGATTCATGGCGTTGCGGACTACAAGAAGGCAGGAAGAATGGCTCCTTCACGAAAGTGCCAAAATATCACCCCGAGAGACGTGCACATCAATGAGTCTCGAGAGATTGCTCCAAATGCTGCCCCATCTCTCCCCTTGGGAGCCCCACAAAGAAATAATGACTAGGTTTTCTTGGTCATCATTTAAAAGGAAATTTTTACTTATTAATTAATCTTTGATGTTAACTTTAAAGACATTAAGAAAGAGATGCTATTTTGGTGGAAATTGTTGTTTTCTCAAAAATAAAGTGATGAAATCTGTGATATTCTAGAATTTAGTTTGTAAAGTGTTATCTTGATTGAGTTAAGAAGTACATGTATATCTTCTCCACACCTCGATGCTAACCCCATTTCCGTGCTTGTGTAGTCGAGCGGAGATGTTAGCGAGGCCCGGAGTCGACCCAATGTATCCCTCATACCATTGGGAGGATAAGATTTCGCCAATGGAGGTGAATATTATGATGCTGCCTAGTTCTGCGGGCCCAGGCTAGTGCGGTCAATAAGCACTCCCTAACGCGTAGACATCCCTCTGAGGAGTGGGAGGATCAAGCGATGGAGTCTGAGAGGGAGACAGGCCGGCTTGAGTCCTCCACCACCAACCGACGACGATGAGGTGTATAGTCCCATAGGGATTTCCAAGTCTGTAGAGGCTGGAAGACCGAATTCTTGATCATCGGTAGAATAAAGTAAAGAGCCTAGATTTTGCTATAAATAATTTTAAACATTGTATCTATTTTTTTTCAATACATTGTTTGTAAATATTGTGTATCATTGATAAAGACTATTTAAACAAACCATGTGTAAGGCTTTTGATTAAGAAACTTGTTTATTTATATCAAACATTGTGGTAGGATTAATTAGAAAATAAATTGACGCGTGAGTTAGGGTGGAGAGTGGGAGGATGGGATACCCTGAACGGTAACATCCCATGGACGGGTGGACCCAATTAGTTGAGTAACTTTCCAATAAATTAATTAAAGATCTACGTTAGATAAATAAAATCCATGGGCAACCCTACTCTAGAGGACTAGGTCAACGGTTGTGCCTTACATAGATAAGGAAAAAAGCGTTATTTCTAGAAGTCAAGAATAGAGGTTGCCCGAGTTAAAGTCGATCACTTTATGAGTGGTTTGATTTTAGAAAACGTTTAAAAATACCACACTCCCCCTGCGAGATAGAACCAAGTCATACCTACTAATCGTATCCTTGTATCTTACATGGTCAAGGTGTCGACGAGTAGGAAACTACCCTACTATAATAGACTATCTTAAAGGTTTTCCCTATTTAGGAAGCGAGGGACCTTTCAAGTGGTATCAGAGCCAATCTTAGTTCCTAGGACTTGTTAATAGAGATTGTTTTGGAATATATGTTTTACCTAATGCTGATTTATAAAATAACTTACTAGAATTATTTAAATTGGTGATTGAATGATTGTAAGAAGAGGGTAACGCCTACTGAAGATTCTTAGTCTTTGAGTGCATCTTCCATATGATGGCATGTCTCTCTCCAAATTTTGAATTCCATGATACTATGGTGCAAATACTTGAGAGATTGTCCCTCCCTCATACCTCTTGTATTCAAAGAGGGTGGGGTAGAGATCACCTTTGGAATCGCGGGCCGAGGTATTTTTTCATCAAGAAGGCAGAGCATATTGGGAACATCACCACCAATTTAAAGAAGATTCGTTGGATTGAAAAGTTGAAGATGGTCCGTTTATTTTGGTTCGTGGTGGGTACTCCCAAGTTTGACAGTTCTGTGACCATAGATGGGAATCGCATACCATAGGACCACTGGGTATATGACCAAGTAATACAGGTCTTACCCCCGAACAGGATAGCCATTTTGGGACGCAGCCCAATCCAGAGAATACCACCCTTACGGTCAGTCTTCCATGTCTTAGAGACTACAGGGACGGAACCCCCATAATTTCACCTATGTGGACCGCTCTAGTCTCACGTCTAGTTGAGCCTAGGATTTTTCTTTTATGATGAATAAGACTAATTATATTAGTCTCAAACCTTTGTATTAAAACTTGTCCTTGTAAATATTTGAGAAATAAAATAATTTCAAAAGCTTAACTTTTAAAAGCATGAGCGTAATGTAAAGTATGAGTCTTGTAATCCTAAAATTTAATCTTACGATGAATGACCAAGACGATCAGCGTCCACTCCCCAATGCATTATATACGAATGTCCAGGAGAAGAAGCTCATGCTCAAGCAAATGCAACCTCCCTCCTTTAAGGGGGAAGGTTCAAAGATTGAGAAGGATGCTAAGGTTTGGATCAAAGCAATGGATGATTATTCCTCAATTGCCGGTGTACTAGAGCGGCAAACCAGTCCATGCTTACATGATTTCAACTCACCAGGGATGCTAAGCTCTGGTGGAAACAACGATACCGTTGATAAAGGAGTCACTGAATCACTGAACACTCCCAAACCTAGGAGGATATCAAGCAGGTTGTGAAGGAATGATATCTCCCACCATCTCATGAATCCATCAAGATGAATGAATTTTTTAGTCTCAAGCAGTTTAGCTTAACTTTGGAAGGTTTGGATCAAAGCAATGGACGATTATTCCTCAATTGCCAGTGTACTGGAGCGGCAAACCAGTCCATGCTTACATGATTTCGACTCACCAGGGATGCTAAGCTCTGGTGGAAACAATGATACTGTTGATAAAGGAGTCATTGAATCACTGAACACTCCCAAACCTGGGAGGATATCAAGTAGGTTGTGAAGGAACGATATCTCCCACCATCTCATGAATCTATCAAGATGAATGAATTTTTTAGTCTCAAGTAGTTCAGCTTAACTTTGGAAGAAGAATACTATTTTAAATTCATCACTCTTTGGAAGTATGCCCCGGCCATGATGACTTCCCAGCAAGTGACTCATTTCTGCCAAGGCTTGAATGAGCCCTTGGATTCTCGCCTCGAAACAATGAGGCCAAGCTCAATGCAAGATGCTCTTATACAAGTAAAATCTCTTGTGAAAGTACTAAAGTCTAGTAAAGCCAAGCCTCAGAAGAGATATTACCCTAAAGATCAACCTTATAAGAAGCCCCAACAGAATGCTCCCTCTAATACAATCGAGGGCGGCAAGCCAACTCTTTTGTTCCCTGCTCATATGCTACTTCTTCTAGAGAGGTCCCTCTCTGTTTTTCAAATGCAATGAGTCGGGACACTTCAAGGCCATCTGTCCCAAGCTAGTATAATCTCTACCTCAGAGCGGTAGATTAAATCAAGGCTGTGGAACCCCCATCCATCAAGGTACAAGGGGTGGTGGACGTGGTAGAGGCCACGGAGAAGTTGCTTGCATCGTCTGTGCTATAAGCAAAGAAATAACTCTGGAGATAGCTGAAGAAGAATGTGCCACAATGAACATCAAGGTCCAAATCAACAATTTGGTATTATTCAAACCCCAGTTGCTCATCATCACGGTAAGCCATTCCTTGATTATTCATTTCTTTCTCCAAGGTGTTTACAAAAATTAAACTTGAGTTAAAAACCAGCTAGAAGAATGGTTGTAGAACTAGCTAGTGGGAAGGAAGTAGTATCTCAACATTCTGTAGGAAACGTTGATTATGAATTAGGTAGTGATGAGCAAACTCATGGTCATTTTAGATTCCTACCATTAGGAATTTATCATGGGATCTTTGGAATGGACTGGTTAATTGCAAACAATGCTAGTATTCACTATATAGCCATGGGAGTATCACTTTTAGAAATAAGCATGGCCAAGTAGTATCAGTTCAGTGAAAGATAAGTAAACCTAAGTCTAGGGTAGTCAAAGCAAAGCATCTTCTCAAAGGAGCACGTAAGGGACAACAAGTCACCATTCAGCACTCTATGGGCAAGAATGTTTATCTCCTCTAAATTTCTCTGATCCAACCATAAGAGTTGAGGCATCCAGAAAAATGCTTGAAGATATGGAGGAACAAACCAAGGCGATCCAAAAAGATATTAAAGTTGCTCAAGATCAGCAAAAGCATTATGTTGACACAAGGAGGTCTGAAAAGGATCTTCAAGGAAGGAGACAAAGTTCTTCTACGAGTGCGACCCAAGCATAGTTCTCTGTCACTTGTTGGGACATATAAAAACTCAGCGCCCAAGATATTGGGGGCCATATATAGTTATCAAGTATTTGGGTAAAAGTGCTTATAAGCTCCAGCTCCCAACCCATATCAAGGTCCACTATATATTTCATGTAATTTTGTTAAAGCCTTATGTACCTATCCTCGATCATATTCTTGATGATGAACAAGTTATGATCCCAACTCAGGGAGTCCTTGAGTTGCAGCAGCCTAGTAGGATCATAGATTCTAGAGAAAGGCAACTCCATAATAGAACTCTTGTAAAACATCTAGTACAGTGGAAAGATTACCCTGAAGAAGATACAACTTGGGAAGATGAAGCAACACTCTTAAAGGATTACCCCGAATTCATGATGAGATGAGGACATCCTGATTTCTTAAAGGGGGGAAGGATGTAACATGCCCATCTTTAATATACTACATGCCCATGAATTTATGGTCTTTTATGATGTAAAAATCAATAATTTTAATAAATGAGTTATCAATTCAAAATCTGCGCGCGATTTTACCCTAATATAGGATTTTATAGCATCCAAAACGGACACCGGATCGAGCCTACACATAAATTTTTAGTTTTTTTTCAATTAAAAATACAGTAAAATTAAACCTTAATAAATGCACGACCGGGTGTCTGATTGACAAATGGTTAGCACCCCTAGGACCAAGGAGACACCCCTAATATTTTTATCGAAAATAAAATTTTCGCACCATCGGGTGCTTCGGCACACATATCGAGGGCTAGCATCCCAAATTAGGGATCCCCACCCCAAAAAGATGTACACACACTCGGGCGCCCATACAACGCCCGTGCAAGAACCAAAGGCCGACCGTCCTAGTGTACGTACATGGTCCTTTGCACCCACGCTTTGCTCTCCCTTTCCCTGTAACGGTACCCGCACCTATATAAACCCACCAATACCTCGTGGGTCGAGACACCCCAGCACCCTGCTCTACCCGTACTTGTCATTTTGCCAGCGCCCATACCCGGCAGGCTGCATCCGACACTTTGTGCAGTTTTGTACTCGATAGCCTTCTAGCAAGCCATTTTTTCCCATCTCCAAGTAAGCCCTCTGCTCTGCAGAATATTTCTTGCCTCCTCTCACCTTCAAGGTAGAGGGTCCTTATAGAGCTGCTCTCTCCCCCCCTTGTGTCAATATGAAAAATGGCTCCTTCACGAAAGTGCCAAAATATCACCCCAAGAGACGTGCACATCGATGAGTCTCGAGAGGTTACTCGAGATGCCGCCCCATCTCTCCCCAGTCCCACAAAGAAATAATGACTAGGTTAGCTTGGTTATCATTTAAAAGGGAATTTTTATTTCTTAATTAATATTTAATGCTAACTTTAAAGACATTAAGAAAGAGATGCTATTTTGGTGAAAATTTTTGTTTTCTCAAAAAAAGTGATGAAATCTGTCATATTCTAGAACTCAGTTTGTTTGTAAAGTGTTATCTTGATTGAGTTAAGAAGTTCAGGTATATCTTCTCCACGCCTTGATGCTAACCCCGTTTCTGTGCTTGTGTAGCCGGGCAGCGACGTTAGCGGGGACCGAAGTCGACTCCTATACTTCAACTAGGAGGGAGGAGCAGTATGACTAGATTATGGCACCAAAGCAAGAGAGCATCTACAGAGAATGGTAGATTTTCTTGCACAGATGGTAATAATGGGAAATACGAGGTGTCAATATTGTAATGAAAAAAACCATTGTAAGAATTATTGTCAATATCACAGATATAAAAGATGTCATGAGAAAGGGCACAAACTCAAATACTAATTTATGTTAGAAATATCAAAAGCATATGCAGTAATCATCAAGAATATCTACAAAGATAACTCAAAGCATGAGTTTAGGAAGCTCAATACAGCAAAGAAGAGACTGAAGAATTTCTTAAAGTTCTTGAAAAAAGTGAGAAGCCCTTGTACGATAGAAAGAGTGCAAAAACTAACCAAAGTTGTGGGGCTTTTCCCATCCCCTCTCAGGAGCCTAAAACAACTCAACCAAAAAGTTAATCTTCCATAACCAAGCTCACAATTGCATGGGCAAGGTGTCACTCACCTTGTGAATGTTTGTGCTCAGATTCTCATCATCATAAGAGACGTTGCCACGCAACCACACTCCAATGCTGCCACCGCACTCCAATGGGACGCTCAACCCTACTCTCACTCAATCTCCCTCTCTCACATACACTCACACATACACAATGAGTATATGGTATCTCTAATTGAATTAGGCAACCAAGCAAGAAACACAAGAGAGCAAGAGAGTGGAGAAGAAGAGCACTCTATTAGTTGCATAAGAGAATCAATGGTGGTGAGAATACAAAATGACCCTTATCTTGGCCCCAGCCTTCACACCTTGAGCAACCCTACTTAAAATATAGGTACATGGCTATCCAAGGCCACCTAGGCTTGTGCAAACACTTAATCTAAGTATGCAATCTCCATAATTAATCCCTTGGCACGCCTTTCATAGATAAGCAATGATCACACACGTAAAATATACAATGTTAGCATTTTTAATGTCAATGGGCCAAATGAATTGACAGTTGCCAATGGATGGCGTCAACGCTAGAGAGGTGTCCAAGAGGGTTAACATGGCCCCTTTCCTAATGTAGATTCCATCCTCTGAAAATGTTGATGAAGATTTGTCACAACGATGTTGCTGGATGCATGTTGGTATTGGAAATGTTGGAGGTCTCGGAAGGTCTATAAGACAACATGGTACCACGAGTAAGGTGTGCTTATGAAAAATAATTGAATATAAGCATAATGCAAACACCAATCAAGAAGGGAGGAAAGATTTTTGCGACTGGTCAAATTTTCTAGTTATGACAAGGATAATATTAAGGTTGGTTCAAATTCTATCTAAACTAAGATGAAACAAAAAGCTTACCTGTGGTTATGACCTTAGGCTCAATAGACTATCACTTTGGCAAAACCATCTCTAGGTATCATCTAGCATCATAAATGAAGCTACTAAGTGATTATTATAAGCTTTTGTTTTGATGCTAAAAATATAAAAGTAGGGTACCACTTTGCAGAGACCCAAGCAATGGTCCAGAGACCTCATACAAGGGTATCTAAGAACCGCTAAGTACCTCTGCGATGGTTTTTTTAAAGTCCTTTATATATTTTGATAGGTTTTTAGCCACAAGGTCCCATCCCATGGAGATCAAGGCTACGGTCCCAAGTCTCCATCACTAGAGCCAAAAGTGTTACCTAGCTTACATATGACTACGGTTATCTTCTTGTAGGTTTTGTTTTGGTATTTTTGCTATGTTTTTTGTTTTTTTGTTTAAACTAGTTTCACTTTCACAATTCACCTAACAAGGCTCTATTCTAACAAAGAGGGCACACTAACGAAGGTGGAGTACTTGGCATACTCGAAAGGTTGATCTTAGGGAAGATTGAACTAGGACCAAAACCTAAATGGTTATCCAAGTAATAAATATTGATAGACCAGTTACATGGCGATGCAAGCAAGCACTCAAACAAAAACTAAATGGAGAATCATATAAAATATTGAAACAATAGAAAAATGTGAGGATGGATTAGAATACACCTAGGCAATGAGGAAAATTATGTCCATATCAAGGTTACACATCCAGTGCATGTTGTAAATCTAGATCTAATCTACACAACTGCACATTAATAACCTATAAATCAAACTCATCTAGAAAGCTCATTGTCATCAGATAACCTTAGTTTGTAAGTATGCTCCGATTCTTCATCATCACTAGGTTGATTTTCTTCCTCACTTGGGTTTGCTTCATATAAATATGTGTCCTTGAGTATACTAGGAAATGGTTTGAGTGCATGCTCACTGTGATATGGCATGGGTACTATAGGTAAGTGAGCTAAGATGTCTAATATATCACCCACCATGCTCCATAAGAGACAAGGAAGCGAAAACACTACTGCATAAATGATGGTGTAATTCCATAAGTTCTTACCCTCCTTCCCTGCTCTACAAGCTGTTTTTATGCACTTCTATCTTAATAGGGTCCTCCCACTCGAGTAACGTACACTTACATGATCGCGTTGTTATGGTGTCTCTCCTACCATGGGACTACAATAGTCATGTCCCATAACGCCTAAAATAAGTTCTACATTGCCAACATAAGTAAGACGCTACGTACAACATGCGATGCCTACAAGTAATGCATTATTCAAGAGGATGGAGATGTAAGTAGAACAGGTCCACAAAGGTGGCTCCACAACATCTCTCCCCTATTGGTGCATAAAAATAGCATGAGTGGGTCTCAAAAGGATGAGTACTTGTCTACCCTTGATAGTACTATTCCTGGAAATCTAGGTCTAGGATAGGATCACTAGTGTCAGTCCACGAAAAGTCCATGCTCATGGCCTATAGTCACACAACATATTCATACCTCATTCTTTTATTTAACATGTTACCTTTCTCATCATCCCTTTTTTATAGAGTTTTATGGTTAGTTAGATATTTAGTATGTGTATAGTTGCTATATTGCTGTACAATGTTGGTTCAAGGTATATTGATGGGTTAGTTTTTTTCCAACAAGCTCCCTCTTAATATGGACATGAACTTTGTTGGGGGAGCAAAATGCAGAGGGTAAAAGTAATGGTATTAGCATAATTCCTCTCTTCTTGCTTTCTATTATACCTTGACCTTGCAGAAGGTATTGTAGGTTTTTTGTAACCATCCCTTCCAACATTTCTCCATCAGTGTTTGTTAGCTAGGAGCACCCTTTGTTACTTGTTGTGGCATATCAATTTCTAACTTTAATGGCGGAAAAGGACTCTCATAAGATCGGATGGAGCTCATGGATTCACCCTTATAGATGAGCAATGGATTTGACACTTGCATATTGGGTCGCTCTAAGGAAATCAATGGGGTTGAGACTTGGATAGCCAACAATGGTTTTGTAATCTTTAGTGATATGGAAGCTTCACCATCAATCACAATGTCTCATGTGATAGGGTCAATCTTTGGGATCCAAACTTGTTTAGGCATTGGTGGTGAAGGATCTTTTGCAATAGCTTTTTCTTTGTTGGAATTTGAGCTATTGAAGCTTTTATCCATCACTAAGGAGACGTGGGAATTTGCAAGTGGGTGGTAGTGAGACTAGTGGTATACTTTTATGTTTTGGTATCCAATTACAATGGTTACTCTCATAGTAGCCTTGAGCTTTTAATAAGCATTTATTAGGGATCCATTTTGGGGTAACTTGTAACTTGGACTTCCTACACCGATTCTTTTATTGAGGTCCTTCTTGCTTGCTTGGTTGAGGTGGTATAGATGGAGTAATCTTGGGAATCCATTTCAAGTTAGATTTGGGTTGCCACTTTATAGCTTGTCATATCACATTCTTTTGATATGCAGGTGTTTGTTGTGTGGAGGTAGAAGAATCGAGAGTTTTTTGAATAGTGGACGCTAAAGTGGAGGGGGTTTTATAGATTTTATGGATATTAAAGCTTCCTCCTTATGTGACCCTCGAAAAAATAATAGTGTGGACGCTGAAGTGGAGGGGGTTTTATAGATTTTATGGATATTAAAGCTTCCTCCTTATGTGACCCTCGAAAAAATAATAGTATGAGGTGGCAAGGGTTTATGATGAGTAGATTGTTTAGTTGTGGTTTTACCCACAGAGACACACCATGTCTACCAATCAATCATACATCTTGCAGCCTTCATCCACTTATGACCAAGTATCATTGATTTAGGTAATGTTCTAGCAGTCATCATAACCAGGAAGTCTCCCACCAGTTGCTGCCATCACAATATATCTCTATTTGTTAATAGCCCAATAACTTTGGTATTTGTACCATGGATACATTTCACCTTTAAAGAGGTATCTATGTGAGTTGGGGTTTTTCAACTAGTTCCATGCATTGAAAGAAATTAGATTGTGACTAGCCCCCGTGTAATGCATTATAAATCACTTTACCACCATAAGAGCTAGGAAATTGAATGGATGTTCTGAGAGCTGAGATGTGATCCTCCATGTTGTGATTACCTCTCCAATATAATCTTGTGTAGTAGGTCTAAGGTCTTCTTATCGACGTTGTTGAAGTTTTTCTCGTCTTTCCCTTGCCTCCTCTTGGGCTTGGGTTTTCTTTTAAGCGGCCCTTTCCTTGCTGGCTTTCTTGTCATGAAAAGCATGTAAGGGTTCTTTGGTAAGAGGTCCATAGTATTTTTTAAACTTACTACCATTAAGAAAACCAACAGTTTCAACTCTGTCAAGAGTCTCAACACGTATAGTACCTTGTGAAGTAACTTCACAAATCTTAAATGGTCCCTTTCTAGTATATTTAAGCTTTTTCTTTTCACTATGGACCCCATACATAAGTCCTCGATCTCCTTGTCCTTGAGATTTTGGTCAAACCACTTCTTTCTTCGGTACTTTTCTATCAGCATGTTTTGTACTACAATTTGTCTCTCCTCTGTAAGTTATTCTAAAATAAATAACTAATCAACCAATTCATTACCATCAAGATTTTCACTTATAGCTACCCTTAAACTAGGGATCATGAAACTCTCAAGGCATTACTACCTCAAGTCCATACACCACCTTAAATGGTGTGCAACCAATTGCAACTTTGTATAATGTGCAATAGGCCCATACAGCTGATGTGAGCTTAGACTCCTAGTCAGTGCATCGAGCTTCAACAAAAATCTTTGTTAGTATCAAAATAAGAACTTTATGGTTCTCTCTACTTGGCCATTTGCATGTGGGTAATACGGCATTGGCTTACGATGAGCGATCATGAATGTGTTAATGAGATTTTTTATCACATCGTTGATGAAATGCTTACCTTAATCACTCACTAGCTCAAATCGGCATCCAAAGCGGGTAACGATGTTCTCATAGAGAAACTTAGTGGTCACCATGGTATCCGCTTTTCGTGAAGCTCTTGCTTCAATCCATTTAGTTACATAACCTGTGGCAATAATGATGAAGCGTGCTTGTGTGCCACATGCAGTAGGATTAATATGGCCAGTGAAATCTAATCCCAATTTTTCAAAAGGTTGGTTGACTCTAATAGGATATACGTGGCTAGTGCATTGGTTAGACCGAATGGCATAACTTTGTAGGCATATACACCATGCTCAGTGAACAAAGGCTATTTTAGCTTGGTCCTCAAGTGCAATCGAAATTTGTTTATAGCTTAAGTATCCATCCAAAAGACTATAACATCCTCACCTATAACTCATTCGAGCATAGGTTTTGAATATGGCAAGGGGTAGTGATCCCTACGCATGGCAACAATCACTTTCTTAATATCAACACACACTCTAAGTTTTCCTTTCTTCGTGGGCACAACCACAATGGGTGAAACCCCATTCTGAGTGTTCAATCTCATAGATGAATCCACACTTAATGAGTTTATCAATCTCTTCCTTAACAATGCTTGCATATTTGGGATTCATTGGATATGGTAACTATTGGAGTGGTTTAGCTTTAAGTACCATGGGGATGGTGTATTATAACACCTTTATAGGAACTCCCTTCATATCATGGTATGTCCATGCAAAGCAATCCTTGTACTCCTTGAGGAGAGCTACAAGTTCAGCTCCTCCCCACCTTATTTAAGTCCTTGGCTATGTAGATAGACTTAGGATCTTCAACTAAGTCTACTTCCTTGACATCTATAGGCCGTCATAGAGTCCTCCACTCTCACTTGTGGGGTTACATTTAGCATTATCAAACACTAACTTGCATTCCCCTATGGGGTATAACTTGTAATGCTCAATTGGGCACAAATCAAGCTCATTTTCCTTTCCTTTGTTAGCTACTTTAGCTACACCCTTAGCATCTATTTCCTTCTGTGTGAGTTCATGATTTTGTTTCGTTCTAGATAAGTGACTCGATTTTGGTTCGTTCAGAGACTTCCACCTTAGCTATATCAATTTGGGGTAGTTTACAATAATTGACCTTTTATAACTCCTCTCCCCAATCATTTATTAACTTTTGATGTAAGTCAATGTAAGTCAATTGCACCCATGTACTCGAGCCATTGGGTAGTAGTTGTTCTTTCTTGCAGCCGTTTGATGATTCACTACATAGCATTTACATCCTCACCATCTTTAGATATGCTCCTTGGCATCTTGACTAACTTCATTCCTTTCTTCAAATTGAAAATCTGTATCAAATTCATACTAAGAAATGTGGTGCCACAAAGAGCACAAGGAAGAGGTAGGGAGTGAGTTGAGTAGCCAAAAAAGTACAAAGCATAGCATGAAGCCACATGAGCAAAGGGATTTATCCCACATTGATGTACAAGCCCAAGGGTATACCTCCTCATATAAAAAGGATCCATTTCAAGCAATGAAATCATATCACTTGCATATATCTCAAGCCTCTTTATGAGTACAAGTCTTAATCTTGTAACCTAATTATGCTTAAGTCTATTACACTTACTCATCAACATGAGTGTACTTAGGTTATATCTATTTCAAGCAATAAATCATATCACTTGCATATATCTCAAGCCTATTTATGAGTACAAGTCTTAATCTTGTAACCTAATTATACTTAAGTCTATTACACCTACTCATCAACATGAGTGTACTTAGATTATATCCACCTTACATTAATTCACTCTAATTTCACTAGATTCAATTTATTTTTAGTGCATGGTTTGTATCTAAATCATCTAAATTAGCTTGAAATCATCTTTACAAGAAAATCCAAAGCACATTGCCAACCTTCTATGAGATTAAAAACTTCCAGTGAAGCACAACACAAGCTCATTGTTACTGGTAAGACCATATCAAATGATAAGCATTTTGCACTTTAAGGCATCATTTGGGGAAGGGTTGAATCCTTGGGAAACTCATCATTAAAAAAACACATGTGCATAAGCATCAAAAGAAATTAAAATGTGCATAAAAAAACTCTCATGAGCATGTCTAAAGCACAAGATCATGAGATGACCATAGCTCACAGCATGGCATCCACACTAAATGCATCAAAGAAAGCATCAAAGCATCAAGCATGTGGCAATAAGAAGAACAACGTCCACACCAAAGAAGTTATCAAAGAGCTAAGAGTCAAGCCAAAGAGAAAATACCAAGAGCTAAGAAGTAGTCAAAAAAGTGAAGAAAAAAACATCGACATGAAGAAAAAAGGGAGCAACATGGGATCTTTATCAAGAAAAAGAAAAGAGATCTTGAGCCAGTAGCACTAAGCAACATCAAGCTACCAACCACTACCTTAACCTAAATCATATATTATAAAGGCCAACAAATGAGTAGGCTAAAAATCATTTGTTATGTGTATCTACCCAACCACCAGAGAGTAGCCAGTTGAGTAGGCTAAAAATCATTTGTTATGTGTATCTACCCAACCACCAGAGAGTAGCCAGGGGGGTAATGATTGTTGTAACCCTGCTCTTAGAAGAGACCTCTAGACCTCAAAGATAGATTAAGTCTCTATCAAGGAGAGGAACCTCACTCTTAGAGATAACCTCTAGGCCTCAAAGATAGGTCAAGTCACCATCAAGGGGGGGTGAAAATATGTTGTAAAACCTCGCATTGGACCACCTTGAGTAGTCCAAATATTTGGCACTAAGGGAAGGTGAAAATATGTTGTAAAACCTCACATTGGACCACCTTGAGTAGTCCAAAGATTTGGCACCAAGGGGGGGTGTTGAGAAATGTGGTCCCAAAGAGCATAAGAAAGAGGTAGGGAGTGAGTTGAGTAGCCAAGAAAGTGCAAAGCATAGCACAAAGCCAAATGAGCAAAGATATTTATCCTGCATTAATGTACAAGTCCAAGGGTATACCTCCTTATATAAAAGGAGGCCATTTCAAGCAATGAAATCATATCACTTGCACACATCTCAAGTCTCTTTATGAGTATAACTCTTAATCTTGTAACCTAATTGTACTTGATTCTATTGCACTTACTCATCAAGATGAGTAAACTTAGATTACATCCACCTTACATTAATTCACTCTAATCACATTACATCCACCTTATATCAAGATGAGTAAACTTAGATTACATCCACCTTACATTAATTCACTCTAATCACATTATACTAATCTAATCACATTAGATTAGTATAAGATTAACACTAATCACCTTACATTAATTCACTCTAATCACATTAGATTAGTATAAGCCTAACACTAATCACCTTACTCATGCACATTATGTCCATGATTCTTAACAATTCAGAGCTACTCCTTGTAGTTTATTTGGATGTTGTGGGCTCTATTTTTCTTGTGGTGATTGACTGAGGAGTTGGTGTCGCTTTCAGTCTTTGTTTTAGACCCCTCACCACTATTGGTGCTTGAGCTTGAGTCATCCCATGTGTACTCAAGTTCACTATAAATAATCACCTTAGTATCATAAGATAAAGCACAAATCATTGTAGGGGCATGACCTTAGCGAGCTCCTCACCATCAAGTGTAACCCATGTAGATCCTCTAGCTTCCCACCTATCGATTGTAGCCATCATAAGTATCTAGGTTAGATCATCTTCAAGCTCAATATCTTGTTTTTTAGCATCTTTGTAGGGTTGGTGCTCCCCTACATTGGTCTCGTCTCTTTGTGAGTATAGCAGTATTGCAATGGGACTAAATAAGTGGTGGCGTCTAAACTATTTTTAAGAAGTCCTCCACTACCCATAAGATGTATGTGGCTAGTCACAAGATCAACCCTGATGATGGAATCATTGAATTGGAGGTAGACGGTTCTTAGACCAGTCATGTAGCATCTTTGGTTCTCTCATGAAGGGACATCCTAAAATCATTTCATATGATTCTTGTTGTTTAGAAAAGTCCATAACAATGAAGGTATGTTTGCCCAAGGTTTGAGAACCTTGATCTTTAAATCTCATAGCATTCCAATAGGTTTGGCGACAGTCCCGTCAGCCATCTTGACAATGATGTCTGAGACTTCTAGATGTAGCTTGGCCATATTCTTCCAGCATTTCTTGGTGATTATACTAACTCCCGCACCATCATCAAGGACTCCCATTACTGTGATTTCCTTGGCCGTAATTCGTAGAAGTACGTTAGACTCATCACCTTCAAAGTATTGCCCCAGTTTGTTAAAGTGTAATTTTAACCATAGACTTGGTATTTTCTTCTTCCACTGGGACTATTAATTCGAGTACAGTAGAGGTGTCTCCATTTTATATTGGACACATGCCTTATGCATGTCAGCAATGGTGGTAATCAGACATTGAGTTCCCCATTAAGGAGATCTCTCAACAATTCAGGATCTCCACTCAATTGGGCAGTTGTAGTTATACTGGTTTGTGAGGCCGTAAAGTATTTGGGGATATTTAGTAGTGCATTCATGACCTCCTTTCCACAAAAAGTTGTTAGTGATACTAGAAAATCCATCTCTGAGATGGCCTTAGGGTTTCCATATGGTAGTTGTCCCTTGAACCAATCAAGGATCAAACTATGAGAGGTGGAGGCCTCAATTTCTTCCATGATGACATTCGACACACCTAGAGGTTTGCAAATCTCAGTGGTAGGCATTAAGGTACTAGGGTGTATAGTATCTGAGACTCTCACTTACTTGGATCTTGGCTTAAGCTCCTCTTGTGTTTTTGTAATTAAATTACCAAATTCTTGGAGTTGCTCAATCTCCTTCTGAGGATCAAGATAAGAGCCAAGTTTTGTCATGTGTCATCTAGTTTCAAGAATTGCATATTCTTGTGGGGTCTCCTTCCCCGTGCTCTTGGTTTTGGAGAGTATTTTCCTACCCTATTCAGAATCGACCCTTGTGTCCAAGGAGTCCAAGTCCTCATCTAGGTCCCTAATGAAGACTGTCTCTCTTGAGGCATCCCAAGATTTGCCTTTTTGGTTTCCTTTATTTTTTCATCTTTAACCGACTTTTTTCTCATGTTTTTCTTCTTCTTTTTAGATTCCGCTACTGGGGCCACAAATTGTTGCTCAAGAACATGTTGGTTTTCGACTTGTAGCCAGGTGATAGCATTCAAAGATGTGTGATTAAGATTTTTAAGGATCTACCTTTGAGTTTGATTATTTACCCCAATCATGTTTAGGGATGTGATGATGGGTCCTGTTTGTGGGCTTATCAACCACAATCTTGTTGGGGCAGTCCTTAATCCAATGATCTATTCCACAATGGTTACAAGTGGTTGGTGGCATGTTTGAGGGCACTACTTGGTTGAATTGAGAAAACTTCAAAGGGAATTTTGAAACTCAATAGGGACCTTGACAGTGGTGACATTGAAAAGGCATTCTTCTAGCTGTAGTGTTAATGTCTCGACCCCTTCCCATCGCAGAGCAAGTTGGTAAACTAGCTTGACTCCCCCTCGCCCATCCATGACATAATAGTTAGGATAAAGCTCTGTGGGGTCCTCAAATACATGTGACACTATCCAAGTCAACCTCATATTCTGTACACTCAAAAGGTTCTTCAAGATCTATTTGATTCAATGGTGTGATCCTTGAGGATGGAGGTTGAGGTCCCAAACCTGGAGGAGGTAACGCCACATTTTGTGCATTGTAAATCCCCCTTGCAAATAGATTGTTGTGTCACTTGATCAGCATTGGGTTGAGATGTTACCGTTGTAGGCATTATGGCTTGTGGGGATGTGAAGGGGCTGATAAAGCCAACTGTTAGGGACTAGAAGCATTAGCAAGGGTTTGTAAATGTGTGCAACATTGTGAAGCCTCATGACCACCATAACATCCACAAAAAGTACAATTACAATCACATCGTTCCCTTAGGACTGGACACTCAGTGGTCGAATGTCCTTAACAGTAAATTGAGCACCATTGAAGCTCTCTCCTTGGATACATATGTACCTTGGATACATATGTACATTATTGGCCTTCATTCCCTCTTGGAGTGCTTTCATGAAATCAATGAAATTCATATCCGCTAAAGTGTTGCCTTTAGCAAGGAATTTAACTATAGAAGTGCTATGTCCGTGACTCCGGAAGCAATAGATTTAGAATCCGATGCTTGAGCTCCCTTGACCATGAGATTATCTTCTAGTTGGATGGCATTTGTTGTGACTTCATCCCATGTAGTGATCCCTCTAAGCCATTAGATCGCTTCATGGTTAAGCGCATGGATGAATCTATCCAATAATTGATTATTTGAATAGTGTTCAAGCGGAAGGCAATGAGAGTTAAAATGCTTGAGACGGTAATGAATTCTCTAACCGAATCTTCTTCCCTCTCGGCTTTGTGTAGCTGTGAAGCTACACCCCGTAAGACTCGTTCATACACAAATTGCTTCAAGAACAATCACCTAAGAGCAGTTAAGTTCAAGCGTTCCTTGACCCTGAGAGTTCTAGCCTTACCGTCTAATGTTAGACCAAAGGCATTGGTCTTGGAAACCTCATTTCGTTCTCCTAGGGCCTCACACACGTGATCAAATACTTCCAAATGTCTCCTAGGATCACCATCTTCTTGAGTAAATTTATGAGTTAGCTTGGTTATCTAGGCAGCCTTTCCATGTCTCTATCGACCACCATCTCTCACAGCAAGTGCTATGCTTTCCACTACTGCTTTTCCCAGGGCCTATGCAAAAGCAATTGCATCTGTGGTGCTGGCATAATAGGAGAAATGATAGGAGTAAGTGGAGATGCAACATGTGGTACTGCATGAGGATGCATTGGTCTAAACCCTGGTAGGGGTAGAGGTGCTACATTAGGTATGTGTCCTACTAGCGCCCCAACAGGTGCTTTAGTCATGTGGGCATTAAGTTCAGCCAATCTTGCAAACAGGAGTTGGTTGCACAGTCACTCTAGGAAAGGGATGTTTCTTGGGTGCACTAGAATGAGATGTGACCCCTCTAGGAATGGTAATACTAGATAGACCAGGCAGCATAGGGGACTCCATGTGTGTGAAGTGGTGCTGGCTACCGTTGGTAACCATAGGTATGTGGCTCAAAGTTAATTATGTGTGTGACGTGGTGCTGGCTACTGTTGGTAACCATAGGTATGTGGCTCAAAGTTAATTATGTGTCAGTTCATAAGTGCCATAGTTGGTGGTGTGGTGCTTGCCACTAGATGAGGTAGTATACTAGTATTGTCTTGGGTGGGGGCACCTCTAGGATCTAAGAAGATGAAGCTCATGCTAGTATGCTCTTGAGTCCGTGCGGCATGGCCTTATGGGTTAGAAGATGTGGGTGGTCCATGGTATAGTCGGGTGATACTACAAAAGTAGGAACCACTAAGCTCACAAGAAGTGTTACCATTTCGTTCATTGTGGTTAGGCATTCTTGCTTTGGATGTCCTGACTTGCGCCGCCATAGGTCTTTGGATTCTTTCATGTTCAATGACCCTATATATGCAATCGCAGATACCCTATAATCGTTCCTCCTCTATTGTGGCCCCAGATTTTGATTGGACAATCCCTTCCTAACTTACACCAAAATCTTGGCCTGGGCAAAATCCACAAGTCTTTGTTGTTGTGTCATACTCCCAATCATTTGTGAGAAGACATTGATCCATGATTTACAAGCCTAGCTCTTTTCCCGAGGCAGACGCAATGTTATTGCTTGTGTCGTGAGTGTGATGACTATCAAGCACTACCTGTGCAATCCTGGTTTGGGACTCATTTTGCGTCTATTGGGTTGTTTGGGCTACTAATCGTCGTTGTGCCAATTTGCAAAGTCTCTTCTTCCTTTGCTCTAGCAACCTAGATCAGTGTGTCTACCGCCTGCACTTCTTCTAATATCCTACCATCGAGCATAAGTACTTGTGCAGGGGGGTGATTCGATGGTCACAATTGCAACAAGTGCAATAGGGACTGTATGGATAGGAATATCAGGTCTCTCTGCGTGCAACGACAAGAGTACATCAGGTCTCTATGGATTTAACCTCAACTCCTTCATCGTATGGTCTGTAAGTCGTAAGATTTGGTTAAGAGGTAGCGGTTGAGGCCAAACCTCTGAGGTGCTAGCTACTACTACGCGGTCAAAAGAATGGTAGTTAGCTTGACTAGTGAGACCTGGTTAAAGTTCTCACTTCTTGGGACTGGGGATCCGTCCATTGACTCAAAATCTGACAAGGTATCACTAGCCCCTAGTACAAGTCCTTGTACAATGCTAAACTGGGTTCTGATCGAAGGTCCTGAGCCCAATGTAGGCTTGTACATACCTAGCTCAATAGATGCACTATCGTCTAAATAGGCCTCTAATACATGCCCAGATTGTAGATGCATATGAATATGGGGTGTTAAAAGGTCCTACAGATGCCCTAGACAAGTTTGGAATTTTTTGAAAAAATTTAGCTTTTTTTCGAAAATTTTCTAAATTATCCAAAGTTTTCTCGAAACACATCTTTTGTGTTTCTTAATCCGTTTGGCACCAAAATAGTGTATTTTTTCTCGGTCAGTCAAGCGCTATAGGCCTTGGCTCCCATAGTTAAGCTCGTTAACCATGTAAAAATATGATTTTTTCGGGTGTCACACAAGTTGCGTCAACACGATCGCAATAGCCTAAAATATATATTAGGTAAGTTTGTGCGTGCACTTTTTGTAAATTTTCTTTTTTGCCCTGGACCTTTTACCTTTTCACTTTTTTTATTTATTTTATTTTTTACTTTTTTATTTTTTACGCTTTTGGTTTACTGTTTACGATTTCAGTTTACTATTTTATCAAAAATGGATTTTCCTAGAATCTTTGACTTGGGACTAAAACATGCATTAAATGCATCCAACCACTCAAAACAAACTTTTGGACTTTTTGGGCTAGTGGCCTAAAAGCCTGTACATATTAAATGCAGTCAACCTATCAAAATGATCCAAATTAGAGAGAGGATTAATCATAGTTAACTCACATCAATTACACTAATGCAAAAATGCATAATGTGCAAAAATATAAAAATTCCTATGTGTTGCAAATCCTCCCCTTATTTATGTTTTTATCTCGATTTCTCCATGTAAGGAGTCAAAATTAGGATAAACACTATGCTAGAAAACCAATTTTGTGATCTATTTAGCCCAATTCTTTCAATTGATTGTTTTTTATTTTGAAATTGAAAAATACAAAAAACAAGAAAAGCAAAAAACCATAAATTTAACTTATAAATGATAAGTGGAAGAAGAATTATAACCTAAATGCACAAATTGCAACACTCACAGAAAATGCAAAACATGCAGAAATTGAGAAACATGTAAAAAATGCAAAAATTATAAATTTCAACAACAATATGAACAATGCCACAAAATGGGTTGATTTTGAGCAATTCATTTCTATCATTCTTGAAATTGCAGATTTCAACAACAATACTAACAATGCCACAAAATTGGAAGATTTTTCAGTAATTCGTTTCTTCCATTCTTGAAAAAACAAAAAACAGAAATATAACAAAATTCATTCCTACACACACGTGCATTCAAAATGCATTGTGGCTATGCGGTAAGGCTATTCTTCCTAGGCTTATGCAAGCACTTACTCTAATCATGTAATCACCATAATTAATCCCGTGGCACGCCGTTCATAGATAAGCAGTGATTGCACATGCAAAATATACAATGTTAGTATTTTTAATATCAACAACCAAATAAAGTGACGGTAACCAATGGATAGTGTTGGAGAGGTGTCCGATGAGGGTTAACAAAAAGCAAGGAATTGGTGGTGGAGCATAACATCAATCATATACAAGAACCATTAGAATAGCATACCTAAAAAACAATGTGGAAAGGCTTATGTCGAATAATAAAAAAGATTGTAAAAAATTATGTTAGTAGCATAGAGTCGGACGAGGAATTCCGATGAGGAATCTGATGAGAAAGAATGCTAATATGAAGAGGAAACCAAAGACAATGAAAAATGATTTTAATGAGGAATTCGATGAGGAAGAATGCTACTATAAAGAAGAAGAAGCCAAAGATATTGATGAAGCTAATTTTTCACTTCAAAAATAAGAAGATAGGAAGAACAAAATAGTTGCAAACATGAACAAAGGCATGAACATCAAGAAGCAAGCCAAGTTCTCAAAAGTTTTAAATCTGCCAAAAGTATTCTTCGAAACCAACACAACCAAGAAATAAACTAGGAGGAGGAGAATCAAAATGTGACAAGAGTTAAAAGGACATAAGTAGAGTAAAACTAGAAGAAGACTCATGAGAAGCCTTTATATGTACCTAACTCCAAAGCAGACAAATCTCAAATTCTAGTTTTTGGTCAATGAGATTATGTGGAACCACCAGACATGATCAGATTAATCCAAAACTAAACAAAAGTGATGAAACCAACTTAACCAAGAAATAAACCAAGAGGAGGAGATTTAGAATGTGAAAGGAGTTAAAGGGACATGGGAAGGGGAAAAAGGGCAGAAGACCCATGAGCAGTCTTCAAATGTACCTAGCTCCAAGATAAACAAGTCTCATATTCTAGTTTTTGGTCATGAGATTTTGTGGAACCAAGAAACATGAGTAGCCAAAAGAGTAGAAGACCCATGAGCAGCCTTCAGATGTAGGCCTAACTCTAAGACAGAGAAGTCTCAGATTCTAATTTTACAATGAAATTACCAACAAACTGCAAGGTTGGAGGATTAGATTCATTGAAAAATAGATGAAGAGGATCAAACCAATACCTCAAAAGTAAGTAACACAGCTAATCAAGGGGAAAAGAGTGCAACCATTCAAGAGGATCAGCCAACAAGCAATTGGAACCAATGAAATGATGCTCCTAGAAATGATGTTAAAAAAAACCACCACACCAAAATTTGCATTAAAGGAAATGGGACACTTCTTCAAAAATGATCTGACTTATGTGTTTCTACCTCCAACCTATAGACACCCATGCGATAAATCTAGCCTCACATATGGAACTTATGGTTGTTTAGATGATGCAGCACTACTACAGTCATTAGAGAGTCAAATCCAATGCAGCCACTATAGTCTCATTGTGATAATTCCAATCCAAAGAAGCCTCAAGAGGGCTCAAATTAATTCACTAAGTGTTCTACAATGCAAAAAATGCTTAATGATGAAATAACCCATGGTGATGATGCAAATACAGAAGACCTTTTAAACCCACACAAAGTCAGACCTAAGAGACCAACATCCACCTCAGCAATATTACAGATTATGTGCTGTAGAAAGTAACACCATCTACGATGGATCCTCCATGGCATAGGACAACATCGGATTATCTATAATGGTTGGCCAATAAGTTGTAGGCCAAAACTTGATACAGAGAAGCAGATAAAAATAGTTTCCCATAGCAGATAGCACCTTAGGACGGTACCTCACGATAGCTCTTTTGGATCTGACCACTAGTCTGGCACTTTAAAATATGCTCCAACATAAGCCCCTCTCATATTTGAATGTATAACTTCACGTAATACGATATTCTTCTCTATCTTTGCCATCTATTGTATCACTTCAGTAATACGATATTCTTCTCCTTCTCTATCTTTATTATTGTGCAATTTGAGTTTTAAAGTTTTGCAATGTGAAATAGACTATTAAAGAGCACCGCTCATCACCTAAACATTTAGCTGTAAAATCCTCATTGTATGCCATAGATTGATGATGGTTACCATACTAGATGCATCAATTGAATGGTTGGTTACTATGTGTATCAAAAATCAAAGGCTAGCTGAATATATAATATACAATGTTATATTTCTCTTACATGTGTGTTTTGCAAATGAAACTTTGTCATTATGTGTTCCATAAAGTTAAAGTGACTAGATACCTCAAGCATGGCTTTAATATATACAAGTGTGTGTCACAACTTGCTGTACTACAAAACATGGGAAACTCTCGATAGACCTCAACTAGAACCAACTAAACCTAGAGCCCATAGTTTTCACTCTAGCATGGTAAAATCTGAAGGGTCGTTAAACGTTCATATCAATGTCAAAAATAACCATGTGGCTAGAAAGGTGTATGTGATGCATGTTGTTGTAGGAATGATGGAAGACCAACCTACTTCTGGGATGATCGTGGATTAGTGAGACCAACTACACCATCCCATTTTCTAAAGGGACATCACAACTATAGAGAACAATAACAAGGTGGCAGTACCACTTTGGGTTTCACCCAAGGAGGGGCTATTACCTTTGGCTATCCTTGCAACACCCTTACTACTTCCAATGACTGAATAACCAAAAGATGACAATGTAAGTAAAATAGAGGTGCAACAAAGAAAAGTTGACGGGATCCTACAAAGGCAAGCTGCAACCAAATAATAAATAGTAAATGACACCAAATAATCCTAAAAAATTTAACATATCATTTATTCAACATCCCCACAATAGTGTCACTCCCATCATTATCAAGTGAAAACAATGCGCCTCTCCATTCTTTTCGAAGTGAAGGATTTATGATGTTCAAAATCTGCATTAGAGGAATTAGCCAAAGGTCTTTACACAACCAAAATATGCTAATTTATCAACTTAAAAAGATTAATAGTTTAATGACTAGACCTTTTGTATTTTATCATTGTATATACGCTTGATATCTATTGTAGTCTCCTTCTCTCATATAGCCCTCTCCTCCTCTCACTAAGATTTTTTTTTGTTTTTAGATCTTTATTAATGCATTGAAGTCAAAAACCCCTTAATTTTCACAAAAACATAGAAGCTAGCAATAATAGACAAGAACACTCTTGAAAAGAATACCTAAAAAACTAGTTTAGCCATATCTTCTCTAACCAAACAATACCAAGTTGGAGCAGTCTTTGACTCCATCTTCCTTTTTGTCTCCAATGTCTTTGTAATGTGGATAGAGGTTGCTCACTAATATATTACTTTGTCACAATCGCATGTATTTGCAGCATTCACAAGAGTATCCTTAAGATTGGTAACTATGACAGCATGCTCATTCAAACTTATAGATCATTGTTCAAAAAATGAAGATTTGCAGGTAGTTGTTCTTGCAGGTGCACAATGAAGAGAAGGCAAAGGAAAAGATACGACCCTAAGTGTCTTTCTTGGCACTAGTGACCGACCTTCTAACTAGCTCTAGTGTGACTGACCTACCCAATGGACATTGTGTAGGAGAGGAGTATCTTCTCAACTAGGACTGGGAATACTAAGGCTATGGGGATGTTATAAGAGGATGTTTTTATAAAGGCGAGTTGCTTATAAATACATAGCTATTATTGTACCCCAAAAAAAAGTGCCTGTAATTTCATATAATGAAAGTTCCCTCTAGTACATAGGCCTCATGCTTGACATACTATGAAGATTACAAATCCCTCAATTTAGTACATGAACACATGCCAATGGCCATAGCTACAACCCTACCTTGATTCTGTGTGGCCCAATTCCTATTCCAATGCTTGTAGTTAGACGACCAACAACCCTCCTATTAATTTAGGCATTTACAAATAGGAGGTAGTGTGATAGGGGGTCGTCTCTAGGCATTAATGGAGCATTGGGACGTGCCAAACGGTTGTGTTTCAGAACATATGATTTCAAAAAAGGTTCTTGAAACCTAATAAATGAATATATTCTTCTAGTAAAAGAAGATATTTTACAACGATATCAGATTGTGATGTGTGGTACAACCTAATAAATGAATCTATCTTCTTATAAAAGAAGATATTTTACAACGATATCAAATTGTGATGTGTGGTGCTTTAATCACTATTCATTAAAAATGAGGGTGTGTCTTTTGACAACATAGATATTTGCTCATGTGCCATGCAAGCCCAATCTCTACTTAGGACAAAGAGCAATGTTGCATGTCATTGATGCTTTCTCTCCACGACTTCTTTCTCTGCGTTTTTCTAATGGATAAATCATGGTGACTGAGAAAGAACTTCAATATTACTTCTCTATAGGGCCAATAGAATTATCTATAGACTAATAGAATCTTGGCCCCATCAACTATGTGGAGAGGTTTCAACTAACAACGGGTGGTGTTTATGCATTCAAGCTATGTCCTTTTGTGTCAAGAGAGTACACAATCTCCACCTTGAATAATGCATTAGCTTCTTCTCGCACATACTACATGCCTACCTCTCAAGGCCTTTCTTTACCTAAGTTTGGTTCTAGATAATCTAGCAAGCAAGCTATTGACTTAGATTTGGAACACGAAGATAAACCCCTTGGGAAGCCCTTGATTAACACTCCGCCAAGTCTTACCAAACCTTTGATGTGTCATCCCCTGGAAGACAAAGTTTATAGCATCCTGACTCTTGTTAGAAGGTTTCCCTTGAATAATTCATTAAATCTGGCTATTATGATTGCGAGACTGACATAAAGAAAGTTGAGGAGCTTCCAAAACTTTATGATGGTAATGTGGTTTTTGAATTACCAATATCAAAAAACAATGGCCGGTATGGAACAAACGTATATGACTGCCATGTTTGGGTGGAGTACATGACTTACACGAAAGAACAATTCATAGGTGTTGTTCAAAGAAGTGTTTATGGTGGTCACTTGCGTTGCTGCGATGTGGACTATCCTTCCTTTGAAAGAACAAAGGAATACAATCAATCTCAATGGAAGGGTAAGCTTAGGCAAGCCCCATGCATTGGTTTGCTAACCCTTGGCAATGGAACTTTGGTGTGTCATCATTGTTCTACCTCTCCAGAGTGCCTGGCGGTTTGTGAATGTTGCATCTATTGCTGCTATCCAAGTGATAGAGCTCACACAACAAGGTGTGTTATCCACCAAGGGCATCACTCTCATCCAATCTCTAAGGGGGTTTCTACAGAAGATGACGAATTTGTTGACTCTTTGGTGCGGGAGAAGGCCATCCACGATCTTCAAGAAAAATGTAAGAAAATTGAGACCTCCGATGCCCAAGATATAATTATGTAGATGCTGGTGATGAGATGAGGTTGATATTGAAGAGGGAGAGCTTATTGTTGAGAAACTATTGGAGAAGGTTACACCGCTATGCAACAATGTGGTTTTGGGATTGCCATTTTAATGGCTTTATTGGCTGATGAAGCACAGGCCAATTGGTTGACAGTTCAGACAGTCTTCACTAGAGGTGAAAAAAATGTTATGCTACATAAAGAAAGATCATGCTCATTTCATTGGGAGAAGAGTATGTTGGAGCATGCCAAGTTTATAAAGACACGATATCAAGAGGAGCACAAACAACTGACTAGGCAATGGAGAGATGCACGAAGTAAGGTTGCTGCAGAAACAGTAACAGAGAAACTTGTCTCTTTCTGGAGATTGGGGTATGCATGGGAGGACATCCCATCATTGGAGACATGGCTTGCTTGATAGGAAGTGCATGGATTCCATTGGTCAAAATGGATGCTACGCCAGAAGAATGGTGGTCACTTTGTTCCCACTTTTAATCTCTCGAAGTCAAAGAATGCATCTATGAGAGCTGCCCTAGGGTACGCACAACAAGTCGATCTAAGTCTCTGCTTGTGCTTCTGATCTTGCAATGGTTGAGCTTCAAAGTGCTCATTACAAAGCATACGTGATAGGGAGACATGAGGGCTCCAAGCCAGCTTTGAGGCAAGTGCAGAAAAGGTTCATGTATGGTGATGTGAGGGAGTTGGTGCAAAAAAAAGATTGGTTGATTTGACATATGTGGTGTTGGAAGAAAAAGATATATGTACTCCTCATAGCAAAGAAGTGTACCAAGGAAGATAAGAAAAGTAGATGCTAACATAGTGCTAGATACATATAGCCATCAAACTGAGTATGAAACTGTGACCATTCAAGTCAAAAATAAAAAGTCCAAGTGTGCTCATCCTGTCAGTTTTCCAAAGGAGCACAAGGTAGATGTTACTAAGTGGTCTATGTATCCGAAGGACCAAGCCATGTTGTCAATCCACTTGTTGGGGTGCGTTGGAATGGAGAAGCGGGCGTTGTGGCACATTCCTTCATGATGGCAGGCATGGAAGACAAAAGGGTATTCTTGCACCTTGCTTTAAGGGTCGTCGTCATTATAACGACAGTTGGCTAATGTTTTGGTTTTGTCCTTCTAGTATGATGCACTCTGCACAAGTGGATGAGCAAATTGTTGAAAATTGTGGGAATGTACCTCTTGTATGGAAAGTTAAACATGCTTGGATGTAGAGGAGACTAGTAGATTGTTGGCCTCTGGGTTTATTTTGAATGGTGTGACACATCATGTGGCAGCTATACAAGTAGCACCATGCAATATGCGAGCAACCAAGAGAGGGGATGGACGTGTGTCGTGAGATGGAAGGAGAAGATAAGCAAGGAGGATCAAGCATCCATAAACAAGACTAATCTTTTGGAAGGGAAGGTGGTGCGTGAGTCAATTGTGTGCCAGGGAGAGTCATATTTTTTGGGGTTGCCACCTCTAAGTTGAGGGAATCAAGAGTTTCTTATGCAATTGATATATGCAAGTCTCCTAGGTGATATTGTCCAGCTTTCGCTCTTAGGGATGTGAAGAAGGAATCATATAAACCTTGCGAGCATATATACTTAGTCTTCATTAGGGTGTTGGGGCTGCAGCCTGGTATACACAAGCTTATGCACCAGGCAAACTCACCAATCTAGAGTTAGCTTAGGCACTATGAGGTCGTCGTGACATTCTCTTCTGTGTGGTTGGCTACCATGTAGTTGAGGAATTGCTATATGATGGCATGGTGTTTTAAGTTTTTGAGGTGATTTTTGGACTGATGCATATAGTGCAAACATAGTGCAATTGTTCATGATATAAATTGTTGTGGAAAAAGCTTTAGCCCAATAGCTATGCAGCATATTCTTCTCTGTTATCATCAATGCTCATGCTATCTCTACAATGTGCTTGTTTTTCCGCTCACAGCAACTCCATTTTGCTGTGGAGTATATCTATATGTAAATTATCTCTAAATGCCAGTCTTCTACAAAAAATCAGAGAACTCATTACAGAAGTGCTCTCCCCCTCCATTTAACCTTAGGCACTTCACGCACTTTCCTGTTTGCTTTTTCAGCCACCCACCATCACTCTAAAATTCTAAAAAATGAGTGAAAACTTCACTCTTCTCCTTCATGAAATACACCCACACTTTCCTCGTATGGCAGCGACGCCTTGCTCGGCAACCCATTCTGGTCCCAGCGACTCCTTCTGGTCAGCGGCCGCAGCGCACCTTCAATACTAGAATATATTTTTTGGGATTTCTTGAAATTGCTAGCAAAAGGAATGTGAGGGGATGCTAGCTGTTTGCAGCACATTTATTTGCTTTGCGTGTTGTCGAATTGTGATACATTGGATTTGTGTGCATCGATAAAAGGGTTTCAGTTTTTTTTTAAATTATGTTTGGATACCATTTGAGTGTCGAATTAGTGGGGAAGCACGAGCCTAGTGCTCGGTTTATGTGCTTGCTCGGTCCATGTGTGCTCAGTTTTTGGCAATCCTCTTTCCCTTCGACACTTTTTCACCCTTCACTCTCTCTTCAACACCTTCCATTTTCTCTCTAGACTTTTTTCCCCAACTTTGTGCACAGCACTTTTTTCCCCTCTTCGACACCACACCTTGCCAAAAAAAAAAACATTTTCCGTAAAATAGTCCTTCCCTTGTCTCTCATCGTTTATCTCCTTGTGCCAGTGCCCACGCCTTGGAAAAAAAACTTTTTTTCTTTCCTTCTGTGTCATCATTTCTCCCCTATGCCCATGTTTTTTTTTAAATTATCCTTCTGTCTCATCATTTCTCTCCTATGCCCATGTTTTTTTTAATGATCCTTTTATCCTTCGCTCTCATCATCAACCCCCATTTCTTTCTCTCTCATTGACTCTCCTCTCTCATCGTCAATCTCCAACTCCCTTTCTCTCTTCGTCAGGTTTACTCTCCTCTCAAATCTTCAATCTTCTCCTATTTAAAATCAGACCAAACCTTTCTCTCTCCTCGTCAATGATCCTCTCTCTCTCTCTCTCTCTCTCTCTCTCACACACACACACACACACAGAGCACACAACCTCCCTCCACGCTATCTCTCTAATTGCCAACTCGCCACCCCCCTTCGCTCTCCGAGACATGCGACCACAGCCCTGTTTTTTTTTCCATCGTCTTGCCCCCCCTCGAGCACACAGCACAAATCGAAAATGTATCTTGCATTTCCCACACGCCTCAGATCGTCGCTCTAAGCCCTATGCCACCTTTTTCTCACCCTAACCTCTTCATGCAGTGGATCGATTAGTGGTGGGCAACATGTAGCCCCTCAGATTACCCGACACCTAGTTGCCAAGTGTCCATATCTTAGGGAACGTTACAAGTTGCACTCCAAGCAGTGATCGATTGATGGAAGTACACCTGCCTATAACCAATCTCTCCATCAGCTCTATGTGTGCTCAGTGGCATTTATTGGGTCTCTCTCTTACCTTGTAGGACCGTCACTAGCACACCATCAACAACAAGTTGGAAGTACTAAGCTATGTGGAAATTTGATGGTTAAGACATGATGACAAAACATCACATAGAGCCATCATTTTCTCATTTTGTGAGCATGGTTGAAGAACGTTGAAAATTGAAACGAAGTAACGGGAGAACCCAAAAGAGAACTTTTCCCAAAACCAACTTTGCTCCCCTATGATCCCTAATAAGGAAACCAAAAAAAACAAAGTGTAGCAACCCTAGGCTTTGATACCAAATGTAAGACTCTTGGCTGGTTGCAGGTATTTAACAAAAAGAAGAAATCATAGTGAAAGCTTGAGGACACATAAATGCAAGCACATCGAGTAACCTACTACTTGTCTCTCTATTACTGTGAGAAAACACTCCAAACTACAAAAGATTATTCAGTGCTAGAATTGTTAACATAAGAAAAGGTGACCAATCGTAGAAAAATGCCCAAGTTGGTCAAATGCACATGCCTGTCCAAATGTTGGCTAACTATGCTGCTCACACATACTTGAGAGCTCCTCTTGAACTGCTTGATTGTTGCCAAGTAGACGGAAAATTGATTGATGATTGAAGTAGGTAGGAGAGGAGCCTATTTATAGGATAGTCAATCCTACCCATTTGATGTTTGAAGTAGGTAGGAGAGGGGCTTATTTATAGGGTAGTCAATTCTACCCATCTGATGATTGAAGTAGGGTAGTCTGTCCTATCCATTTGATGGTCTTCTTGTTAGTTGGCTACCCAACCTACTCCCAACTTATTTAACATAGTGTCAACCTAACAAGTCTTGCCTAAACACACATGTTGGCTACCCAACCTACTACCAACTTATTTGACATACTGCCAACCTAACAAGTCTGATCTGAACACACATGTTTGCCACTTGTCGAGCACCCATCCTACGTTATTCGTTGCCAACTATTCTTATTTGCACCTAGTTGCTTGTACCCATCCTATGTTGTTTGGTGCCAACGATTGCTATTTGCACTTAGTTGCTTGTACCTACCCATGGTAGCTCATTTCTGACAAAGACTTCAATTTGCACCTAGTTGCTTATACCCATTCTATGTTGTTTGGTGCCAAAGACTCCTATTTGCACTTAGTTGCTTGTACCCACCCATAGCTCCTTCTTGACAAAGACTGCAAATCGATGCTCTGCTAATCAGCAGGTGCGTCATGCTTAGCCTTTGTTCAAGTCAAGAGCTTACCTTAACTTTGCCAAATCACGTGTCATTGGATCTTGCCTTAGAGCCACAATCTACAACTTCTTGTGTGGGTGCACTAGCTCGTCCATCAATCACGCCCTCACTCCGTTGTCACACCAAAATGCTCCTTTGCCAAAGGTGTAAAGAGAGAGCTCTCAATAATGCCTAGATGGAGGCAAGAAGAGATGTTCCTTTACGATGGTTCTCTCTCACAAAAGGTAAGAAAAGAAGAAGCTAATGCAAGAGAGAAACCTACAATCACACCTATCTGAATAAGCATCCATCAAGTAAGTAAGAACACAATAACATTCGAGCAAGCATGAAGAGGAAAGGAGGAGATCTCACAAGAAAACTATTGTAAGGGAATGATTGTGTCTTGCTTATTGTCAAAAATGACTTGTAATATACAAGTGAATTGTTTTCACACTAGACCGACCAAACTTAAAACGGTTCAATCCATAGACTTTCCCTATTTGACACTAAGCGCATAGTAAGGCTATTTTATATGTTCCAGTGTTATCTTTGGCGAAGCACCTTACGGTAGGTTGGGTGGAGGAAACCATGTTAACCAATGGAGTGGTTAACATATCTCTCTTCCTTTTGTCCAAGTCAGTATGTCAATGGTGAAGCTTTTGCCGAGAAGCGGATGGTGTAGATGGTCTAAGATATACCATGGTGTTGGCAACCGAGGTTGAGTTATCCACATCCAAATGCAAGGCAAAGTGATGGGAAGATTTGGGTAGCCATGAGGACAAGCACCTTATTGAGGCAGCATGGAAAGTGATAGGCAATGTGGAGCTGCTTCATGTCGAAGCTTTGTTGGTTGTGGAAGTGGTGTGGACCTGTCAAGATGAGGTAACTGAGAGAAACTGTCTGCACCCTGTGAGTGCCGGAATGAGTGCCAAGACCACCATGGAATGAGTGGCATGGCTAGAGGGAGGTCTCAAGCATCGAGACGTGACAAGGTATTATGCCTAGAGTAGGCTTTACTTTTGACGAATACATCACGCAGCCAAGGCGAGGTTTTGTTGGTGGTGAATTAGAGTTGAAGCTAAGGATACATGCATGGAAGGTCGAGGGAGGTACTTGTAATGTTGAGGGTTCTCCAGATGATATGCCATCCCGTGGGCCAAGCTTGTGCCACCATGGTCCCCCCATCTAGAGATGTACCTAGAGAACGCGGCTGCACATGAAGTTTGGAAGGCATTTGCAGATCTTTACGAGATTAAGTCTCCGGGTCGGATTTTGGCATTGGAAAAGCAACTTATGAACTTGTCAGTTTTGCCTTTTCATCTTTATCTGCTTTCATCTCGAAGATGAAAGATCTCCGGGACGAGCTTGCTGTTTGTGGCAAGGATATCTCTACAAAGGATATGGCTATTCGGCTTCTCTCCAAGCTTCCAGAGAGGTTTGATGCTTATTTTCAGTCTCCTGTTTCTTCTCCTTGTCCTATTCTAGTTACTTGGGAGACGTTCTCCCCTCCATTATGCAGATTGAGTCTCGAACTAAAATCCCTTACTAAAGTCACTGCTAATTGTGGGGGGGGGGGGGGGGGGGCAAGGTGTCCTTAAACTTGATTTACATGGAGATGGTTGCAACTAAAAGGAGAGGAGGAGGAGTCCTCCCCTTAAGTCTATTCACACAGCGGCGGCTGTTGGGGGGAGGGGGGAGAGCAGCTAAGGACACTATAGCCTCAAGGGTGAGAGGAGGCAAGAAATATCTTGCAGAGGCCTTACTTGGAGATGGACTAAAATGGCTTGCTGGAAGGCTGTCAAGTACAGTACGGCGGTTCAGTACCGCGTAGGGAGCTATATGTTTTGCGTAGGACATTGAAATATGTGTGTGTGTGTGTGTGTGTGTGTGTGTGTGTGTGTGTAGTGTGTAAGGAGATCGCGACTGAGAGCCGCCCGTGCAGTGCCGCCTATTGCCCTTCGCTGCCTCTGCAGCGCCGGCCGTGTGCCGCCTGTTTGCCTGCACTCACTTTCGCCTATCCAACCTCTCGTCGTCTCTCCTGTTTTCAAGCGCATACTATCAGCCCTCTTGCGGTTGTGTCCTCCTTTCTTCCAGGTGCGACTGTGTGTGTGCGCGCGCCTGGTCTTTATCGCCGGGACTGTCCTGCTTCGTGTTCCCTGCTGCACGACTCAGCCTTTCCCTGCCCTACTTTTCCCACAACTCTGTAGTGTCCCTTTGCAGTTTTTCTCTGCCGCTTTCTTGCACTTTTTCTGCATTACTATTCTATTCCACTTTCCTTCTTGCCTTCGTAACCTCACAGCCTCCTCCTGTCAATATCAGCCTGTTCCTTTTCACAGCCTTTCCCTTTCCGTGGTTCTATCAATGGCTTCAGCTTTAGATGTTTGTACATATGCCCGAAAAGAAAGATCTGCAGATGCTAAGCGCCGCCTATCAGAGCCGGCTTTACAAGATGATGCATTTACGTTGGAAGCTCAGTATGTGTTTGATACCCTTAAGGATGACTTTCAGCAGTCACGACAGGAATGGAGCAAACCGATTCCAGAGGTCACCTACAAATTGAAGTTGCCGTCCCTGGTAAACCCTCTCAGAAAGTTGTCTCAAACTGCGGTTATAATATTCTTTCCAGGAAGAATCCCTGCGGCCAGCGATGTCGCGCAGTGGATTAAGTCCATCCTTGGAGGATGCTTTTTAGAGGGAGTGGGAGTGTATTTTGCTTCCAGAGGCTTTTATGAGGTGCATTTATCAGATGCTTCATGCAAGCAGAGGCTTCTTGAGTTCTCCCCCCTGTTTTATGGGAGGCAAATGGTACATGCTATGCCCTGGTCCCCAAACAAGGACTATCAAAGTCTTATACGGCATCACTGCCCTGTATGGGTTGAGGTTGCAAACTTCCCGGACTATATGCGTGAAGAGTTGACTGGCCTGGCTACTTCCTTGGGACAGGTCATTCGTCCTCCACGCCCCATGGGAAACCGTAACAAGTTCTGCATTCTCTGGGACACTGACATACCTACTCCTCCTTCTATTGCGGTGGAAGTTGAGGGAGTGCAATTGGGCAAAAAGTATTTTGAATTGAAGTGGGGTGTGTTTGCAGGTGCTTGTTTTGCCTGTCATCACAAGTTTGGGCATCTAGCCTCTGAATGCCCAATGGTTCTACATCAGCCCCCCCCAAATGCCTTGCCACCCCAGACACGGGAAAAGAATGAGAATTTGCAAGTCAAGACAGCAAATACAAATGGAGCAAAGAATGCAAAATCAGTCAATTAGGTGCCCGCACTTGCAGGAAAAGGAAAAGATAAAGGGAAAGAGAAGATGAAGGAAACTGTGGGGATTGATCAGGATGGTTTTAAACAACCCAAGAAGGTGGTTGTATTGAAGCAACGCCCCCTTCAATCTCGTCAATGGGATGCTTCTTCTCCCTCACCAGGACAAACTTCTACTTCAACCTCTGCTCCTATCCTTCAAAATTGGGTGGGCGTACTGAAGAAGGGCATCCCCATATGTGATTCAGAAAAAGAGGAAAATGCTATGTCTTTCATGGGCAATGAAGGCATGCAACCTATGCAGGCAGAGGCATAGCCTCTCTGATGTCTGGTTCTTATCCTCACACTCTGCTGTACATACCTTTTCATGCTTCAAACACTTAAGTGCTTTACATACAATGTACAGAGCCTCTACAATGTCTCAAAGTGGAGGCTTTTCTGGATTTATGTACATAAAATGCAGCCAGATATTGTTTGTTTGCAAGAGCATAATCAACACTCCATGGCTGGACAACATGGTTTTTTGCACGGTTATGATATATATTATGCTAGTACTGCTACCTATTCAGGTGTATGCATACTGGTTAGACATGAGTTGCAGCCTCAGTTGGCCTTCAATGACAATAGTGGTAGATGGATAGTAATACAATGCAATGTTAATGGTGATATTTTTGAGTTTGCATAAGTCTATGCCTCCCAGACCTCTGCCATGAGGGCTTCTTTGTGGGATTCTTTATGCACATATCCATGGAGATCCAATGCATTCATCTGTGGGGATTTTAATAATTCCCCTCTGCCTAGAGATAAAACCACTTCACGATCTCATATGCTATCATTGGAAAGGCACAAATGGGATGACATGCTTCTTTCTGTGCAGGCTGAAGATTTATGGGTACCTCTCCAAGGGTCAGTCCCTGGATATACTTTTCATCATAATGCACTTACTACGTATTGGGCAAGGCTTGACACATGGTATTTGTTTTATCCACAACAATTTGCAGATTTTAGCCCTCATCTCCTTATAGATTTCTCATTGGGCTTGTCAGATCATGCTCCATTGTGGATGAATTTGCAGCTTGGCATGCCTCTGGATGATTTGCCATTTCTCTCTAGTAGATTATTGCATGTTAATCGGGCTTATTTTCAACATCATAACTTTCAGCAAATGATCAGATTGGCCATTCATCCTTTGCCAGTTCATGCCCAGGAGGACATGAATTATGCTTGGGACAGCTTCATCTCTCGTATTCAGAATGTTATTAGGGAGTATGGCAAATGGCATATGACAAAATGGAGGAATGAGGTTAAATGGGCAAAAAGGACAGCACAACATTTGACTGAATTTTCTCAGTTGAGGCCACTCTCTGATTCAGAAAAGGATTCCCTTTCACATGCACAATTTAAACTTACTGTTAATGATCAGAGGAAATTGCACAAATGGCAGATTAGGGCAAGAATGAAGCCCCTCATGGATAAGGGCTGCTCTTCAAAATCCTTTTTCCAGGGATTGCATGCTACTCGAAATAAAAATTCATGTCTAAGGGTTAGGAAACTGGATGGCTCTTGGACTCACTCTTTCTCTGATCTCCAAGACGAATGCCACAATTATTTCCAGAAATTGTTTTCTGCTCCTGGTTCCCCATCAAATCAAGTGACTGATGCCAGGACTGAATTTCTTCAATATGTTTCTGGAATAGTTGAAATGGATGATGCTCTTACCTTGGAAAGGCCTTTTACTGACACAGAACTTGATAATGCGTTGTTTCACCTCAGCAAATACAAGTCCCCTGGCTGGGATGGCCTTACAGTGGAATTTTATATTTCTTTTTGGGATGATTTGAAAGAGGTCCTTTTGCAAATGATCAATGTGGCCTGGGAAGAAAATCAGTTGCTGCACTCTTGGAAGCATGGTATAGTCAAGCTTGTCCCCAAAAAACATCTATGTGATCATATATCAGATTGGAGGCCTATTACTTTGATGCCTGTACTTTACAAACTTTTATTGCCAAAATGATTGTACATAGGCTTCACAGGATACTGCATGCAGGACTTCATCCTCATCAGTATGGTTTTGTGCCGCAAAGACAAATCCATGACAATATATCCAATGCCTTGACTGCAATTGAATATGCTAAGTATTCGCATCAAGATGTGCTTATATTGCAGGTGGATATTGCTAAGGCATTTGACAATGTTCAATGGGATTTCATCTCTCAGATCATGACAAAGTTGGGGTTTGGTCCCAAGATGGCAAATGCTGTTTATTGGCTTTATTCTGGCTCTACTGCTCAGTGCATTCTTGGGCGCCATCTATCTCGGTCATGGATATTGGGTCGATCAGTTAGACAGGGCTGCCCTCTCAGTGCTCTCTTCTATGCCATTGCGACCCATCCTCTTTTGATGTATCTTGATCATCTTACAAACACAGGACAGATGACTGGTCTCAAAATCCCAGGGGCTACATCTTTTTTGGCACAAGCATATGCTGATGATTCCTTCTTCATGCCACAGAATTCTCCTCAGGAACTTCGCATGCTTATGGCCACTCTTTCTTTATATGGGTTGGCAGCGGGATTGCATGTCAATTTTGACAAATCTAAATTACTCCCCCTGAAACAATGTGACTGGCATTCTATTCTTTGGCCGGGTCAAGTGGTGCACTCCAGAGATATTGTCAGGCATTTGGGATATCCCATAGGATGGCATATCACCAGAAAGCAGCAGTTAAAATGGATTTTCCAAAGACTTCAACATAAACTGGAATACTGGAAGATTTCGACTTGGCCTCTTCATGTCAGGCTCAGAATAGTACAATCCATTGTGATGTCTTATGTCCAGTTCTATTTGCCCTTGCTGCATTGGTCCTCCAGGGATATTTCAGCTTTTATGTCTCAAGCTATGGAGATATTATGGAAGACAAAAACTGCTGTGAAAGCATTGAGACTGATGAAGATGGAAATGGTGTGCTCCCCAAGGATGCATGGTGGACTTAATGTCCTCAATATAAAATATCATGTACATGCAAGGAAGGCTATAATGTTGCATACTTTTTTCCGTCAATAGCAGCCATGGACTTGTATGTTAGCATCCATGTGTGTCAACATGAGGACTTCTGCTTATGGTCATTGGATTACGGATCATTGGGAGGTTGTGATTGGGAGATTTGTAGGGAGGATACCTGGTTGTCCTTTCTCTACTGCCCTCATACTTGACTGGAAACAAGTTCTCTCTAAGGTCAACTGGGCTCCTGATAATTGCTTGCAGACAAACTCGATGAGGAAAGAAAGTATTCATTGGAGTGCCATCTTTGACACTCCACTGGCTTTACAGGAACCTGTTCGGGCATACAATCTTATGAAATTGGGAATTAGGTACATACATGATGTGGTAGATGACCGGGGATATGTCTTAAACTTTCCCCGGGCCACTGCTTCCTATGCATTGGGAATGCATCATAGGTTGATATGGATGAAAATTGCTGATTTATTGCATCCCTTTTTACCTATTCCACCTGTGGTGGCTGACACAGACAGGCTTCTGGATTGGCAATTACAACCATCTACTACATGCATTCATCCTATTCCCCTTCCTGCCTTAACCTCCATCAAAGCCTATAGGCTTCTTCAGCCTGCCCCATGGATTCATCAACATGCTGATTCTCTGTGGCATATAAGGAAGCCCCTCTCATGGTGGCGGAAGAATCTCCGGATGTTGTGGAAGTGTAAAATGCCATTGAAACAAAGACTTTTTCTTTGGAGATGTTTGACAGGCACATTGTCAGTGGGGGTCATACTTGCTAAACGTCACATTGCACCTTCCACATGTCTAAGATGTCAGGCTCCCTCAGAGACTGTTCTTCATCTACTCTGGCACTGCCCTTGTTCCAAGATCCTCCTCAGGAGAATTTCATATTTTCTTCGGCTCCGTTTCCCTAGTCACAGATTTGGGAAACATTTCTGGCTTTTTAGCAGATATATGCGGTCTTTGTCCCAATACTCACTATTTCTCTCTTGGGTGAGATATTGGGCTCTTTGGACAATTTGGAGTGAGCATAATTTGGCATACTTGGGTCGGCAGAATCACCAGTCATATGAATCCTTCAGAACCTCATTGCGGCAATCCTTACATGATGCCTGCCATGAGAGTGATATGGATGCTTCTTGTTTAGAGCTTTTCTCTTTATGTTTCTGACATTTGGGATATTCTCCGCTTCGGAGACTTCCCATCTTGTAAATTTATGAGCATATAAATATACTCCACTAGATATTACCAAAAAAAAGTGTGTGTGTGTGTGTGTGTTGTGTGTCTGCAGTATCTTGTGAAGCCTATGTACAATCATTTTGGCAATAATTTGTAAAGTACAGGCTCCAATCTGATATATGATCACACAGATGTTTTTTGGGGACAAGCTTGACTATGCCATGCTTCCAAGAGTGCGGCAACTGATTTTCTTGCCAGGCCACATTGATCATTCGCAAAAGGACCTCTTTCAAATCATCCCAAAAAGAAATATAAAATTCCACCGTAAGGCCATCCCAGCCAGGAGATTTGTATTTGCTAAGGTGGAACAATGCATTATCAAGTTCCGTGTCAGTAAAAGGCCTCTCCAAGGTAAGAGCATCATCCATTTCAACTATTCCAGAAACATATCGAAGCAATTCAGTCCTAGCATCAGTCACTTGATTTGATGGGAAAACAGGAGCAGAAAACAATTTCTGGAAATAATTGTGGCATTCGTCTTGGAGATCAGAGAAAGAGTGAGTCCAAGAGCCATCCAGTTTCCTAACCCTTAGACATGAATTTTTATTTCGAGTAGCATGCAAGCCCTGGAAAAAGGATTTGAAGAGCAGCCCTTATCCATGAGGGACCTCATTCTTGCCCTAATCTGCCATTTGTGCAATTTCCTCTGATCATTAATAGTAAGTTTAAATTGTGCATGTGAAAGGGAATCCTTTTCTGAATCAGAGAGTGGCCTTCGACTGAGAAAATTCAGTCAACTGTTGTGCTGTCCTTTTTGCCCATTTAACCTCATTCCTCCATTCTGTCATATACCATTTGCCATACTCCCTAATGACATTCTGCATACGAGAGACGAAGCTGTCCCAAGCGTAATTCATGTCCTCCTGGGAATGAACTGTCAAAGGATGAATGGCAAATCTGATCATTTGCTGAAAGTTGTGATGTTGGAAGTAAGCCCGATTAACATGCAATAATCTACTGGAGAGAAATGGAAAATCATCCTGAGGCATGCCAAGCTGCAAATTCATCCACAATGGAGCATGATCTGACAAGCCCAATGAGAAATCTATAAGGAGATGAGGACTAAAATCTGCAAATTATTGTGGATAAAACAAATACCATCTGTCAAGTCTTGCCCAATACGTAGTAAGTGCATTATGATGAAAAGTATATCCAGGGACTGACCCTTGGAGAAGTACCCATAAATCTTCGGCCTGCACAGAAAGAAGCGTGTCATCCCATTTCTGCCTTTCCAATGATAGCATATGAGATCGTGAAGTGGTATTATCTCTAGGCAGAGGGGAATTATTAAAATCCCCACAGATGAATGCATTGGATCTCCATGGATATCTGCATAAAGAATCCCACAAAGAAGCCCTTATGGCAGAGGTCTGGGAGGCATAGACCGATGCAAACTCAAAAATATCACCATTGACATTGCATTGTATGACTATCCATCTGCCACTACTGTAATTGAAGGCCAACTGAGGCTCCAACTCATGTCTAACCAATATGCATACACCTGAATAGGTAGCAGTACCAGCATAATATATATCATAGCCGTGCAAAAAACCATGATGTCCAGCCATGGAGTGTTGATTATGCTCTTGCAAACAAACAATATCTGGCTGCATTTTATGTACATAAATCCATAAAAGCCTCCACTTTGAGACATTGCAGAGACTCTGTACATTGTATGTAAAGCACTTAAGTGTTTGAAGCATGAAAAGGTATGTACAGTAGAGTTTGAGGATAAGAACCAGACATCAGAGAGGCTAGGCCTCTGCCTGCATAGGCTGCATGCCTTCATTACCCATGAAAGACATAGCATTTTCCCCTTCTTCTGAATCACATATGGGGATGCCCTTCTTTAGTACGCCCACCCAATTTTGAAGGACAGGAGCAGAGGCTGAAGTAGAAGTTTGTCCCGGTGAGGGCAAAGAGGCATCCCATTGACGAGATTGAAGGGGGCGTTGCTTCAATACAACCACCTTCTTGGGTTGTTTAAAACCTTCCTGATCAATCCCCACAGTTTCCTTCATCTTCTCTTTCCCTTTGTCTTTTCCTTTTCCTGCAAGTGCGTGCACCTGATTGACTGATTTTGCATTCTTTGCTTCATTTGTATTTGCTCTCTTGACTTTCAAATTCTCATTCTTTTCCCGTGTCTGGGGTGGCAATGCACTTGGGGGGGGCTGATGCAAAACCATTGGGCATTCAGAGGCTAGATGCCCAAACTTGTGACAGGCAAAACAAGCACCTGCAGCAAACACACCCCACTTCAATTCAAAATACTTTTTGCCCAATTGCACTCCCTCAACTTCCACCGCAATAGGAGGGGTAGGTATGTCAGTGTCCCAAAGAATGCAGAACCTGTTACGGTTTCCCATGGGGCGTGGAGGACAAATGACCTGTCCCAAGGAAGTAGCAAGGCCAGGCAATTCTTCACGCATATAGTCCGGAAAGTTAGCAACCTCAACCCATACAGGGCAGTGATGCTGTATAAGACTTTTGATAGTCCTTGTTTGGGGACCAGGGCATAGCATGTACCATTTGCCTCCCATAAAACAGGGGAGAGAACTCAAGAAGCCTCTGCTTGCATGAAGCATCTGATAAATGCACCTCATAAAAGCCTCTGGAAGCGAAATACACTCCCTCTACAAAGCATCCTCCAAGGATGGACTTAATCCACTATGCGACATCGCTAGCCGCGGGGATTTTTCCTGGAAAGAATATTATAACCGCAGTTTGAGACAACTTTCTAAGGGGGTTCACCAGGGACGGCAACTTCAATTTGTAGGTGACCTCTGGAATCGGTTTGCCCCATTCCTGTCGTGATTGCTGAAAGTCATCCTTAAGGGTATCAAACACATACTGAGCTTCCAACGTAAATGCATCATCTTGTAAAGCCGGCTCTGATAGGCGGCGTTTAGCATCTGCAGATCTTTCTTTTCGGGCATATGTACAAACATCTAAAGCTGAAGCCATTGATAGAACCACGGAAAGGGAACGGTCAGAAGGGCTGTGAAAAGGAAAAGGCCGATATTGACAGAAGGAGGCTGTGAGGTTACGAAGGAAAGTGGAATAGAACAGTACGGCAGAAAAGGTGCAGGAATAGTAGAAAAGACTGCGAAAGGTCACTACAGAGTTGAGGAAAAATCAGGGCAGAGGAAGGCTGAATCGGGCAACAGGGGCATGAGGCATGAGAATCTCAGCGGCACACACACACACACACACACTTTTTTTTTTTTTTGTGGAATCATAAGTATATTAGATTTACAAGATGACTATCCAAAGTAGATAGTCTCAAAGTACATCAACTGAAGATGTCAATATAAGACAAATATACATCATGATCTATTTGGTCAACCTGCATGCAATCGAAGAAAGATTGATGCAGGGAGTACCGAAAGAAAGAAAAAGCAGAAAAAGCCGCATCACCGAAAACTCCATGGTTGCGAACTTTCCATAGTGTCCATAAAGCCCAGTAGCGCACCCATGAAAAGAAAAGAGTGAATTCTGGTCTGGGCAAATGAAGACCAAATAGCCAGAAAAACTTTCCAAATTTCATATTTGGAAATCTAGCCCGCAGAATCTGGATGATAGGAAGAAAAAACTGACGAGAAGGACAGTTCCAGAAAATATGAATGACTGTCTCCCTGGAAGCAGAGCATCTATGGCAAGTGGATGAGGATATATGTCTGCGTGCCAGAAATTGTCCTGAGGGAATAACAGGCAAAAGAACGCGCCACAAAAAAAGCTGTTGTCGAAGAGGAAGCTTCGAATGCCAAAGAGATCGCAATCGTCTTTTCCACCACAAAGACGACCGATGCATATGCTAGAAGAGATTTGCCCGTTCAGAAACCCAAGGCAATGGCAACAAATGTTTATACAGACCAGCAACTGTAATATCAGATAGCCTCAAGGGATGGCATGAAGAATCAAAAGAGGAGATAGTCCAATCCTGTAGGCGATCTCGAATTTCCAACAGTGGAATCGGCAAAAAAGGCTGAAGCATCTGAATTATATCACGCCAAAGACGACGATAGTGAGGTCCCAAGTCATAATGTGCAGCAGCCTGTGGAAAAGAAAGAGGGGAGCCATCAGGATGGATGACATCTCCCACAGAGGTAACACCCTTTGAGTGGAGAAAATATGAACGCCGGGGTTCTTGCACCGCCAGGGGAACTGAAAATGCTTTGGACCAATGGATGCTCTCAGCGCGGAGAGAGTTGCCTTGTAAGGAGTCACGACCATTCCATTTTAAATTTGAAAGGACAAGCTTCCAATCAGCAAGTAAGCCAGAAATGAGAGGACAGCCCTTAATTTTGCCAGTAATGTAACCAAGAATAAATTCCCAATGAGTAGGTTGCCAATGGCCAAAAGCCGAAGTCGTCAGATGAAGTAATAAATGACGGATCATCGCTGTCCAAGGCTGAGTGCCTTCCAGAAATTGAAGCATCAGTTTACCTCTGTGGGCAAGAATATGCACCTGTAAATTAAGGATATTCAAGCCTCCATGCATTTTAGGGGTACACAAACGATTTGCCGAAAGCAAACGTACACTCTTTTTCCCCTGCTTCGATCTCCAGAATATCTCCAAGATGGTGGACATAAAGAATTTCAGCTCCCCCTGAGAAAACCTGATGAGAGGAAGGTAGAACTGAATATAAGCAACCAAGATGGATTGGAGAATCCGTAAACGAACATGCAAAGGCCATGTTGCAAGTTTCCAGTATTCCAACTTTTTCTTGAGCTTTGCCAAGACCCAATCTGTTTGTTGACGGCGAGTGACTGTCTATCCCAAAGGATATCCCAAATGCCGAATCAAATGAGTGGAGTGAACTATTTCCCCTGGCCATAGCAAATTATGCCACTGTTTTGAATGCAAAGGCAGCAATTTAGATTTCTGAAAATTGATTTGTAGGCCAGCCGCAAGTGCAAACAAAGAAAGAGCCTGCATCAAAGTAGAGAGATCCTGATGTGTATTGCGAGGAAGAAAAAAAGAATCATCAGCATAAGCTTGAGCAACCAACTGACGTCTATTCTGAATGTCCAATCCATGAAGACTGCCAGTATCAACCAAATGATCCATATAAAGAAGCATGGGATGCGTCGCTATAGCATACAAAAGAGCACTTAAAGGGCATCCCTGCCTAACTGAACGATGCAAAGTCCATGATTCTGAGAGATCTCCTGACAATATACAAGCCGCCTGACTATCAGCATAAAGCCAGTAAATGATATTCTGCATTTTTTCTCCAAATCCCAGAGCACGCATGGTTTCTTGAATGAACCCCCATTTAATAGTATCAAAAGCCTTAGCAATATCCACTTGCAATAATAAGACATCCTGCTGCGTGTATTTGGCATATTCAATGCCGATATAAGCATTTGCAATGTTATCTGTAATGTGCCTGCGAGGAATAAATCCATACTGTGCAGAATGAAGTCCATCATTCAAGTAACCCTTAATGTGATCGACAACCATTTTATTGATAATCTTGTATATCACCGGCATAAGGGTAATTGGTCTCCAGTCTGCCAAAGACTGACATAAGTGTTTTTTAGGCAACAGCTTCACTAATCCTTTTTTCCAGGAAGCTGGCATTTGCCTTGTCTCCCAGGCAATGTTTATCATACGCAGCAAAGGTAATTTGAGGGTGTCCCAATATGCAAGAAAAAATTCAACTGTAAGGCCATCCCATCCTGGAGCTTTCCATCGGCCACAAGACCTGATTGCATCAGACAGTTCTTGTTCAGAGAATTTTGTTTCTAGTTGTTGCGCTTGAGTAGCAGAAAGGATGGGGGATACATGCTATAATAACTGATGACGTGCATCATACACTTCCATGGCGTGAGAATCATCCTCATCAAATTGAGAGGAGAAATGGGCAACACAAGTCGCAACCAATTGTGCTCGGGTGGAGGTCCACGTGTCATCTGAAATTAAAGTGCGACATATAGATGCAGCTTGTTTTCTGGAATGTAAACTCTTGAAAATTTTTTTGGAAGAGCAGCCTTTGTCCAAAAGCGCCTTTTGTCGTGCCCGTATCTCCCATTTGACACACACACACACACACACACACACACACACACACACACACACATACACACACAGAGTAGGAGGAGGGAGTGACGAAATTACAGGCTCACAGACAGGTAAGTCGCAGGCGAGCGAGTCGAGCAGAGTCGCAGGCGAGGACAGTCGCAGGCGAGCAGGCGAGCAGAGTCGCAGGCTCACAGGCGAGTAGAGTCGCAGGTTCGCAGGCAAAACAGAGTCGCAGGCAAACAGGGTCGCAGGCGAGCAGGGTCGCAGGTTCGCTCTCCACACACACACACACACACACACAGGAGATTTGTAGGGAGGATACCTGGTTGTCCTTTCTCTACTGCTCTCATACTTGACTGGAAACAAGTTCTCTCTAAGGTCAAATGGGCTCCTGATAATTGCTCGAGGACAAACTCGATGAGGAAAGAAAGTATTCATTGGAGTGCCATCTTTGACACTCCACTTACTTTACAGGAACCTGTTCGGGCATACAATCTTATGAAATTGGGAATTAGGTACATACATGATGTGGTAGATGATCGGGGATATGTCTTATCCTTTCCCCGAGCCACTGCTTCCTATGCATTGGGAATGCATCATAGGTCGATATGGAAGAAAATTGCTGATTTATTGGATCCCTTTTTACCTATTCCACCTATGGCTGACACAGACAGGCTTATGGATTGGCAATTGCAGCCATCTACTACATGCATACATCCTATTCCCCTTCCTGCCTTAACCTCCATAAAAGCCTACAGGCTTCTTCAGCCTCCCCCATGGATTCACCAACATGCTAATTCTCTGTGGCATATAAGGCAGCCCCTCTCATGGTGGCGGAAGAATCTCCGGATGTTGTGGAAGTGTAAAATGCCATTGAAACAAAGACTTTTTCTTTGGAGATGTTTGACAGGCACATTGTCAGTGGAGGTCACACTTGCTAAACGTCACATTGCACCTTCCACATGTCTAAGATGTAAGGCTCCCTCAGAAACTGTTCTTCATCTGCTTTGGCACTGCCCTTGTTCCAAGATCCTCCTCAGGAGAATTTCATATTTTCTTCGGCTCCGTTTCCCGAGTCACAGATTTGGGAAACATTTCTGGCTTTTTGGCAGATTTATGTGGTCCTTGTCCCAATACTCACTGTTTCTCTCTTGGGTGAGATATTGGGCTCTTTGGACAATTTGGAGTGAGCATAATTTGGCATACTTGGGTCGGCAGAATCACCAGTCATATGAATCCTTTCGAGCCTCATTGCGGCAATCCTTATATGATGCCTGCCATGAGGGTGATATGGATGCTTCTTGCTTAGAGCTTTTCTCTTTATGTTTCTGACATTTGGGATACTCTCCATTTCGGAGACTTCCCATCTTGTAAATTTATGAGCATATAAATATACTGCACTGGATATTACCAAAAAAAAAAGTGTGGTGTCTCTCTCTCTCTCTCTCTCTCTCTCTCTCTCTCTCTCCTATGGATGATAAATATCAACATCTCCCCCTAACCCCATTGAGTTTTCTTAACCTCATGCCTTTGTGAGTTTCTTTTGTAACTTGCAGCTTTTATATTCCATTCATTGATTTATATAGGCCATTCATTGAGTGGGCGTTGATGAGGTTAGTTGCAGGTGCATGTGTTTTTGTGCATGATGTGAGATGCGAGAAGTGGGAAAAAAAATGTGACGCCCATAGTGAGATTTGCACATGACGTGCATGAGCAATGAACGGAAGGTGTGCCCGGGTGGGTGCACTTCTCCAAACCAAGGATTGCTCCAACACAACTGCTTTCTTCAACATTTACTTGACATCCCTTTTCTTGGGGAGTCGAAATCATTAGCTTGTTAGAGGCAAGGAAGCAACTAACGCATGGTTGTGCCCACAACTACAATCGAACTAGAGGGCCTTTGTGGCTCGATGGACTTGGCGTTAGGATAGCTTGAATGGGTAGGGTGGTCTAAGACGAGGCACAAAAGATCCCTGCTGATTGTAGAAAGGTCCAAGCAATGGGTCATACCATGGGCCAGGCTTGCGCCCGCCATGGTCTCCCATCCATAAATGCATCTAGAAGATGATGAGGCTCAATGCAGCTCCGTGAAGGAATAGTGCCTATGTGACTATTACATGCAGAGCCCGTGGATATATCACAAGTGGCGTGCATGGAAATCGGACAAAAGATCGACCCATCCATGTAGAAGCTTCTTCCAATGAAAACTCCAATACACTACTTTCTTCGACAGTTTTCATTTTTCTTTCTTTAACTCTTACACATGGTTTGAGATATGAAAGGTAATTGATGTGTAACCATGCTAGCCGATAATGCGGGTGTGACTGAGGTTAGGTTGTCCATGAGAATGGAAGAATTTTAAGACCCCCAGGTTGGCTAGAACATTAGTAAGCTATGAACTTATGTGTGACTTGCCAGAGATGGCCGAATGGATCCACGCACGTTGTGAGCCTCTTTTTGAAGTGTTGGTGGCTCTTTGGTCCGCTTGCTTAAAGCATGGTAATATGCGGTGTTGCTTTAACCTTTTGGGCAGCTCAACCTCGCTTGATTAGCACAGATGTAGACAAGTTTAGTGTCTGGAAGGGAGATGAAGAGCATGCTTGATAAAGTCACCCGCTCTGTGTGGAGATCTCTGCTTGGGTGCATGGATCTGACGACTCCATAGACTGCGATTGGGATGCCCATGAGATGTGGCAAGATGGAGGCTTCTCGGATGGCATCTTCACAAAGTCCTAGCATGCCGAGCACGGATGGAAAGCTAATAGCGCTTGTGAGCATGCAACAGATACTGGAATTGTGCTTTATGGATGAAAAGAAGGCTAGGCTGAGCAAGAACAAGACTCAATGAAGAAGTCAAGACAACAAGATCAAAGGCATGCACGCAAAGTGTTGGCACGGGACATGGATGTTGCATGCAAGAATGGAAGCTGGTGTCAAAGTTCCTTGATAAGGTGCAGTAACAACCGTGGATGTGATCAACGAAAGGCATGAGTGCATGGATTGGTGCTAGATAGACCACAAGGCAAGAAGAACTATCCGTGGAGCCTGTGCGCTTAAGTGCCAGTGGCAAAAGGATGTGAGTGAAGAGGATTCACTGCAAACCGGAAACTTGCAAGGGTCTGACTGTAAAAGGAAGCTGATTTGATTTTCGTGGCAGCAGGATTGTCTTTGGTGTTTGTGGGTGGTTTGGAAATTGGGCTATCTGGCGATATACCTGCAAACAATCCCAGCCATACCAACTCTACCCTCCATGGGAAGTGCTCTATCCACTTAGAGGTGACGGAGAGCCAACATAAGCAGTAAAGGGAGGGTGAGAAGGTTACCTGCACATACAGGTTGGGCGGGAAGACGTGGACATTAGCATTGCGTTGAGAACAGCGCTTGCCGAGGAGTCAGTGGTGGCTGATTGAGGTCGTTTGCACATTGAGGGCTTCTTGTCGGCAGTGGAGTTGCCTTGTTATCGTCATCGATGTGTTGGTGTACCTGATAGTGGCGTGTGATTGCACCAGCTTTGAGGTTGGTGTGCCGACATTGCAAGTGTGTTGATGCCCTGAAGTTTCCGCTGGGATTGCTTGCTTTTGGGCCAGCCTCAAGGTTGATGGGCCAGCGTCTCGGTCTCTTTACTTTGCCGGTAACTTTGTAAGGAACCTGGTTGGTGAGGTTATCGATTGTGTTGAAGGTAAAGATGGCGTGTGATGGTGTTGAAGAACCCGACTGGAGAGTGCGAGTGTGCCTACAGAGGTTTTGGTGAGGCCGTGTCTTGATGGTGAATGGCCAGGTCTTGATGGTGTGCCTACAAAGGTTTTAGTGAGGCCGGGTCTTGATCGTGAATGGCCGGGGGTTTTGTTGTTGGAGAGGTAGTTGCTCGTGTTGCATCCAAATGCTTGGGACACTTATTTGGTATACTTGCGAGACTTTCGTTCCTTCCACAACTCCAACTGGCTGTCTGAGGCTTTAGTCTCCAATTCATGGAAGTCAATCACATCATCGAAGGGGCCAATATGACAGCTCAAGCCTTCCAAGCTGTCATGAGTATTTCCCATGCAAAAAAACTTCCGGGAAACTTTCTAGGAAAATAAATTAGTCACGCAATGACTGACACCAATGGTAATGTGTGTTTGGTGATGATCATGTACCACTATGATCACAGCATTTTATCTCTTTGGCTTCTTTGGTTCTGGCTTTGGGTCTGGGCGTGGAAAGACTCTGTGAGAATTGTGAGACTTCTTTTCCCCATCTTGTGAGTTACAATCAGCAAGCCATGTCTTTTATTCTGTCAAAGGAGAACCTCCTTGACTATTGCCGATCTTCTAATCTCCATCTTATTGACTGTTGTCACAATCTGGACAAATCAAGTGGTCCATACTCTGTGAGAGTTGCGAGACTTCTTTTCCCCATCTTGTGAGCTACAATCAGCAAGCCATGTCTTTTATTCTGCCAAAGGAGAACCTCCTTGACTATTGCCGATCGTCTAATCTCCATCTTATTGACTGTTGTCACAATCTGGACAAATAAAGTGGTCCATCTTTTTTACTGGATCTTGGCTCAGGTTCATCATATAGAGTGAAACCAATCCTTGCAAGCTTCACATTGCACCATCAATTCATCGAGATCGTAAGGCATCTCATACTTGCAATGCACAGCAACTCTGTCGGGGGTGAAGCCTCCAGTACTAGCTTTGTACTTAACCTGCAGAAGTAATCCTCTGCAGCAACAGTTTGTTTGGTGTACCTCTTGAAATTGTGGACTGTGCATTTCCCTTCGATGGTGTTTCCACTCTGAATGTCATAGTGATCAAATAAGACCCACAAGGTCATCAAAGTTGGAGACTTGTGCTGCGTGCCTCCAATCTGAATAATCCACCCTCTGTTGCAAGGCTAGAGAAGATAGAAGCATACAATAGAAACAATGTCAAGGTCTATGTGCGATGGTACTATAGGCCAGAAGAGTCCATGGGAGGAGGGAGACAGTTCCATGGTGCCAAAGGCGTTCTTAACAGGTGCCACCGCACAAGCTGCTTTCCCTCTACGCTTCTCTGCGCAGGGGCGGCCAGAGGACCCGCCTTGTTTTCTTTTCTCCTGCCTCCACTGGCTAGCCACCAAGGGCACGGGCCGTTGCACTTTCTCCTCTCCACGCTCTGGAGGCGGGAAGGGCAAAAGCCTCCCTTTTACTCCTCTGTTCAGGCACCAGGGCAAGGCACACAGCCGCTTCTCTCCCCTTCTCTTCGCAGGCGTGCAAGTGCCAAGCCCCTCCTCTGCTCTTCTCTCTCTGCTGGGCAGGCACCAGGGCAAGGCACACAGTCACTTCTCTCCACTTCTCTTCGCAACCCCCCCTCTGCTCTTCTCCCCATTGTGCAGGCGTGAGGGCAAGCCCTATTCTTTGCAAGTCTTTGCTTCCTGCTCGAGGCTGCGCAGGCTGCCCAGGGCCAAAGCCTCTCCCCCTCTCTCCTCTCACTTCACAGGCAGCCAGGTGCAAGATCCTTTTTCTTTCCCTCTTTCTCCTCTCTGCTTGGGCACCAGGGCACCAGGGCATGATCCTTTTTCCCTCTACTCTGGGGTGGCCAGAGGATAAGGGATCTTTTTCTCTTCGCTTTGAAGGCGGACAAGGCACCAGGCTTCCCCTTCTCCTGTCTCTATGCTGATTTTGGGTTTCTAGACGGCTCCTGTTTTTAGGTGTTCCAATGTTCCTATAACATGCAACGGAAGTATTCGTAATTTGAGGATCCTGTCACACAAATGCTCACCCGTCTTCTCTATCCTGAGTTTCGCGAGTTTAGCAATCCACTTTAAGACTTCAAACTTTAAGAAATTTGAGAGAGAGAGAGAGAGAGAGAGAGGGAGATAGAAACTGTACACCATACGGGGTCCTCAATTACCCACTGAAGGACCCCCTATCCTGTTACCGGAATAGTATTTGCTTTATTTCTTTGAAGAGACTAACAGTGGACTGACGATAAGCCAAACGCAAGATCTCGGAAGACCAAGAGTCGGGCTGAACTGTACACGGCTGTAGAAGCACCAATGATGACCAATCTCGAGCCTATGCACTCTTCCCAATGGATGTAGGAAGGCTGCAAATCTAAGGCTGAGAGAAGGGGCTGATTGCGACTGTTCCAGACTATGTATGAATGCTGAAAATGAGTATGAATGCTGAGTTTTACCTTCACCAAATGGCTGTAGCAAAACGATGCATATGAGGGTGCTGAAAACTGTATGAATGCTGAAAATGCAAGGGGAACTGAATGTTGAATGCTGTAGATGCTATGTTTTACTGCATAGAGGCTTAATTGCTCAAGCGTTGATGCTCCTATATGCTGATGAGGAAAACGTTGAGGTATGAGGTGCTGAATTCTGCAATCGCTTTATGCTCCTTGTGCTGAAGGCTCTAGGCGATGAGGTCTTCAATGCTGATTATGATATGAATGAATAAATGGATGATACGCTCAGCTATTTATATGGACATGGGGTGCTAGTCGGCTAGCTACAGGGCTGGCCTATATGCATATGGGATGAATGCTATGCATAAATGCACACATGTCCTAATGCAAACTCTAAGGCTTCTACTAACTCTACATGCATGAATGCATCTCTTCAAGTGGGTTAAGGAACTTGGACTGACTGACTGACTGTCTAAGGCTGAGAATGACCTACGTAGCTCGTGCCTGACCTATCCTGGACTGAGGATTACAATGGGGTCACGGCGTACGACAATTATCATCCTAAAAGGTACTAATATTGTACAATGTTGCACTGATGATGATGAGCCATCTTGTCACCATGCACTACAGTGCAGAGTGCATGTGACATTCCCTCCTGCTTAGCTTGGTGGCAGGTTCATGGCTTCCAAGTAGTTCGCGAACAACTCGGGGTACTCTTGAAAGAACTCCTCGTCTAGCCAAACGGCTTCGTGGGTACCTCGATCTCGGAACTTCGTATAGAACTAACGTATCCATCGACCGGAACCATGCTTCCAATGATGAAGAAGGATCTGCTCAAACTCAATGACTTCTGCTTCGTCTACCACGTCTGGCTGCTGTTCATCTGAAACATCAACAACTTTTGTTCCAACCATAGTTGTTTCTCGTACCAGTACGAACCCATTCGTACCATACGGTTCGTACCGTACGATATCGTACGGTACGAGTTTGGTCCCCCCCCCCAACAAATGCTTTAAAAAAATATAGAAACCTTGCTTAACGAAGATCCCAAATGCCCGCAATACTTCGCAACTTTCGTGTCCACTCAGTATTCCATATGGGGTTGTTGAGAGACCTAAAAAATGTGGCAAGGTAGACTGGTAGTGTACACTTGATTGGTAGGATGAGAGAATCTTGCTACATCACTTGGAGATCCCTGGTATAGGTAGGCTAGACAGTTAGATTCTCAAGTTCTGTACAAGGGAGAAGATTTGGACATGGCCTAGAGAGGAGTCCCTAAACCTATCACCCTAGATGCACTGCTCGTATTTGTGCAAGGACAGTCCCTTAGTCATAAACGCTACATTGGGAGACCTTTGGTATTGCATTACCCATCCGAGTTCTTTTTTGGAGACAATCGGGAGATCCAACTGGGAGAGACAAATATCCATGTTCTGGATCCTCAAGCACTGTAGACTCCTCCCCTCCCAACCTTCCCTCACATTCAAGCTTGAAGCTCCATAGGTTGTAAGTGTTTTTAATTTAAAAAAACCGTATTTTATCGTACGGTATCCGAAAATTTCATATCGTACCAAAAATTCCCGTACGGTATCGTATTTTCGTACCGTGACAACTATGGGTCCAACATATGGTTTTAGCCAAGAAACATGGAAAACATCATGCATCATCCAACTATTAGGCAACTTTAACTTCATGGAGACATCACTTATCTTTTTAACTATTGGAAAAGGTCCAAAACTACGGAATGAAATCTTGGGACAACGTTCGCCCACTTGTTTCAATCTTTGTTTCATGATGTGCAGATAGACCCAATCCCCTTCCTTGAAGTGGACATCTCGTCTAGACTTATTTGCTTGTCTGCTATAAGCTTCCTGTGCTTTGGTCAAGCCGTCCTTGACGAACTCAATGATTTCAAAAAATGCTTCCATCATTTTATTAGCCTGAAGAGATGGAGGCACCAATCTCATCAAAAGAGAAGAGAAACGACGACCAAAGGCTGCTTCAAACTCCGTCCAACACTGGATGAATGAGTATCGTTCAAGATGGCTTGGAACAATGGAAGATAATGTTCCCATTTGTACTGCTGGTCATGACAATATGACTTGAGAACATCAAAGGCCAACTGGTTATAGATTTATGTCTGGCCGTCTGTCTGTTGATGGAATGCACTAGACAACTGTAACTTAGTTTCAAAGTTTTCGAATAATACCCTCCATAAATGCGAGGTAAACTTGGAATCTCTATCTGATGTAATGGTGCTAGGCAAACCACAAATTAGGTACCAATGTTTGAGAAAAAGATGGACTACGTCCTCAGCTGTGGCCGTATGCTTGCATGGGATGAGCATGCAGAACTTACTGAAGCGATCCACAATGGTGAAACACTGAGTGTTACATGATCCGGTGGATGCTGGTAGAGGCCCTACAAAGTCGATAGATATGTCGATGAAAGGTCCGTCGGGGATAGGCAAAGGTTGCAGTAACCCAGCCTTTCTTTGTATGTGGAACCTTAACTTTTTGACAAATCTTACACGCTTGAACATGTGAATAGACATCACACCTCATTTTTGGCCAATAAAAGGACCGTTCTAATTTCTCGAGGGTACTGTTGATACCTCTATGTCCTCCAACTAAGGAGTCATGGGCATCATGGAGAAGAGTTGATCGCTTTTTCCGAATGACACAGAGACAGTTCTTGTAGAACAGCCAACCGTTCTGCACTGAATAATGGCTAGGCTCAAAAGTGAGGGCGAAATTATACTGAGTACCAAACTTAGGGGAGTCAACATATTGGTCTTTCATGCTATCTAAGTCCTTCCCCGTGATTTCGAGAATGGTTTTCGACTAAGAGCATCTGCAAATGGGTTATGCTTACCAAGGATGTACTCAGTCGTTCCTCCAAATTATTGGAAGAGTTGACTCCACCTGGCTTGCCGATCACTCCACTAGGCACTTGGCATGGTTTGAAGCCACTTAAGTGCTTGGTGGTCTGTTTTTACTGTGAAGACTGTCCATAAAGAAAAGGCTTCTAATGTTTGTGTTGTGATCACACCCAAAAGCTCTTTGTCATAAACCGAATAATTCTTTTCAGGGACATCTAGCTTTCGACTGTAGTAGGCCACGGGTCTATTGTCCTGCTGGAGAACTGCACCTATGGCTACATTGCTGGCATCGGCATAATGACCTCAAAAGATTTATCCCAAGATGCTAACTTCAAAACAGGCGCTTCTGAGGCAGCTTTCTAGAGTGCACAAAATGCATCCAGCACTTTGCCTGTGACTGAGACTTTTTGTTTACGAGTCTTTACCCCCTTGAGCAAGTCGGTGAGAGGTGCTGCCAGGTTGGAAAACTAGTGAACATGGGTGCTGTATGTAGGAAAGAGTTGTTAGGGTTAGGGTTTTGGAAGGCACACCAACAGGAAGCGTGAGAGAGAGAGAGAGGAACACGTTTGCTCATATATTCATAAAATAAAAAGAGTACAATAGCCACATATAAAAGATGTGACCTAAAGTGTGTTCACATGGTCCGGCCATAAACTGTGCCAGGTGGACCAAACCACTTATAAACCGCTATAAGTGAAACTAAGCTAAACTGCGGGAAAAAACCTCCACTAACTGAAGTAAAAATTGCCCCAGTAACCTATTGATGATCACTAGCACTCCCCTGGGTGCATACACAGCATAAAACCCAACATAAACTGCGGGAAAAAACCTCCACTAACTGAAGTAAAAAGTGCCCCAGTAACCTACTGATGATCACTAGCACTCCCCTGGGTGCATACACAGCATAAAACCCAACAAACTTATCCGGGGATGAAGGATTTTCAATATCAGAGGTTTAGTCCAATTGACTGGATAATCGTATTCCAGTATTCCAGCACCAATCATTTGCTTTAATGAAGAAATGGGTGCTTCGTGATTGAAATTCAATGCGTAGGATTTGCTGCTTAAGCCCCGGCAAAACTGAATGTGCGAATAAACCAATATAGATGTAGAGGGTCTCCGAAGGCGTAGGCACAAACTTATCCGGGGATGAAGGATTTTCAATATCAGAGGTTTAGTCCAATTGACTGGATAATCGTATTCCAGTATTCCAGCACCAATCATTTGCTTTAATGAAGAAATGGGTGCTTCGTGATTGAAATTCAATGCGTAGGATTTGCTGCTTAAGCCCCGGCAAAACTGAATGTGCGAATAAACCAATATAGATGTAGAGGGTCTCCGAAACATTAAATTGGGTATAACTCCCTTTCGCTTATGGTTACGCATAGAATGAGAGGCGGTGAAAATAATAGGCAACTAACGTGAGAATGTTGAATCATCGTAGCATTAGAATAAAAACGGTAATTGTAGCAGTGTGAAAGATTTATCATGACAATGTTGGGTTTTATGCTGTGTATGCACCCAGGGGAGTGCTAGTGATCATCAGTAGGTTACTGGGGCACTTTTTACTTCAGTTAGTGGAGGTTTTTTCTCGTAGTTTAGCTTAGTTTCACTTATAGCGGTTTATAAGTGGTTTGGTCCACCTGGCACAGTTTATGGCCGAACCATGTGAACACACTTTAGGTCACATCTTTTATATGTGGCTATTGTACTCTTTTTATTTTATGAATATATGAGCAAACGTGTTCCTCTCTCTCTCTCTCACGCTTCCTGTTGGTGTGCCTTCCAAAACCCTAACCCTAACAACTCTTTCCTACACTTTGGTATCAGAGCAGCCTCAACTGCCCTGTCCGTACAGCTCGCCATCAGCTACCCGTACAGGCCCTCGCCATCAGCTGAAGCCACTCATCTGCCCGATCTCCAGCCCACATACAATCCTGCACAGACAGCCGTACAGTCTTGTTGTCTGTCCATACAGGCGCCGGCTGTTCCGTACAGCTATTCCGTACAAACGTCGTACTGTTGCCCGCCGTACAACTCTGCCCGTATAGCCTGGTCTGTTGTTCTGTACAGTCCGTACAACGTACAGTCTGCTCCATACAGTAGACTGCGGCGGACGACCAGCACCTGCTGCGTATACCTGCAGCAATACAGTCACCGCTTCTCCTCCGTACACTGCTCCGGACAGCTGTTCCGTACAGCCTACAGCCGACCAGTACCTGCAAAATCACACGGGTAAAATTTAAAGCTTTACATGTTTTGAAATTTGGGCGTTTTTTCTGTGAAAGTTTTTCTGGCAGATACAGAGAGGTTTTCTTGCAAAGAAACCTCTACAGGCTTTTGCAAGGCTTTGGGTGCAGAAATTTTGGGCATTTTTGGGCATTTTGGCACTGTGTGAGCCACTTTTGTTGCTCTACTCAGTCAGTGGTGCATTGTTTTGCACATTCAGAGGATTGAGAGTGCAAGCATATTTGGGTCAGTTGTACTCAGTGGAGTACAGTTGCTTTCAGGGTTGTTGTTTTTGGGTGTTTGATACACAGGTACAACATTGTGCACTGGCATAATGGCAAATCAACAGCAGAGTGATGTGTTCACGTACTTGTCTAAGGAAGACAAGCTAGATGGCACGAATTACTCGTTGTGGAGTTTCATGCTGAGAAATGTGCTCGTGGCAAAAGATCTTTGGGATTTTGTTAGTGGTGATGAACCACGTCCAGGTCCATTGGCTCCAGAGACTCCTCCTCAAGGGAGTGCTCGTGGAAGAGGACAACAGGCACAGGCACCGGTTCAGCCCCACAGTCTGTTCAAAGAACAAATGCCCAGAAGACATGGGATGCCAAAGATGCACAAGCCTTATCACTTATTGCATTGTCAGTACAGAGGTCTATTATACCTCATATTCGTTTAGCTGGCTCTTCACGGAATGCATGGGTGACTTTGGAGCAGATGTATGCTGCTCGTAATGAGGCACGGATCTCATTTTTGAAAAGAGAGCTGGCAAAACCAGAAGATGCATGAAGGAGATGATATGTCTAGCCACTTGAACAAGCTGCAGGATTTGAGAGAGCAACAAATCAATGTGGATGAGATTATTCCTGAGACACAGCTTGTATCCACCATCTTAAACTCTTTGCCAAGATCCTACTTGGCTTTTCATACCTCTTTGAACCTTAGCATGAGGAATGCTATTGAGCCCCTAAAGTATCAGGAACTTGTTGCTCTCTTGTTACAGGAAGAGCAAATCAGGAAGAACATGAACATGAACACAAGTGCTGAACAAGCATTTGTGACAGGTCAAAAAGGGAAAGGTAAGTTTCAGCCAAAGAGTTCAAATCAGAATTCAGGTGATGGTGGTTCATCTCAGGATACCAAGAAAGGTGATGGACAGCCCAAGAAGAAGGGCAAATGCCATTACTGTAAGAAGCCAGGTCACTACATCATAGAGTGTAGGAAGAGGATTGCCAAAGAGAAGGAGAAGGAGTCTGGGATGTCTATAAAAGATGCCTCTAAAGCTCCTCCGGAGACTGCTTCCTTTGTTGTAGACAGGGATTACTGTTTCTATAGTGGAGTTCAACTAGGCTTTCCTTAGCTATCCGGGTCGTGGTGGTGAACCAAATTCTCCTAGCCACCATGTGGTACATCACTTCTTGTTGGGCCTTCTCCTAGGCATGCATTGGTCAGGTTCAACAGTTAATCCACAACTTCCTCTAGGCTGGTAGTGATGGGGGTCCAGCACGAGCCAAGGTGGCGTGCTGAGTAATCATTGAGCCTTGCCATCGGGGGGGCTCGGCATCATTGATCCCTCTATTCAAAGTCGAGCCCTATTGAGCAAGTTGATCGTTTGTGGGCTTCTTCTAGGTAGTGAACCTTGGAAGAACTTTCTCTTCAGCCTTGCCATCGGAGGGGCCTCGGCATCATGAACCTTGGAAGGACTTTCTCTTAGCCCAGATCTCAGCCCACACCCCTGTTCTGGGTGGTACCTTGCCCTAGAGCCCGAGATGGAACTTCATAGAGATGACGCACGTGGTTTCAGCTCAACATTCGAGGATAGATTTGCAGCCAGCCTCCTCCTACCTTGGGACCACCTCGCTTAGACCGGCCCTTCAGCAATCCTCCCCATCTTCAGCCGCCGAGGATTGCCTCCGACAACCCTTGATATGGAACCTTCGTTTGATTACCCAATGGTCACATGCTTGGTGCCCATCAGCATGTATCTTGGGGAGCTCTAAGCATGGGCCCAACGCAGTTCCTCCAAGATTGGTTCCTTTTCAAACAGCTCACCCCAGAAACCCAAGCAAGGAGCCTCGGTGGGATACGAGGTAAGGACAGACTTAACCTTGACATCAACTCTTCCATCCCCCCCAGAGTGGCTTACCCCGATCCCGGACCCCCCTCCCCCGCAGTGGTTGGGAGTGTTCACCAAGCATGGCACACATTTGGTATTGCATAGTGCTAACGAGAGTTCAGGCCTCCTCACTTATTCTAGCGGACCTCATGACAGACTTGTCGTAAATGTTATGGCTGAAGGCTGAATGTTGGTCACCTTGTACAACACCTGCTGGACAGCACTATTGATGTGTGTTTTTGGTGTGTTTAGTTTCTGGAATGCAAGTGATGATGAGATAGGGCTCGAGAAAAGCATGCGCACGCCTTTATAGGGTGCAAGCAGCTGGCCAATTAGGCCTAGGCTGGCTGACTTAGACATGAGCAGGTGGTGGGTGCTTCTTTACTCCTAAAGAGAGGTGTCCATTGTCAAATCCCCATAGGATCTCCTCGTGGAACGCTCCTCGTACAAGACTCGAAACCTGCAAACAAACCAAATAAACAAGACGGGGGTGCAGGCCTGACTCACCTCCCAACCTTGACAGCCGTGGGCAAGCCCACAAGATTTGGTTGTCCCCACCGAGCCACGAGCTAAGCTAACTAGATGGACGTACCGACCAATCTCTACCTCGTGACGTCCCATACCGCCACGAAGCTACCCTCGCAGGCCTCGAGATTGCTGCCGGCCTCGGCTGCATGAAGCAAGTGCACGTTTGCACTAGATCCAAGCTCCTGACCATAGAGCTCTCACAAAGTCACGCAAGACTCTATATATCTAATGACTAACCTTGGCCACCCTTTTATAGGCTCTTGGCCGGTCATTGGGCGTCCACACTTGGGCGCCTGCCCGTCCATACTTGGGTGCCACCCGTTAGTCTATCCCTAACTCAACTCGTCAATCAGCCTGCCTAGCTCCAAGCTTCACCAAACCTCGAAGCTAGTCTTGTGTGCGTGTAGCACACGGTAGATACACACTGTGCACATGACATACTCCCCTTCCTCTAAGAGCTCACTCCTGAGCTCACTAAAAAGCCAGGGTAATCTCTCTGAAGAGTAGTCAATGTCTCCCATGTAGCATCCTCCTCAACACAATCCTTCCACTTGATCTTGTATTCCGTGATAAGCATATTACACAATCTTCTTTCACGAAATCCAAGAATCTTTTCAGGTTTGTGTGCAACAAATGTCATGTCCTCGACATCTATGATTGAGAAGTAACTAACTGGTGAAACCGGCCTCTGATAGAAAACCAGAGTGCGGTAGAAGCAATCACCCGTCCACTTGTAGTCTAGATGAGAAACAAAACACAGATTGGAGCTAGAGTGCCCAAATCTGAAAACACAGCGACACCTGTTGGCCCCAAAGCTTGGCGCCCCTTGCGGTATTTCTTTATTCAATTATAATAAAATGAATGGCTGAGTACAACACAAAGATCAGCCAAGAGTTTACACCTGTAAGTCCAATCTGACGGCCCACAAATCCTTCTCAGCACAGAGGATCTATGCACACAGATTTGTGTCTTCAAACAACACACTGTGCCTCCCTCTGATCAGCCAAGATCACTAAGCAGGCCAGCCATGGGCATACATCTGGCATAACTCAAGTGCATGATACATCTTCTCAGCTCAAACATACATGTGCTGTCCAATCTCTGTCTCAACCCTTGTCAATCTGCCATACCCCTCCTCCCACAAGGGGCCAGATAACACATATCTACAGACATCAAGCAGTAGAAAGAGAGAGAGATGAACAGAAACAGAGCTTACCAAGTTCAGCTCGTGAAACAACACTGGAGGAAGCAACAGCACCAATCTGTACTTGCAGGCACTTGTATCCACAACCCTGCTTCACACGTGTGCTTGTACTTGCCTGTATCCTCCTCCTGATGTTCACTCTTATGCTGTCCTTGAAAATACAGATCTGAAAATCAGCACTGTACTTGCTTGTACTTGACGGTACTTGCTTGTACTTGACGGTACGGGCTGAGAACCAGAAGTAGCCACCTACTCAGTTTTACTGTTGGTGGCCTGTGCTGTCTGCTACAGAATTGTCCAGCACCTGTACTTGCCCCAAAACTGGCCGTACAGTGTACCTGCAGAAAGTACAGAGCTGTACTTGCAGCAGTCGTACAGCACTGTACAGCCTGTTTTCAACAGTCGCAGCCACCTGTCTCTGTCCCACAGGTCTGCGCCTCTCTGCCCACAGCAGTTCCTGCTGTCCGTACAACACTGTACGGTGATTGTACGGCCTGTTCCAGCATACAACACACAGAAAACAGCAGCTACAGCCCCTACAGCAGTCGCCCCCTTCCTCCACAGCTTTTCCACGCTTGTGAATCCCTTTTGCTCCACGACTCCCCAAAAGGGAAGAGAGAGAGAGAGGAGAGAGAAACACTCCTCCCCCAAATTAATCCCTAGGGCCCCAAACTTTAATAAGTTCCTAGGGCCTCTAAGGCCTAGGGGCAAACTTGATTAAACATTAAAGTTTAATGTTTTTAGTTCCCCCCTTCACAACTAGGGATGTCCACACATCTTAAACTCTGTCCGGGCACCCCCCATGTGAATCATAAAATATTCTGACTCTGCAACCACCATGCCCACACTTGTCCTACTCCATTTTCACAGGGCCATGACATACCCCCCTCTTGAAAAATGGCAAGCGTCCTCGATTGCATTCTGGTGATGCATCAAAATATCCAAAGTGAAATATACAATATGGCAAGATCAGCGTCCCAATCTCTCTGAGCCATACACATGTATCAATATTCACTGCAAACCAATGGCATAGTAATAGTCCAAGTTGTATACCACTATGAACCATACATATCCACAAAAATCTCCATGTGACTAGTACACATATATCATAGAAGTCCCATAAACAGATGTACTGTCAGCCTCAGTACCTTCGGGTGAGATAAAATCTGCACCAAGCGACCTCTAGATGTCATCTGAGCCTGTCTGTATCAAGGGAGTGGAGGTGCTACCCCCCTCTTGAGCATCAGGTAATGCTCCAGACCCATGCTCTGCTGAACCTGAATGAGCCACAATAAGAGTCGGCTCTAACTCAAAGGCATCGAGATAAAGCTGCAAAACCTGAGGTGAATCTGTTAAGTCACCTTCCTCCATCCACTTCGCATCCATCGGTGAATAGTTCTTGAACTTCACAAGATAGCGACGGGAAACTTTACCTCGTACCTTCCTTTCTTTATGTGCCAGTATCTGCTCTGGAATCAGAACCTCATCAAGTTCCTCAACTTCCGGCTGAGCCTCATCTGATACATCCTCAGGCACATCCCCACGGAAAGGTCTAAGAAGACTCACGTGAAAAGCATTGTGAATCCTCCAGTGATCTGGTAACTTCAAACGATAGGTTACCTCACCAATCTTTTCCAAAACCTGAAAAGGCCCATAATATCGCATGCTAAATTTAGGGAATAAGCGCTCTTTACCCTTCATCTTCTTGAGTCTAGCCTTTTCAAAGCGCAAAAGAACCCAATCACCCAATGCAAACTGTAAATCACGTCTGTGACGGTCTGCGGCTTTCTTTTGCTTCTGCTGAGTTTTCTGGAGGGCCAACTTAACTCTCCGATAAGCTTCATCCAAACTCTCCACATACTGATCAGCCTCAAAGATCTTATCCTTTGTATGCAAAATGGGTGGTACCTTCTTCCCTCCTTCCACAATCTCAAAAGGCGCCTTGCCTATCGAGGTATGTACAGTGTTGTTATATGCAAACTCCACCAAAGGAAGATACTTTTCCCATTGTTGCTTGTGCTCTGACACATAACACTTGAGAAGATCCAACACTGTAGAGTTAGCCTCTTCTGACTGACCATCTGTCTGTGGATGAAATGACGATGAAAACTTGAGAGTTGTACCCATGTTGTCAAACAACCCTCTCCAGAACAAACTCGTCATCCGTGGATCACGGTCACTAATGATAGACGTAGGCAAGCCATGATACTTGAAGATGTTCGCCATGAACAACTTCACCATATGATCCACTTTGATCGTCTTTCGCACGGGGATGAAATGAGCCTGCTTACTGAACCTGCATATGATAGTCCAGATGCCATCATTTCCCGTTTGTGTCCGTGGAAGATCAAATACAAAATCCATGGCAATGCTCTCCCAAGGTCTATCTGGAATAGGTAAAGGCTGTAATAACCCTGGTGTCTTCTGACGGTCAAACTTTACCTTCTGACATACGATGCATTGCCTCACAAAGGCATCAACATCTCTTCTCAAGGTTGGCCAATAAAAGAAAGTCTCCACTGCTTTGACCGTGGTGTCAATACCTCTATGACCTGCATACGGTGGAGCATGACTTTCAATCATAACCTTGAGTCGCAATGGCCTGGTAACACACAGTCTGCCATGCATCAATAAAAACCCATCTCTGAGAGTATAGTGCTCATGCCGCTGACCCTCGGACATCTGATCATACAACCTTTCAAAGTCCTCATCATGGGCATACTGCTCTTTCATTTCATCAAGCTCATGATGATAAGCAAGTGAAACTGCAGAGACCTGTGGCTTGCGTGACAAAGCATCTGCCACTACATTCTTTTTGCCTTCCACATGCACAATCTGGAAGTGAAACATAGACAAAAAGTTTGCCCAACGCATATGCTTCTCTGAAAGCTTAGTCTGTGTGAGGAAATAACGCAAGGTCTGATGATCTGTCTGTACAGTGAAATCAGCCCCAAGCAAGTAGTGTTTCCAGGTAGAAAGAGCGTGAATTACAGCCAACATCTCTTTCTCATACACCTGTAAATGCTTCTCAGCATCTTGCAAAACTCTACTCTCATAGGCTATCACATGTCCCTCTTGCATGAGAACTGCACCAATGCTACTTCCACATGCATCACACTGGACAACAAAAGCCTTTCGGAGGTCCGGTAACACCAATACTGGATCCGAAGTAAGCTTTTCTTTGAGCTTTTTGAATGCTGTAATTTTCCGATCAGCCCATCTAAACGGAGTTGCCTTCTTCGTCAAAGCATGAAGAGGCGAAGCAATTTCAGCAAAGTGCCGTATGTAACGCCTATAATAGGAACACAATCCTAGAAAACTACGTACATCATGCACGGTCCTCAAAGCTGGCCAATTAAGTATTGCTTCTACCTTTGCTGGATCCATACGGACTCCATGACCAGACACAATATGCCCCAAGAAATGTATCTCCTGCAAGAAAAACTCACTCTTCTTGCCATTAACCACCAACCTATGGTTTCTGAGTTCTGCAAACACAATGGCCAAATGCCTTCTATGCTCTTCCTCAGTTTGTGAATGCACAATCATATCATCAAAGAAGTTGCCCACAAACTCTCTATGAGGCCTGAAAATCCTGTCCATCATCCTGTCCATCATATCATCAAAGAAGTTGCCCACAAACTCTCTATGAGGCCTGAAAATCCTGTCCATCATCCTGTTAAATGTGGAAGGCGCATTCGTCAAACCAAAGGGCATAACCAAGAACTCATACAACCCAAATGTGGTTCGGAATGCTGTTTTATGCACATCCTCGGGTCTAATGCGTATCTGTACCCGCTTTTCAAGTCAATACGACTAAAAACTGTGGAGCCCTGTAAGCGGTCCAAGATGTCATCGACGATCCTCGGTATGGGGAATCGATTCTTGATGGTATTCTTGTTCAGCGCCCTGTAATCAATACACATGCGCCAAGAACCATCCTTCTTCTGCACTAAGAGCACAGGTGAGCAAAAGGGTGATGAGCTAGGCTGTATCAACCCTTTATTCAAAAGCTCCTGCACTTGACTCATAATCTCTTCCTGTTGGGCTGCACTAACACGGTACGGCGGTCTATTCGGTGGAGTACTACCAGGAATCAGATCTATGGCATGATCTTCTGGCCTCTCAGGAGGTAATTCTCCTCGCAATGACTCGGAAAAACAATCTTGAAACCCACTTAAGAAATCAGTCCTGTCCTTATCTAACATAGACAAATTAGACTTAGACTCATCATCCTGTGCATCCTTTACATAAATCAAGTACGCGGAAAGATGCTTTTTCATTACTGATGAAATCGCCGAAGCGGATACAATAGGAACAGATTCCCCTTTTGAGTTTTACATCCAATACATGTTCTTTCCCTCTATGAGTCAGAGTGATTTTCCTATTGTAAGTATCCACCACTGCATGTACCCTGTGGCACCATGGCATCCCCAACAAAACATCACAGCCATCCAAAGGCATGATGAAGAACTCTTCACTGTCCACATAACCCTGCAAATGATGCCGAAGCTTCCCAATGATAGGAGTAACGGGTTCTGCATACCCTGGACAAGCCATATTAGCCTCATGTAACGGCCCCATCTCCTCTGCGCGAATCCCCAATCGGCCAGCCAAATCTGGTGAAATGAAGTTGGCTCTAGCACCTGTGTCAAAGAAGATCAAAGCATTCTGATCTCTCACTTTGCCCCATGCCCTGCACAACTCTGTAGCTTCACCACCTAGCTGCTCCCCCACAAGATCAGGAACTAAGCCTGCAGAAGGCTTTGGTTTCTTTGGCTTGGGCTCTCCTTTATTGTCAGGGTCCTTTTTGGACGTTCTTTTGGAACAATTGAATGACATATGCCCCTCTTCAGTACAGTAAAAACACTTTTGAGCATCTCTCAAAGCCTGTCTTTCCTCAGAAGTCCTCTTGGGCATTGGCAACTTCTTATACTTTGTCTCTGAAGACCCTTTAGTATCACGGGAAGCATGCCCAAATTTTTCAGCTTTCTTGCTCAATTTCTTACTGCCTTTAAACCCAGATGAACCACCTGTGAGTAACGCATTAGCTGTCATAGCATTTTCAATCATCTGTGACATGTTCGTTACTCTTGTCTTTATACAATAATCTCGTACCTCCTTGGGCAGCCCACAACAATACTTCTCTACCTGCTCAGATAATGGCACGGCACGATAAGAAGTCACTGGGAGAAGAGCTTCCCAAAACTTCTTGTTATAATCCTCCAAACTATCACACTTTGAAGCATCCAGCTTGTGCCATGCGGTCATAACATCCACCTCAAATGTAGATGTGAGCCATACGGAAGAGAAAACCTGTTTGAATTGGACCCATGTGGTGGGTGCTATGCCCTGCAAAAGAAGAGTAGACCACCACTGCAAAGCATTGCCCTTGAGAAAAGTGGCAGCTTTCCTCACCTTTGAGGACTCTGTGTAATTCCCACCAGAAAAAGCAGCATCAAACTGCTGTAAAAAGGTAAGTGCCTTCAATTTATCCTTGGCCCCACTGAAAGTGTCAAACTTCACTGCAGCTCCCCCTTCCTTGTAATCCTTCGCCTGTCCCATAGGCGTTAGATTATCATATGGAAGTGGTTTCGTAAGATTGCTGCCCCCAACATTCATACCCATCATTGGGTCAACATTTCCCATTCCCATGCCAGGCATACCATACATTCCAGCCATGTTTCCATACATTCCATTATGCATACCTGGCTGCATGCCACCAAACATATTGCCTTGCATCCCAGGTTGCATTCCTGCAAACATATTTCCAGCCATACCGGACTGCATACCACCATACATATTCCCCTGCATGCCAGGCTGAAAATTGGCTCCAAAAGGCCCATACATACCCATGCCTCCCTGAGGATAACCCCCAGTCATGGATTGGAACACCGAGCCACCACCAAAATAACCTGGATGCATATTCTTCTGAGGAATAGGTGGCTGTCCATAGAAGGAACTCTGAGAGTTTGCTCCATAAGCATGCTGCATATTCGGAAACTGGCCAAAAGATGGTTCCTGTGGGATGGCACCACTATGACCCTGAGGAAGATTCTTCGAAACGAACCTTCTTCTTCTTTTTCTGGGGCTCTGTGCAGGGCTCTATGCATGATCTCATAAATTCAGCAAATCTCTCACTCTGTGTGAGCTGCATAAAAGTATCCATAACACCAGCCAAACGATCTTTGAACCGAGCATCATCATCCTCTTTACCATGCACATCTTCTGGCTGTGTTACATCCTCATAAGGCTCAACATCTGCAGCCTGTTCTCCTGCAAAAATATCCTCAGATACATCTCTCTCAGGAGAAGTCTCTTGCTCTTCTTCTTCATGATAGAAGTACTCATCCTCTGTATCAGACATGTTTGCTGAATTTTCAGCGATGGCTTTCTTCAAAGCAACCACGAGCTCACCCCCTTCAGAAAGTTGATGATTGGTCCCAGCAACGGAACCTTGAAACCGGCCTCTGATAGAAAACCAGAGTGCGGTAGAAGCAATCACCCGTCCACTTGTAGTCTAGATGAGAAACAAAACACAGATTGGAGCTAGAGTGCCCAAATCTAAAAACACAGCGACACCTGTTGGCCCCAAAGCTTGGCGCCCCTTGCGGTATTTCTTTATTCAATTATAATAAAATGAATGGCTGAGTACAACACAAAGATCAGCCAAGAGTTTACACCTGTAAGTCCAATCTGACGGCCCACAAATCCTTCTCAGCACAGAGGATCTATGCACACAGATTTGTGTCTTCAAACAACACACTGTGCCTCCCTCTGATCAGCCAAGATCACTAAGCAGGCCAGCCATGGGCATACATCTGGCATAACTCAAGTGCATGATACATCTTCTCAGCTCAAACATACATGTGCTATCCAATCTTTGTCTCAACCCTTGTCAATCTGCCATACCCCTCCTCTCACAAGGGGCCAGATAACACATATCTGCAACAGACATCAAGCAGTAGAAAGAGAGATAGATGAACAGAAACAGAGCTTACCAAGTTCAGCTCGTGAAACAACACTGGAGGAAGCAACAGCACCAATCTGTACTTGCAGGCACTTGTATCCACAACCCTGCTTCACACGTGTGCTTGTACTTGCCTGTATCCTCCTCCTGATGTTCACTCTTATGCTGTCCTTGAAAATACAGATCTGAAAATCAGCACTGTACTTGCTTGTACTTGACGGTACTTGCTTGTACTTGACGGTACGGGCTGTTTCTGCAGAGAACCAGAAGTAGCCGCCTACTGAGTTTTACTGTTGGTGGCCTGTGCTGTCTGCTCTACAGAATTGTCCAGCACCTGTACTTGCCCCAAAACTGGCCGTACAGTGTACCTGCAGAAAGTACAGAGCTGTACTTGCAGTCGTACAGCACTGTACAGCCTGTTTTCAACAGTCGCAGCCACCTGTCTCTGTCCCACAGGTCTGCGCCTCTCTGCCCACAGCAGTTCCTGCTGTCCGTACAACACTGTACGGTGATTGTACGGCCTGTTCCAGCATTCAACACACAGAAAACAGCAGCTACAGCCCCTTCAGCAGTCGCCCCCTTCTTCCACAGCTTTTCCACGCTTGTGAATCCCTTTTGCTCCACGACTCCCCAAAAGGGAAGAGAGAGAGAGAGGAGAGAGAAACACTCCTCCCCCAAATTAATCCCTAGGGCCCCAAACTTTAATAAGTTCCTAGGGCCTCTAAGGCCTAGGGGCAAACTTTATTAAACATTAAAGTTTAATGTTTTTAGTTCCCCCCTTCACACCTAGGGATGTCCACACATCTTAAACTCTGTCCGGGCACCCCCCATGTGAATCATAAAATATTCTGACACTGCAACCACCATGCCCACACTTGTCTTGCTCCATTTTCACAGGGCCATGACAACTGGTCTGTTCCACCCAGTACTTCCTTAAGTCTACTGACATGAAATACAGGATGAACTTTCACATGAGAAGGCAAATCCAATTCATATGCAACCGAACCAATCTGTCGTGTAATACGAAATGGTCCACAGTATCTAGGGGATAATTTCGGAGATCGACCTGTCCGTAAAGTCTCGGAATCTTTCGGAACTCGCAAATACACCATCGTTCCTTGAGAGAACTCTCTGGGTGAACGATGTCTATCAGAATAAAATCTGTCTCGGTCTTGAGCACTTCTAATAGATCCCTTCGCAACTTGTAACATTTCTTGCATATCTTGCAAAAAATTACGTGCTGCATCATGCTGAAGTCTTGAGAATCCCACTGTAACAGGTAATCTAGGTTGATAACCATACATAAGCATGAAAGGACTAAAACCTGTACTCGTATGCTTAGTAATGTTATATGCAAATTCTAACATAGGAAGATAATCCTCCCATGAACTCTGTCTTTTGGATACATATGCCCGAAGCATATCCTCCAAAATCTGATTCACTCTTTCAGTCTGGCCATTGAGTATGATATAAGGAACTCAAATTCAAAGTTGTTTCCAACTTCTGAAAAACAAGTTTCCAAAAATCACCCGTAAACTTAGAGTCCCTATCACTGACTATGTCCTGCGGTAACCCATACAGTCTAAACAATTGCTCCTGCCTTGCGAATTGCGTAGCTGTAATGGTCTTTCGGGTCGGTAAAAATCTAGCCATTTTTGTCAAGCGATCTACCACAACCCAAATAGAATCGTGGTCTTGATGTGTTCTTGGCAATCCGGTAATAAAATCCATGGAAATACTTTCCCATTTATTACTTGGGATTTGCAAAGGATGCAACAACCCAGCCTGTCTAAAGCGTTCAGCTTTATTTGCTTGACAAACTTGATACTTGAGAACATACTCTTCTACATACCTTTCATCTTTGACCAATAAAAAGTGTTTCACTAACAATAATGTCCTGTGTACCCCAGGGTGTCCAGCAGAAGGGGCGTCATGACACTCCTTAAGAATCTTGGACCTAATGTCCGGGATCTGTGGTACACAAATTTTGTCATTACGGAATAGTAAACCATTCCGAATCATCCACTGGCCTCCTGCAGCCTGAATGGTAGGCTGCTCAGTCATCAAGTCTTGGTCAATCAATGAGCTCCCGTCCTGGATCTTCTGCCAAAATGAACCAAAATAACTATCAGTCCTGCAAAGCCCTCTCAATGACTGAACTAAGTCAGTAGAAATCTCGGTGAACGACAAAGTATTCACCTCTCTAATTCGACTAAGCACATCTGCAACACTATTTATGGACCCTTTTCTATAACGAATCTCAAAATCAAAATCTTGCATTAATTCAACCCATCAAGCTTTTCTTCCTCTCAAATCGTCTGCATCACACACATACTTGATTAACTGATGAGATCAATCAATACCACAAACTTGGAGCCATATAAATAATGTCTCCAAACCTTGAGAGCGTGAATCACAGCGTAAAGCTCCTTCTCAAGGGTTGGCCAACGAGATTGAGTGTCGTCTAGCTTTTTACTTTCAAAAGCAACAGGTCTACGATCTTGAAATAGAGCAGCCCCGATGGCATAGTCACTAGCATCACTTTCAAGAACATAAGGCCGACTAGGATCGGGTAATGCTAAGATAGGTGCTTCCATGACTTTATCTTTCAAAAGTCTGAAGGCCATACCCAGATCATTATTCCAAGTGATAGGCTGATTTGACTTACGTCCACGACCTTTTAACAAGTCGGTCATCAGTAGTGTGAGCTGAGAGTACTCCCGCACAGATTTCCGAAGAAAAACAACAAAACCGAGAAAAGAACGAAGTCGTTTCACTATTCGCGGTATAGGCCAGTCCAGAACCTTCTAAACTCGGTCATAGTCAATGCTCAACCCATCTCTAGTGATCTTGTATCCCAAGTAAATGATGTCTGTCATGAAAAACTCACATTTACTTAATTTAGCGTATAGTCGATTCTGTCTTAAAATAGTTAAGACAATCGTGAGGTGTCTAACATGATCCTCAAGAGTACGACTATATATCAAAATATCATCCAGGAACACAACCACAAATTTTCCCAAATGTTCACGAAAAAGATCGTTCATCATTTGCTGGAAAGTTGCTGGAGCATTGGTTAACCCAAAAAGTAATACGAGAAACTCCTAGTGGCCATACCTAGTCCGAAAGGCGGTTCTTTCGACATGCCTTTCATGAATACGTATCTGGTGATAGCCAGTACGTAAATCTATCTTCGTGAAATATTTCGCTCCTGCTAACCGGTCAATCAAGTCATCTGATCTAGGGAGAGGATAACGGTTCTTAATTGTCAGCTTGTTCAATCTCTTGTAATCTATACACATTCTCCAGGTATTGTCCTTCTTTCTCCAAAGCAACACAGGTGCACCCCAAGGTGATTTACTTGGACGGATCTGGCCCATTCTCAAATAATCTTCGAGTTGTTTAGCCAACTCATCTTCCTCAGCTTGGCTCATCCTGTAAGGTGGAATACTAACAGGGTGAGCACCAGGGACTAGTAGGTCAATACGATGATCTACTACTCTTTTAGGTGGTAAGCCTGATGGCAGTTCCTTAGGAAATATATCTTGAAACGAATCAAGTATCTTCTGTAATTCTTTGCTTTTAAATACACTTAATTCATTGACATCCATAGAAGGTATGAGAAATGAAGAAAGTGGAATCAATACACAATGGAAAGCAGTATACAAAGAAGAATCCATAATATTACCAAAATCAACTATATTTACAAGAGGTCCCTGAGAGGGATGTATACAATCACCTAAGATACTATACTGGGTGTTCCTATGTTCAAAAGAGAAAATATGACTAGACCAATCTATCTGGACTTGAAGAGTCTTAAACCACTCAATCCCTAATAATAAGTCTACATGTTCTAGGTGCATAATATAGTATTCCAGAGTATCTTTGTAGTCGTATCAAGACCCAATTTCTGCACAAGTTTGTAGTTAACAAAGTTATGTGAGCTGCCAGGATCTAGAAGAATGTGGATTCTATGGCCATTCACTTCTCCATAAACTCGGAGAAGATCATGCAAGCCAAAAACTTTAGAGTTAAACACACAATCAGAACATGTACTAGGGCGAGAAAGTACAGTAACTGACGTACCTATCAAAGACAACTGGTTAGCTGCCTTTGGCTTGGGTCCTGCGTTGGTCTTTGCACCCTTTTGCTTCGGGCACTCGTTACGCATGTGTCCTTTTTCTTCGCAGATGAAACAACGTCCCTCCTTCTTGAGCTTTAAAGCTTTAAGGAGACGTTTCTTCTTCGCTGGTGTCGAAGTTGAATTCTTTGAAGGCTGGTCAGAAGACTTTCCTTCAGTCGTGCTAGCCATTGGTGCGGAGAACTTCCTTTTGTGCTTGTTGCCCTGCTCGGTAACGGGTTTAGACTTGGAAGAGACCATTGTATCGTCATAGAAACGAGCGGAATGAATGGCCTTCCAAGGTTTTGCATTTGTTATTTTTAACATGTAAACGGTATGAGTCGGGTAAACCGGCTACGAAGAACCCCAAAAGAGTTGTGGGATCCATCTTCGTAGCTTTCATCTGCAAGTCCCTAAATTTCTGGAGGTATACCTCATAAGTGAGGTTCTGCGAGGTCATGGTCAAAGTAGGAAACCGGGCAACAACATCATAGTCATCCTCCTTCTTGAGGAATTCTTTCTTGAAGACGTCTTCGAACTGTGCCCAAGTCATTGGTTTAGGGTTGAGTTCTTTCCACCAAAGCAAAGCTTTGCCTGAGAGGAAACCTACTGCTAATTGGATCTTTTTCCCATCGTCATATGGATGGAACTGAAAATAGACTTGCCACTTATGTAGCCAAGTGTCCACTATCTCCTTGGTACGCTGCTTTTGCTCGCCCCCGAACTGTTCCGGAGTAATGTTGGGGCCTAAAGCAGATGCCAAGGTATCCATACCCGAAAGAGTAGATAGGGTAGTGGTCAACAAAGAGATGGAGTTTTGCAAAGCCTGCATCTGCGCGGCGATTTGTGCTTGACGTTCCGAAGAAGAAGCTTCGAGAGCAGCTTTAAATTCTTGGAAATCTGATTTTGACACATAATTGTCGAAAAGATCGGCATCGGTGTCTTCCGTAGCCGGCAGGCCTTCACGTTCGATAAGGGGCTCCAACTCGGATTCTTGGGTCGACATCTTAAAGAGGGCAAGGTGAGAAAAAAATTGATCTTGCACAATAAGAGTGCTAGGGAACTCGAGAGCTTGAGAGCTTGAAGACTTGAGAGATGTGTGGCAAGAAGGCCGCTTAAGGGGAATATATAGATTTCCCCAAAAGCTATCTTTAGCTTTTGCTTTTGTGTTTTTTTTTTTGGCAATATATATATATATATATATATATTCTGTTTTCTTTTTTCTTTTTTTTTCTAACACCTATAAAGCATAAAGTTTTAAAACCCCTCTTATAAGGTTTAGCCAAAAAAAAACGAAAGCAAGGTAGCGAAGCGTGGATCCTTGTTTTTTTTTCCCCTAAAAAAAACGAAATCTGCTTGCGCCTGCTTTTCGAGTTTTCTGCTGGGCCCGCGTGTCTATCACCCGTACGCTTGCATGACAGCACCCGTATGCCTGCGTGTCTGTGTGTGTATACCCGCCTGCGACCGCATGCTTGGCGTTGCCGCTTGCGCCCAGCGCTTGTCTGCACCTGCACACGTACCTGTGTGCACCGCCTGAGCGTACAGCTGCCTGCGTACGAGTGCTTGCCTGCACCTGCACACATTCCTGGCCCGCCTCCGACTACAGATGAGCACCCGCCCTGGCTACGCATACAAGCGCTACACCACAACAGCCGGCGACATTCTCTCTCTCTCTCTCTCTCTCTCTCTTACAAACAGCCGACAGGCTTTTACTTGTTTTCCTCTCTCTTCAAACTGTTCAAACAGTTGAAAACAACTAAGCCCTACTTCTTGCAAAGCAAACAACCCCTTCTAGACCACAATCTCTATCATCACGGGCTCCTACGATGAAAAAGCAACATACTTAATATGAAAAACAGCAACATACTTAAGCTGAAAAACAGCAATATGCACAGAAAAAACAGCAAGCTTCTCGAACTCATACCTTTTCTTCGACCTCTTTTTCTCAACCTACCGACTTGCTCGTTCACGAGGCTTGCTCTAATACCACTAACAAATCCCCATAGGATCTCCTCGTGGAACACTCCTAGTACAAGACTCGAAACCTGCAAACAAACCAAACAAACAAGACAGGGGTGCAGGCCTGACTCACCTCCCAACCTCGACAACCGTGGGCAAGCCCACAAGACTTGGCTGTCCCCACCGAGCCATGAGCTGAGCTAACTAGATGGACGTACCGACCAATCTCTACCTCGTGACGTCCCATACTGCCACGAAGCTACCCTCGCGGGCCTCGAGATCGCTGTCGGCCTCGGCTGCATGAAGCAGGTGCACGTCTGCACTAGATCCAGGCTCCTGACCATAGAGCTCTCACAAAGTCACGCAAGACTCTATATATCTAATGACTAACCTTGGCCACCCTTTTATGCTCTTGGCCGGTCATCGGGCGTCCACACTTGGGCACCTGCCCGTCCATACTTGGGTGCCCGCCCGTTAGTCTATCCCTAACTCATCTCGTCAATCAGCCTGCCTAGCTCCAAGCTTCCCCAAACCTTGAAGCTAGTCTTGTGTGCGTGTAGCACACAGTAGATACACACTGTGCACATGACATCCATGGGCGTCCTTCACATGGGCCCTTGCCCATGGCCCATGGGCACCCAAATCCTCCATGGCCCCCTTTATGGGTGGCCAATAGAGCTTCCCAATAAAGCCTTTAATGTACTTTGGCCCTTTGCCCCTCTGTAAGTGGTGTCAATATTGCCATACAATGGGTTCATACACATCGCCATGATGCATTTGACCTAGACCCTGTTGAAAGGCACCCAACTAGGTGGTCTAATAAGTACCCGGGACTACGTGACATGTTTACACCATAGATGTATGTCACAAGTGTGTGCCTGATGAGCATCACACCAACATGTGTAGGACGTGCACGATGCTTGACTACCCCTCAGGAGCATACCGGATTCATCCCTGAACAAGGGCTCACAATGAATGTGCCTAGTGTTTGACCTCAGGGCCTTGCACTAGTTGGTAGAGTATGTCCATGTGGCATCGGATTGCAGTGATGCACATGACATCCCCTCCTGCTTAGCTTGATGACATGGTCAACAATGTGGATGCTCCTTCAACAATGCGGGGTCTTTCTTGTAGAATCTTGCGTCAGCTTCTTGAGGGTTGCCTATACCAAATGATGATGCCAGATCGTGGTACCTCTTCATAATGTCTGGAAGTACTGTTGTCTTGTGCTTTGGTATCCATCAAAGCGTGGCTTTTTGCGCTCGGGTGGGTGATGAAGTTGTTGGGGGTGAGCATGTCTTGGAGTGTCCCCAAGCCTCTTTTGTCAGTGGTTCATCTTCTTTTGTCGATCTTTGAGGTAGGTACATGGTGCTGTTTGTGTATGTTCCTGAGGGATTTCAATCACATGGTTAGTCCCAAATACATCAACAGTCTCTCTGGAAGAATCACAGTGTAGAAGTCCTCTCTTGATGACTTCCAGCTCAGGAGTGGTTCCAGATGGCTGAACATCCAGTATCCTCCTAATGACAACACTAACTACTGTGGGTCGGTCACAGGAGACTCTACGGCTTTAACCATGGCAACAACAACAGGAGTAAAGAATGTGGTGGAAGAGTGGATTTCTTGGGGCAATTCCTGATGGAAGAACCACAGTGTAGGAGTCCTCTCTTGATGACTTCGAGCTCAGGAGTGGTTCCACATGGCTGAACCTCCAGTATCCTCCTAATGACAACACTAACTATTGTGGGTCAGTTGCGGGAGACTCTACGGCTTTAACCGTGGCAACAACAGCAGGAGTAAAGAATGTGGTGGAAGAGTGAATTTCTTGGGGCAATTCCTGATGGGATGCCCTACTATGTCACATAAACGGGTTTGCATCATAAGGAAACCCTTTTTGATGACATAAGAAGTCACCAAATCTTCATTCTATAATCTGTTCCAAAACATCTTTGGAATCCTCTTTGGTAGCATAAAGATCCTTTATCAAACTGAAATCCATATGGTAATCCATAAGATAACCCATAGGAACCACATGGCTCATGGGCCTCTGAAATAATACATCAGTTATCTTGTTGTCTTTAACGTTCATAGGCCACAGCATGACCTTCTTGGTTCAAGACTGCTCCAATACAGTCTCATCATGTTCAACCACAAAAAAGGTCTAGAATAACCAACACCGGTCCTTTGCTAGCATAAAGCTTCAATGCTTCAAAGGGTTCTATTTCAACTTTGGTCCACAAAGATCCCACAGTTTTTTTTGTCAAAACTTGCAATGGTCTAGCATCCACTGCAATCCACTTGATGATGTCATTCTGATGATCTTCCGGTCTCTTTCGCTTCTTGCTCTGGCAGGTTGGGATAATTTGTAGCCAAGTGTCCCGTCTTTCCACATTGAAAAACACTTCCCTTCTTTGACCATGTTCCCTCTTGGTTCTCCAAGCAAGGAATTCTTCGTCTTCTTTGAGAAGCCGTCTGAACTGCTAAAAGTCATAGTACTCTTCTGATGACATGGCCGCGATCTCATGAGTAATGGATAGACGGCCCTAGTTCCCATCCTGAAGTCCTGGATCGACCTCATAGTTGTTTCCTTCATTAGGCCCTTGGTTTCCCTCTCGGAGACACGTGTCGTGGAAAGAAGATTGATGTAACTTGGATTTGGATTTGGACTTGGACTTGGACTAAGATCTGGATTTGGACTTGGACTTGGACTTGGATTTGGATTTGGATTTGGATTTGGGACTTGGATTAGGACTTGGACTTGGACTTGGACTTGGACTTGGATATTGGATCTGGTATATCGACTTGGATATACTATATCGACGTATTTGTTTGCTTTTGTATTCATTGTTGTATTGATCCTGGCCAGCGTGCCCGTGGATTGTTCTTGAATAAATCCCTAAAAGGGGGCAAGGCCTATTTCCCGCTCAGTGTGGTGCAAAGTTCCCAAGTAGTCCTACTTTTTGCCATAGAACTCTCTAAAATAGCTTGAATGGTTGAAAAGCAACCTTGAGCCATAAAAGCAATCTGCTCTTCGCGAGATAGAACTCTCCGAAGTAACATGTGGATATGGAAACACCCTTGGTCCACAAAAGCAACCTGCTTTCCATGACCAAACTGTCCAAAACATCTCTGAATCCACTTGTCCAATAACAAGCAACCCTAAAAGTTCTAGGATGGAAAGCACCATAAAAGCTATTAGGTTAGGGTTGCACAAAAATGAGGCGCACACAGAGAAGTACAAAGCAGCAAGAGATGGTGATGATTGATGTTCAAAGAAAGATAGATACAAATGTGTGGAGCAAAGAGGGTTGACTCCACAATATCAAAGGACAATACATATGGTGTCCTTTCAAACCTAATATCCAAGGGGGAAAACCCAAAGGGAGAAAAGTGCCCTTGGTTAGCCCATGTTCACATGTGGCACTACTCATATCATATGTGGCATAACGCATAGTATATATGCCAATAAATCCCCCCTGTAGTGGCAATGTGAACCTGTACAAGGTCTAAGCAGATCACTCTCTGTAGGAGAGTAAGCCTAAAAATTTGTGGAAAGCTTCAAACTTCTCTCGAGGCAACGCCTTCGTAAATAGTGATAATGAATCTCTATGTGCTTAGTACGTGCATGAAACACTGGGTTTCGTGCCACAGCTATAGCACTCTGACTGTCAGTGAGTATGGTGGTGGGTGCCTGCTGACACTCACGAAGATCAGTCAACAATCTCCTCAACCAGACACAATCTATTGTGGCAGTAAAGGCTGCCCTATACTCAGCCTCATAAGTAGATGTGGCAACAATGGGTTGCTTTTTACTCAGCCATGATATGCATGAATGCCTCAAAAAGAAACAATTCCCATTGGTGGATTGCCGTGTATCATAGCCACCAGCCCAGTCGGAATCACTATAAGCATGTAACTGCAAGCTACCCCCCTAGAATATACCAACGCAAGATCCAAGGAGCCCTGAAGGTAGCGGAAGATCCACTTCACTGCTTGCCAATGCTTTGTACCTGGGCTGTGCATAAATTTGCTACACTGGGAAACCCCAAACTGAATATCCAGGCGTGTGTTGCATAAGTATATGAGGCAGCCCACTGCTTGGCTGTAAACACTCATATCAAAAGACTCTCCAACATCATACATGTTCAATTTCAACCCGGGCTCCATCGGAGTAGAGATGGGCTTACAATCTTGGAAGCCAAATTTGTGCAACAACTTTTGAATGTGCTTTGATTGGTGTACATAAATCCCCACATCCGTCTACACAAATTGTATGCCCAAATAATAATGCAACAGTCCCAAATCTGTCATCTCAAATGATGTTTGCAATTCAACTTTGAATGCTGAAATTTTATCTATATCATTCCCAATTAGCAACATGTCATCCACAAAGAATGAGCATAATCAAAGCGCCATGATCCTCTTTCACATAGAGGGTGCTCTCCGTTGGACTATTGCGAAATCCCTGCATGGTTAAATAAGTATGTATCTTCTCATACCAAGCTCAAGGAGCTTGTTTGAGACCATAAAGTGTTTTTCGAAGCTTGCATACTTCGTTTTCATGACCATGCATCACAAAACCACTGGGCTGATTTACGTACACTTCTTCCTTCAAATCCCCATTGAGAAAAGCTAATTTTATGTCCAACTGATGCACTTTCCATCCATGATGGACAACCAATGCAACAACACATCTAGCTGTGGCCATACGAGAAGTAGGTGCGAAAATAATCAATGCCTTTTTGCTGGGCATATCCTTTGGCCACTAGCCTAGCCTTGTACCTGTCAATGGTACCATGAGACTTTCTTTTTAACTTGTAAACCCACTTTGTGCCAATGGACTTCTTGCCCGTAGGCAAGTCTACTAAATTCCGAGTGTTGTTTTTATGGATAGATTCCATCTCATTTTGCATGGCTTGCATCCCAATGCACATCCTCATGAGCCTCTTCAAATGAATCTAGCTCATCAGCATCACAAAGTGTACTCATGCAAGCAACATCTGCATGTTCTCTTGCATTACGTGAACCTGCCCGAGTCTTGCTACCAAAAGGAGCTGAAAGTTTGCTTTCCTCTAAAGTACGGTGCAACCAACAAGGCACAACTCTAGCCTCTTCCATTGCTGTCCACTCTTGCTCCATTGCTTCCTCCGCATTTTGAGGTGCAATGAGCTCATTCATGGACTGATTTTGAGCACCCAAATGCTATCCATTAGGCAAAGTTGATGGCTGATCTATTGTGCCATCGATTCCAAACAGGAGAAGTCCTTCAAACATGTTATGTGGAACTGCAGGTGGCTGTCCAAAAAATTCAGCCAATGGCTGGTCTGAATTTTCAGCAAATACAACATCTCTACTCCCCAAAATACTTTGTGTGGAAGAATTAAAGAGACAGTAGCCTTTACTGCCACTGCTATAATCCACAAATATGCACTTAGCTGCTTTGTCATCAAGTTTACCTCTCAATTGTTGAGGTACATGTGCATATGCTATACATCCAAAAACTCTAAAGTGATCAACTTTAGGTTTTCTTTCGTGCCAAGCCTCATATGGCGTGACGGTTTTCAATGCTTTGGTGGGCATCTATTCAACACGTGTAACACACATTATTGCCTCCATCCAGAATCTGTAAGGCAAGCCTTTGCCTTTCACCATGCATCTCGCCATTTCCATCAAAGACATATTCTTTCTCTCAGCAACACCATTTTGCTGAGGAGAATATGGCATCGTGCATTGATGCCTTATGCCTTTTTCTGCCATAAATGCTTTGAAAGCAATGGACATGTATTTCCCCCCTCAATCTATACGACGGAGGAGGGTCTGCACTTTGCTACCTGTTGATTTTCAGCTTGCGCCACAAAATGCTGAAAACATGCAAATACATCACATTTTGCCTTCAATGGATACACCTAAGCAAATCTGGAGTAGTCATCGATAAAGGTTACAAAGTATGGATGCTTTCCAAAAGATGGTGTCCGCATAGGACCACACACCACCGTACACAAGCTGTAATTTTCAGACAGCCCTTGTTGATCCTTTTTTTTGGGAATGCATTTATGTGCATCTTACCCAATATGCACCCTTCACATACATGTTTGGTGGCAGCTCTACATGAGGCATATCCTGTACCATTTTATGCCTTTGCAATAGCATCAAACTGCCATAATTCACATGCCCAAACCTGGCATGCCACAATTCTGCCTCATGCATGGTAGGTGTAACAGTGGTAAGCACATGAGCATCATGCTCTTTCCTGTCAAACCTGTCAGGCTGATATAACCCATGGTACAATGTGCTGGAAGTGACCAATGCATAGCCACCTTCACAGTCTTTCACTGTGCATCTGTCGTCCTCAAAGTTCACTGCATCTCCTCTTTTAGCAAAAGAGGAGACGGACAACAAGTTCTTCTTAATCCCTGGCACATACAATACATCTGGAAGACATAATTCCGCACCATCTCTTGTTGTTAGAAGCACTTCACCAACACCCTGAACTCGATAAGAAGAATTGTTTTCACATGTTATCCGCTTGCAGGGGCAGCCATAAGCTTCTTAAACAAATCCCTCCATGAGGTAATGTGTTTAGAAGCACCACTGTCAAAGTACCATGTGTCGTGTCTTTCATTGACACTGCGAGACATATGCTCCAATGATGCATCATAACTGCAAGTAATGAAAGTCCACTCATCCTGCACAAGATTTACTGATGCATCGTCTTTCCCTGCAGAGCAGGTGATGAAGAATCTACAACCATGCCACTTTCTTTTTTCTTCTCCTTTGCAAGTCTTTTCCTGCACTCATTCAAGTAATGACCTTGATTCTTGCGGTAGTGACATTTGCCCTTTTCTTGGGCTTGCTTGCATCATTTTTAGACTTTTCTGAAGGCTGTCCCGAATCAGCCTTTGGCTGAAAACTGTGTTTGGGTTTTCCCTTGCCTTTGTCTTGGCAGCAAAAGCCCCATCACTACCACGCATGCTGGAAGATTTGTTCTTCCGATTCTGCTCCTCTTGTAACAACAAACCAACCAACTCGTCAATTGCACATAATTTACAAAAGCCCCAAAAATATGTGTATCAATGAGCTTTAATTGTGCAATTAAGCACTGATTTTAAAAAAGGCCCAAAATTCTGTGTGTCTTGCAACTGCAATTGTGCAATTAAGCACAAATTTTAAAAAATCCCTAACGGGTGTTTGGTGAAATATAGCAAGTGTTCTTGTATTTTATTGTAAAATTTGACCGACATTTTAAAAAATTGCAAGTATTTTATAGCCAAAATACCAAAAAACGGGCGTGACACCTGCTCAAAAAAAGCAACTATGCCCCCACCTTATCTCCTTCTTTTTGCTAAGTACTCATGAGATCATGTAAGAGACATGAGCATGACCAATGCAGAGAGAGAGAAAGAAAGAAAGCTGTATTAACGTCTACTAGAGGCCGAACTCGACCTATGAGACAAATCAATGTACAACTGTCAATGTCTTTTGGATGTCCAGAAAAAAAAGGACAAAATGAACATGAAATAAACTATGAAAGTACTGAGCTAGTGGGGGGGTGTGATGGATGGAGCACTACTGCTAGAGGCTCAGTATGCAACCAATATGCGCAGGGTATACAAGAATGCAATGCAGATCTGTCTAGCTCCAACCAGTACCATAATGGGGGTGTAATATGTGATACATAGGCGATGGCGAGGCAAAAATACCTCAGAGCATGATCTTCAGGTGTGAGTGTAAGTGAGCTAGCCGCTCCTGGATATGGGGCTGATGTCGAGCCCGTATCTCTATGATCTCCCTCTGATGTAGTCTGGGAGTCTGGTAGCCTGGTGCTCTCGGTCTCCGTCTGGCTCGGAGGTCCGCAGCGCGCTGAAGTGTAACCCCCTCCTCTGTCAGGATAGGCACTGGGATAGATCTCTGGAAGAAATCAGTGAGCTGGAGCTATCGCCCACCTCTCCTTGTGGTATGAGTCCATAGCAGTGTCTCTGTGGCGCTGTACTGGCCAAATCTGCGCTGGTATGCGAACTCCATGATCTGGCAGAGTGAGGGATATCCACTGAAGATGGTGGTGTATCTCTCTCTAATAACACTATATGCTCTGCATCTGCATACATAATGTTCCTCACTCTCAACCTCCTCCTGGCATAGTTTGCATATCCTCTCTGCGCTGGGGATCCGTGCTGCCCTACTTGCCTCAATCTCAAGCTGGTGTGATGACGCTCTGAGCTGGCCAATCACCACTCGGGCACTCTGAGGCATGTACACATCCATGTATCCATGTCTCTGTATGAATCCATTCGCTGAGATACGCATAAACTGATCTCTGTAGTATAGCATCTTCGGCGGTAGAGGCTGACTGGGTGTAATCCAAGTCTCTTGAGTGTATCGCTGCCATAAATCCTACCGAAGGACTCTGTTCCTCTCACTGTGAGAGAGCTGGATGTGTGGTGCATGTATATCATACTGGAAAGGTAGCAGGTGATCTATGTCAAGACCATGCTGAGTGAGCCACTATATCATCTGTGAATACCATGATCTCCTATCTCCACTCTCTGCGAGTTGCGTGGACGCCTCAAAAGCTCTATGCGAGAGTCGATCTGATGGCATATCTCTGATCCTCTGTATGAAGCAGATCGTCTGGGAGAGGGCCTCTACTAGCATAGGAGGTGCAGCAAACTCCGTCCGAACAATGTCATGTGGGACAGAGGGTTTGCTGTGCGGATCATCCGTGAGAGCATGAGAATCTAAGGCCTCTCTATCTGAGACCATGTGGAGGTGGCGAGCCCAGGTGCCCATACTGCTGCAGCATACATCAAAGCAACAGGGGTGACTAGTGTGTCAAACAACCACCCCTTCGTGCGGGGCTCCTGGAAGTGTGCCTGGTGACACTGTCTCTCTAGCATGGCTAGAGCTGCATACCCTCGTGTGAGTCTATCCCTGGCTACCTGTGCCATAGTAAATCTTCCTGGCGGAGTCGTAAATGTAATCCCCACGTATACATATGAGTCTACCACCTCTACCTGTTCCTCCTCATATGCACACCTCTTACGACGTGTGAGGATCCTCATCTGTCGGCTCGTCTGTCTTTGTGTAATGGTCCCCAGTGCTCTCTGGGCACGGAGGTGTCTATATAGCTCTCTGCACTCATCTCATCATACCACCGATTCTAGGGCATGCTCCCAGATCTATCTGTGTGTGCAATGTGTATGATGGGGGAAGCTGTGGGTGGCGGCCGTATGTAGTAGAGATGACAGCTGGGTGGTGAGTGTGTCTAGAGGTGACACGGGATCCATCTGGAATAGCCCGTCATATACATGATGCTCATATATGTCTGCCAAGTCATGGGTGAAGTAGAAAGTTGTATGTGATGCCTGTGTGGGTTGTGTGGGTGCTGGTGTGGAGCTCGCCCCAGTGACAGTAAGAGGTACGTGTGATCCGTACCAATAGGACAGGGGGTGGAGAAAGATGTCACTGCCTATGTGGTCTCCATGGACCCCATGATGTAGTCCATTGTGCTACCCCCTGATTGCGGAAAGCATGTCAATGCTCCTGAATCCTGCCACTGTCTCATCCCGTTATAAATAACGAGATGGTGTCGCATTCCCAGCTTAAGTAAGTGATGACCATATCTAGTGTTATTCGGCCCCATGTCCTCTGACACCCTGCAAGCTCCCGTGTCCTCCACCTCTAGTGTGTGCATCACCTCGGGGTGCTCGAAATCATAAATGTTGCACTGTCGGCTCTGTGTCCGTGCATTGAAGTCCCCTATAAGGAGGACTTCCCCCAGGTTGGAGTAGTGTATGATCTCATCTGAAAGGGCTGCATATGGTGACTCTCCCAATGGCTCTGTGTCCTCCTCCTTGCCTCTACTCTCATCCTCTGCTATCATGGCATATCTCGATCATCTAGGAGAGAATTAGCATAGAGCAATGTATAACACCCTGTCTGCTGAGAGCTGCAGTCTAATCCACATGTATCTAGCCTCCTGGTTACGTGTTACCACCTGTAGGCACTCCTATAGCTCTCGCTTGAAGAGTACCGCTTTACCTCTAGATCCTCTCGATGTGCTCTGCCATGTGGTCCCCCTAGATGTAAACTCCCACTGAGAGCCCTCTACTTTGGGTAGCCCCCTCTTTGGGCTCTGGTGCGTCTCTGTAAGTAGTATGATGTCCCGTCCCTCCATGACCTCCTCCATCCTCCCAGGATGTGTCCAAAGTGCTCCATTGCAGTTCCAAACTGCTATGTGTATCTGTGAATTTGGATCCTCCATAGCCGATGTCCCATAGGTCGCCTGGCACTAATCGATGGCCTTGCCATCGATGATGACACGGCCATCGCGAGATAGAATGCTCTCTTGCCCTCTTTCCGGGCTTGTAGGACTCTCGGCATGCATGTTTTCCTGTGTTCTATCCTTGTAGAATCACCCTCTTTCGCATTAAGGTGACCCTCTCCATCTCTCCTGCAAATTGTAGGATGAGGGCTCGCTTGCATGTTGAGTCTTTCCCGGCTCTCCATGCTTTGGTGAAGGGGAGAGGGTCCTCTTCCCTATAGCCGAGCTTCATGCATAGAAGCTGTCCGTCTTTCTCGGGAGTGGAGTCGGGTGTCTCGGCTATACTTGTGACTCGAATGTTGAGGCGGCAGGCATGCCTCATCTTCTCCTCGTCAATGGTGGTGTGAATGATTTGGTGTTCTTCCCTTTGAGTCTCCTCCCTCACTTCTTTATGGATGTTCTTCTTCACCACCTCAACCCATCCTGACTGCTTGGCTTCGAGTTTTCCCTCCATGTCCTTTGTGATCTCCTTGGAGATCTCTTCTTTGATGGCCGTGAGAGTGTTGTCATTGATCTCCCCTTCTTCCTTCTCGGTGTTCTTGACGGCTACCAGTTCCACTTTCAATGCACTCACCTCCTCCTTGAGTGCTATGTTCTCTTTGTTCAAGGTCCGTGACCCGTGCTTCGAGGGCCATGATGTGCCGGTGTAGTTTGTTCTCCACCTCATTGAGGTTGGAATCGGATATCTTCTTGTTCTCCTTGATTAGTGCCTTCATTGCCGTCTCGAGGGCCTTGAGCTTCTCTTGGAGACTCGGAGCCATTCCTTGAGCTTACTCTGCAGCGCTTCCCACAGGCAGGGAGGAGAGAGAGAGAGAGAGAGAGAGAGAGAGAGAGAGAGTTATGTTGCTACCTTGGGGGCCTGAGGAAGGGTGGGTGGGAAAAGGGAGGCGGAGGGGCTAGCGGACAGGCAAACGGGCTAGCATAGTGAGCCAGCATATATATATATATATATATATATATATATATATATATATATATAGAGAGAGAGAGAGAGAGAGAGAGAGAGAGAGAGAGAGAGAGAGAGAGAGAGAGAGAGAGAGAGTGCCTTCTGTTGCCTAATGAACTCGTCGAAAATGCGAGATTGGGAAAGACAGATTCCATGCTATAAAAGGCAACAAATTAGAACCTTTACTTTTTTAAAGAAAACATTTCCTTCATATCAAGGACCCCTTACAAAGTTGGCTTGTCTACCTATACAAAGCTCCCTACTCCCTACATGTCCTCCACTTTTTTCTCCACCTTGACTCCATTTTCTTACCTCCACCTTGCTCCCTGTTTGTATGTAAGTCTCACCCTCCACCCCTCCTCCCTCTTAGTCCACGTCTGAGTGTGTAACTCTCGGAGAGAGAGGGAAGAGCATGCCTCCACCTTCTTCTTGCATAGAGAGAGCACTCGCCTTGAGAGAGAGAGAGAGAGAGAGAGAGAGAGAGAGAGAGAGAGAGAGAGAGAGAGAGAGAGAGAGCACGAGTTCTTGTTGGCTATTGAGAGTGGTGTGTGCATATTATTCACTCAATTGGAATAGTACATTAACTAATGCGTATTTTTTGTAGGCATTAAATAATGTACATAAGGCATAACCTTATTTCATAAGAAGGCAACTTTACACAGGTCTATATTCCTTCAATTGATCCCCTATTTCCATATGTCCCCTCTATGCCACCTCCTGCTCACACCTCCACTTGTCCTTCCTACTCTACATTAGCATAGAGACTACTGTTGCGATTCTATCAAAAAAAATTGAATGCTTTATTATTATTATTATTATTGATTAAGAACCTATTCAAAACAACTTTGTTTGTAGTGTAATTTTTTCGATTGAAATTCAAAAATCTCGATTGAAATTTGATGTTGCCAAAATGAATTTTGTACATTTTAGTTATAAATCTAAACAAATGTACAATTTCTAGTAATTTTTAAGTCTAAATCTTGGTTAAACCTAAGCATTGCCTTTAATTATAAGGGTTAAAAACTCCACTCAACATACATTTTTGATGCCCTTCGAAAACGCATACGTACTTGTTGAGTGTTGCGCATCCAACAACCTACTAAAATAAGAAAGGGCGGGAGGGAGTCAGTGGGTCATGGAGAGAGAGAGAGAGAGAGGGGGAGGGAGTTAGTCGGTCATGGAGAGGGAGGGAGAGAGAGAGAGAGAGAGGGAGAGGGAGAGAGAGAGAGACTTTCGGTAGAGAATACATTCTCTCTCTCTCTCTCATTTTGCTTGTGAATACTGCAAGCCATTCCTTCACACACACTCTCTCTCTCTCTCCCTCTCCCTCTCAAATTGCGCATTCTGCTTGTGATTGTAGGATTTGTTGCAGCCCTTTGAATCCTTCAATTCTTGTGTCATCATGTGGCATCTGCGGCGCAACTTGCGTAGCTCCCTCCTCCTTCTTCGGCTCGCCCTTTTATCCAAAAACAAGGCCATCAGCAATATCAGCAACACCTGCACCGTCGTCCTCCATAATTTGTCGCTCTCTCTCTCTCAACGCCTGCCTTCCCACCTACGCACGAAGACAACAGCCCCCTCACGCCTCGCATATTCCAATCTCCTACAATTCATCTGGTAAGCTTCTCTATCTTATATTTTGCCCATTCTGAAGCTTTCTGACAGGCCCTCAATCTACCATTGTTTTTTTATAAAATTTTTCCCCATACAACCCAATTTTCTGATTGGCCACTAAAGCCCAATTGCTACAAAACCCATTTTTCTGATTGCCACAAATTTTCTGATAGGCCGAAAACCCTTATTTTTTTGACAAGCTTTTGAGAACAGACTCTTCCATCCTTAGAACAAGGGTTTGGATCTTTGATAAAGCTTTTGATTGCAAGAAAGTGCTCTAGGTCCTCTTTCATTGTTAGGTTTTTTTAATTTTGCGAAATGTATTGTATATTTTAGCTATAAGCGTCCGGCTGCTGTAGGCTGGTGGCATTCGATCCAGAGTTCCTGCCTGACCACTAACGGCCATGCCATGATTTTTATGCACTGCAATAAAAATCATCTAATAAAAAAGTGGATATTTTTAAATATTATTTGTGCCTTCATCAGATTTTCTTCCCCCTAGCTCACTCTTTTATCAGAATGCTATTCTTAGGGTGATGATCATGGTTGTTCTGTGACGATGATGAGTGGGGTCCATGGTGTGATCAAGGAGCCTATCATGCAGAAGTCTTCAGAAGGGCCCGAGTACCGACACCTTCTAGTCCTCGTGCATGGTATTCTTTCTGGGTAAGGACGTTCTCTTGCTTCTTATAGGTTTCAGCTTGTTCCCTATGATATTTTATCTTGTTTGTTATAAAATAAAGGAGAATGGGGCATCCCAGATGAATATGTGTGGCTCCATGACTCCATTGATTTCATCTCAAGGGATGAAATGGACTAAGGGGTTCTTGTTCTACGGCCTTGGGCCAGTAATTTTGCCCATGCTGGGTGGGGATGATGTGCAAAGACATAAATGTGTTAAGTGGCAACCCAATATCTGTGCTTGTGACAAGCTTATGCACATCAATATGGGAAGGGCCAAGTTTAACCACAGCCTAAACGTTGTTTAAATGTAAGAGATCAGGCAGCTATATACATCTGGAAAACATTTGGAAACAAAAAGTGTTGGCTTGAGGTTACAGCTGAAATTTGCTAGCATCAAAAAAGTTGGATTGACCAATATAGTGACCTTACAGTCATCAGGAGGGCAAATTTCATATATAATTCGCAGATGAGAGATTGTCAAAGTGGACCTTAATACCTTAAAAACCAGGAACCCAAAGGTATGAATAAACCAAGAAGCTTACCATGCTTTCCCTTCGTCAGAGGGGACCTTAATACCTTAAAAACCAGGAACCCAAAGGTATGAATAAACCAGGAAGCTTACTGAAAAACTCCAAGAGCCAGGACAGCCACAGGGAGCCTAAAGCAAAGGTGACGCTTAAAGGTCAAGAACAGATGTACCACAGGCTGAAGGTTTACAGCCACGGGCAGATCTACAGATTTGAGTCTTTTTCTCATCATTCAATAAAGCAAATACACCATCCTTGGTGGGGGCCCTGTAGAGGGTATTTGGCACCCAATCGGGTGTACTGTCTTTACTGTGACTCTCTCTCTCTCTCTCTCTCTCTCTCGCACTCTTACTTCTGCTACATTGTGCAAATCGTCAGGAACCAAGGCGCTGAATATTTGTTATCCGAAGTATAATCCTGTCTGTAAGCTTCCGCATGTTACAGAACCCGAGTTGGTGGATGATGGAGGATTATAGGATGTCTTAGTACCGGGGCAGGTTGTTTTGCACCAGAACAAGCGAGGTTTTCGTCAAAAGTAGCTCCAGTATTTCCTCAAGTTCAAGAGCCACTCAATCCAACAGGTAGTCTGGTTTGATGAGGATCAGTTCACTGACGAGTCCCGCACGTTGTTGAGAGCTTATCAAGAGGCCATGCAGCTAGAGGATAGCTGCAAATGCAAGTAGGAGGGAATGTGACACACCTACGAGTATGCAGAGCACAATCGGAAATAAAATAGCAACCAACAGGCAGAGTTGGATAGCATAGTTGACACATGGCACTACCACATGGCAATGATGACATGGCAGTTGGGTACAACTGGCCAACAGCTACTACTGGCTGACTAGGAGCATTGGTGCATATATATACATGAGTCGCCAAATTGTCATGTTCATTTGCTTTCCTTAGCGTTGTACTTCACAAAGCGTTTTTGTCACCATTTGGCCACCCAACTGGTCTACCCGTGCTTTCTCATTATGTATATACATTGGATTGGCGTCCATGGCAGTTGCATATGCTGGGGATTGATGCACTCATGTGATACTGTGGACTTGGCTTTCCGTTGAGACTTGTGCCTGTTTGTACATGCCCGAAAATGCCTGGAGGATTGGTGTTCCATTGGGTCTGGTACCTCGTGTACTTGCTGGGAACACGTCTATTTTGGTATAGTCTCATGAATGGGGATTGTCCATACCAATGCTGCATTGCATAGCATCCTGATGTGCTTGCCTGCAATTGAATTTGCATGTTGTTTTCATGCTTGCCTGACCAATGTGTAGTTCCGGGTAAGGGGATGCCCGCTTGTGAACCATGCGTGTGAAACTGTCTTTTGACATGGTTATGTGGCATGTAACAGCTGGTAAGTATTGTCAAAATCTAGCCTTAGCAACTAGCATTAATTTATAAGTGAGTGTGTACACACTTCATTAAGTTTTTGGTGACCAACAAAACTTACTTATAAATTATGACCAGCCCTGTGTTCGCACACATTGTGTAACACGTGGAAGCTCTGGGAGTCTTCTTTCAACCCTAAACACTACTGAGAACATGCTGATACAAAAACGTAGACAGAAGGGAGAGTAGAGAGAGAGAGAGATATGCTGGAAATTCAGTATATTCATATGGTACAAAAAGGTACTCAGTCTACAGCCCTAGGTTGCCTTGCTAAAAAGGTGTAACACACCAAAATCTGTCCTAGTACTTGATCCACTCCATAAGGGAGAGAATGACTACAACAATGAGCACATGTGCCTTTTATAGGTCTCTTGGACCAAAGGAGATCTAGCCGACCAGCAGTCGGCCAGCCGACTGGATAAAATCTTCACATCACTTGATGCGCCTGTAGCCGCCTCATCTGGTTCAGCCGACAGGACCCTCCTTGCAGCCGACAGGTCTTCTGGTTCTTCTCGAAGTCCACACTAGCCACTTCTGCACCTTATGCTCCACTTCTGGTTCTAAATGCTCTTTTGTTGGTTGCCCCTTCTGGATTATCTTCTGAGAATGTCCATGGCAATTCTTGCACATGACATCCCCCTCTGCTAAACTTGATGACGGATTCCTTGGATGACTGTCATCATTTCACTCTTTTCCCGGAGTCCCTCTGTCATCCATCCATCTCTGGCAACCCTTCTGAAAACCCGGCCCGGTCTCCAAAACCACTATGACTTTGAATAAGATCTATGCATCTGTTCCATCCAGTCCCCAATCCGTTCTTGCCCTAACTTTGAACACTATCTTGGTCTTCATTCCTGAGAAATGAGTTTGGCATTCTCACATCACCCCTCGGAGGATAATCTTCCCTTGGGACCGTTGCCCGAGAACCTATCTGGCTCACAGGACTGCCATCCCTTCTGGCTTTGTGTGGAACACCACCAACAAACCTCCTGGGAGCTCTTCTCGTTCATGTGTTCCTTGCCTTGGGCTTCGTATCCGTGTACTTTCCTGTACCTTGGACCTGTACTAACACCATCATATGGGATTGAATTAGTGTTTAGCTTTGTTGAGCTTGATGCTCTGATACCAATGTAACACGCGGAAGCTCTGGGAGTCTTCTTTCAGCCCTAAACACTACTGAGAACATGTTGATGCAAAAACGCAGACAGAAGGGAGAGTAGAGAGAGAGAGATATGCTGGAAATTCAGTATATTCATATGGTACAAAAAGGTACTCAGTCTACAGTCCTAGGCTGCCTTGCTAAAAAGGTGAAACACAAAAAAATCTGTCCTAGTACTTGATCCACTCCATAAGGGAGAGAATGACTACAACAATGAGCACTTGTGCCTTTTATAGGTCTCTTGGACCAAAGGAGATCTGGCTGACCAGCAGTCGGCTGGCCGACTGGACAAAATCTTTAACATCACTTGATGCGCATGTAGCCGCCTCATCTGGTTCAGCCGACAGGATCCTCCTTGCAGCCGACAGGTCTTCTGGTTCTTCTCCAAGTCCACACTAGCCACTTCTGCATCTTATGCTCCAGTTCTGGTTCTAAATGCTCTTTTGTTGGTTGCCCCTTCTGGATTATCTTCTGAGAATGTTCATGGCAATTCTTGCACATGACATCCCCCTCTGCTAAACTTGATGACGGGATTCCAACTTTTTCCTTGGATGACTGTCATCATTTCACTCTTTTTCCGGAGTCCCTCTGTCATCCATCCATCTCCGGCAACCCTTCTCACTGAAAACCCGGCCCGGTCTCGAAAACCACTCTGACTCTGAATAAGATCTATGCATCTGTTCCATCCAGTCCCCAATCCGTTCCGGTACAATGGTTGGTACAACAAGTACAATGGCTAGAAATCATAATAAATGATTAAATACCCTTGCCTTCAGTATTTCTTCGCGATGGAAGCCTCCAAAACAGTCCCCAACAGCTGGTATTCTTCATGGGCAGCCTTCAAGAGAGAGAGAAAGAGAGTAGCCATCATTAGGGCAACTTGTAACGGTGGTAGAGGCTAGTGTGCAGCAAGAGAGCCTCTATTAATGAAGAGAGAGGGCTCCAATTTATAGATTTGGGCCTCCCATGAGCTAAAATGGCAAGAGAAGGCTACAATGACAAGTGGAGAGCCACACAATAGCTGAAGTGACAAGTATGAGGCCACTTGTCTCACTTTGATCCACTTTCTAACAAGTGTTAGGCCACTTGTCTCACTTTGGTCCACTTTCTTGCCACATGTCCCAATCTAAGAGATGGGTCCTTCCATAAACTTTCTCTCTAAAAATATCCCAACTGGTAGACATTCTGTCATAGGCACTTTGCCAACTCTTGGTATCTGCTCAATTCCAGATGTAATGACGCGAACAGAATTTCCATCATCGGAGTCGGGCCAAAAATAGCAACTCTTCTAAATTTTAGGAGTGTGGAACATAGGCTGGAATTTTTTGTTGGTATAGGTATTCTGTGTCACGACCTTGTGTTTTTCTCTGGACAGTATGTAGGTGGGCACCGGGACATGGTGGACAGTGTGAATGGCATCAGTTTGGAGTTGAAAAGGAAACCCATGTGTGGACAACCCCAAGTGTGAAGGGGACAAAAGAGATTTTAATTTAAAAGGTTTTATAACCTTTGGTGGCTCAAAAAGCTAATTTGGGAGGCTTCAACACTTTTGGAGGGTGGACATGCCTCTCTCTATTCCTCTTGCTTTTTGGGAGAAAAGGGGGCTGGTGGGTTGTTTTCAGGTGCCTCTCTATTGGTACACATGCGTCGGGGCTTTTTCTCTGTCTCTCACTTGGAAAAGGGGCAAGCAGATGGCATGGCAGCTAGGCGCCTTTTTGATTGGTGAAAAAGCAGAGCGCTGGATTGCAGAAAACAGAGCGCCTCTTGATGGCGGGACAGCACTCACACACGGGACAGCACTTAATAATGTGTTCTTGAAAAGAACAGAGGGACCTGCAGTGTTGGGCATACCTATGTAACATAATTATGGGGCAGAAATACAGCTAGACATATTCAGACATGGGTTTCATGCTGGGCCAGACCAAATGTTTCATGGGAAAACAAGTCAACTGATGTTTGCTGAAACAGGTCTTTGTTTCATGTGGAAACATGTTTTTGGGTTTCTCCAGGAGATAGGTCACATGCAAGCAGCGGTCACAGGAGTGGACACATGTTTGGTATAGCCTTGCTACTGATCGGACAGGGGTTCGAGAATCCATGACAGAGATGGATAGTACCCTTGGAAGGTAGAGAGGGAGTGTACAGGTGTGTCTACTGTGCGGTATGTTGCACTGTGATGCAAGTTCTCTTTTGGGAAACAGTTTGGGAGTCTTTGTTGTGCTGCAGGAGCACTGGATGTGTCAGGGTGTGATGCTGTTCATAGGGTGAGAGGCTATGGATGGTTGTGGCAGCCTTGATCATGCAAGAAAGCTTCTGTTTACAGGACTCATGTAAAAGAGTCTTTTGATGTGAACAATGGTTGGACTTGTTTGTGGATGCCAAGTGGACAAGAAGCCATGATGCAGGATCTTTGCAGGCTTCAAGAGTTCTACTGTGAGTTTCCAGCCTTATTGTAATCAAAGCTCTTATAATCAATTAAAGAAATATGGCAAGGGGCGGCACTGCGTTTTGGGGCCAATTGGTGTCCGTGTACTATTTGCAGGAGCACTCTAGCTCCCCCTGTTTGTTTTCCTTTTCTAGGTCCTCGATGGTGTTGAAGTGTTTTGTGTGCAAGTTTGTTTTTGCACCGCCCTTTGGTTTTGTCTGAAGACCGAGGCCGGTTTACATTCTGTCTCTCATTCTACTCATGTCCTCGAGTGTGCTTGTGAGGGAGAAGCTATGGGTGAAAATGCACCAATGTGTGTTTGAGGGGCCAGCCTTGTCTCATGCTTATAGGGCACATGTATCTTTGCCTAATGCATCACCTTTTGTTCCTAAAATGATACCAGTCTCACAGGGGCTGTCCCGATAGACATACATGCGGGAAAACATGTTGAGATGCAGGCTAATGTATCAAAGTCTCGTGACTTCAAAGCCAGAGACAAATCTGTGAAGTTTGATACATATCATGGGAAATATGATGCATCAAAGGTACTTGCTTTTATTGCTCAGTTTGATATTGCTTTTAGTGATGAGGATTTCGCTTAGAAATCCATGATCCGACATGTAAGCATGTTCATGAAAGGTACTCCTGTTCACTGGTGGCTTATTGAGAAGCTCTCACCAAGGAGAGGCTCTATGTCCAGTTCTTACCTCCCAATGCATTAAATGAGATAACAATGAAGTGGGATTGGGTGAAGCAAAATGAGGGGGAAATGGAAAGTGCTTTTGGAGGTGTCTCCGTTTATGCATGTTTCAGAGGCAGAAAGGAAGAGAAGGTTTCAATCAGGATTACTGAAACCGGCCTCTGATAGAAAACCAGAGTGTGGTAGACTAGCAGTCACCCGTCCACTTGTAGTCTAGAAGATAAAACAAAACAGATTGGAGCTAGAGTGCCCAAATCTGAAAACACAGCGACACCTGTTGGCCCCAAAGCTTGGCGCCCCTTGCGGTATTTCTTTATTCAATTATAATAATATGAATGGCTGAGTACAACACAAAGATCAGCCAAGAGTTTACACCTGTATATCCAATCTGACGGCCCACAAATCCTTCTTAGCACAGAGGATCTATGCACACAGATCTGTGTCTCCAAATAACACACTGTGCCTCTCTCTGATCAGCCAAGATCACTAAGCAGGCCAGCCATGTGTAACACGCGGAAGCTCTGGGTAGTCTTCTTTCAGCCCTAAACACTCTTGGAAACCTTCTGATGCAAAAACGCACCATCTGATGCAAAAACGCAGGTAGAGAGAGTAGAGAGAGAGAGAGAAGTGCTGGAAATTCAGTATATACTATGGTACAAAAAGGTACATATCTTTGCAGCCCTTGGCTGCCTTCATAAAAAGGTGGTTAACCCTAAATTCTGTCCCCTATGGGACCTCTAATGATCCAATCCCCTAGTGGGAGAGAATGACTAAGACCTTGAGCAAGGGGGCTATTTATAGTCCCTTGGAGTACATGGGAAACTGGCCGACTGCTGGTCGGCCAGTTCATAATTCATTAAATTCCATTTAATGCAGTCGACTGGATCTCTTCCATATTCCTTGATGCGCCTGCTACTGCCCACTTTGCTGACATCAGCCGACAGCTACTCTGGCAACCAGCATCCTTTTTCTTGCAGCCGACAGCCCCTCTGATCCATGCTTTGCTCCAAGTCTTGCTCCATGTCCATCTTCTACTGGTTCATGGTCTTTATCTGTTTGCCTCTTCTGGATCTAGCCCTAGAAATGTCCATGGCATCTGTGATGCACATGACACCATGGGCATACATCTGGCATAACTCAAGTGCATGATACATCATCTCAGCTCAAACATACATGTGCTGTCCAAACTCTGTCTCAACCCTTGTCAATCTGCCATACCCCTCCTCTCACAAGAGGCCAGATAACTCATATCTGCAACAGACATCAAGCAGTAGAAAGAGAGATAGATGAACAGAAACAAGGCTTACCAAGTTCAGCTCGTGAAACAGCACTGGAGGAAGCAACAGCACCAATCTGTACTTGCAGGCACTTGTATCCACAACCCTGCTTCACACATGTGCTTGTACTTGCCTGTACCCTCCTCCTGATGTTCACTCTTATGCTGTCCTTGAAAATACAGATCTGAAAAACAGCACTGTACTTGCTTGTACTTGATTGTACTTGCTTGTACTTGACGGTACTTGCTTGTACTTGACGGTACGGGCTGTTTCTGCAGAGAATCAGAAGTAGCCGCCTACTGAGTTTTGCTGTTGGTTGCCTGTGCTGTCTGCTACAGAATTGTCCAGCACCTGTACTTGCCCCAAAACTGGCCGTACAGTGTACTTGCAAAAAGTACAGAGCTGTACTTGCAGTCGTACAGCACTGTACAGCCTGTATTCAACAGTCGCAGCCACCTGTCTCTGTCCCACAGGTCTGCGCCTCTCTGTCCACAGCAGTTCCTGCTGTTCGTACAGCACTGTACGATGGTTGTACGGCCTGTTCCAGCATACAGCACACAAAAAACAGCAGCTACAGCCCCTTCAGCAGTCGCCCCCTTCTTCCACAGCTTTTCCACGCTAGAAATCTCTCTTTTGCTCCACGACTCCCAAAAAGGGAAAAGAGAGAGAGAAGAGAGAGAAACACTCCAAAAGTGGCTCTCTTCCCCAAATTAATCCCTAGGGCCCCAAACTTTAATAAGTCCCTAGGGCCACTAAGGCCTAGGGGCAAACTTTAATAAACATTAAAGTTTAATGTTTCTAGTTCCCCCCTTCACACCTAGGGATGTCCACACATCTTAAACTTTGTCTGGGCACTCCCCATGTGAATCATAAAATATTCTGACTCTGCAACCACCATGCCCACACTTGTACTGTTCCATTTTCACAGGGCCATGACAATTACAACCTGTGTACAAAGGGGGACTACAAATGTATCTTGGTCACACCTTATAGCAACTAATTGCAGTCGCCACTGCCACCGAGCAATTGGAACTCAAGTTGAGTTGATCCAATAAGGCTAAACCCTCATTTTGGGGCAAAGAGAGGGCTGTCCAAAACTTGCAAAATAGTGGATAGCTACCTAAAAAGGGCCAAAACCAAGATAAAAATGGTCCAAAGGCTTTAAATAAGTCTACCAAGAAGCGTCCCTTCCAAGTGAAAGACTATGGTCTCACCGCGGAGCAGAAAAAGCAGTATATGAGCGAGGGGAAATGCTTTACTTGTGGTAGAACTGAGCATATTGCAAATGCATGCCCAAACAAGAAAAAGCGTAATATGCGAATGCACCAAAGCCCAATGTGCATATGGTTCCAGATGTGCAGGACAACAGCACAGACAAGGTTGTATGTAAAGCTTGGGGGCAACTTAAAGATTAGCCCACTTTGTTCATGTTTGATGATTGTGCATCCGAGAACTTCATATCTACTAAGATGGCAGCTGCTTTGGGTATTGAAGTGGGGGACATGAGTTCTCAAATTGAAGCAAGGGTTGCCTTTGTTGGTAGAGAAGTGCAAGTTATGCCTATTATTGGTAAGTTCCGCATACACATTCAAGGCTGTGTGGATTATGAGAACTTTCTTGTAGTGCCTTTGAACGGTTGTGATGTATTGCTTGGAAAGCCTTGGCACAAGTGCATTGATCCATCATCCGCGTAAGGCTTACAAGACCAACAAGATTACCTTCATGCATAAAGGCCGAGAGCATGTGATTGATGTTGGTGAAGAGGTTGATACTATTCCCCTTGTATCTCATGTACAAATCAAGAAAGTAATGAAAGAGTGTTTTGGCGTACTTTATTTTTGTACGAGCTCATGTTGAAGAATCTAATGTGCATGTAAACATTCTTAGTAATGATGGGCTGAAATTTTTGCAAGAGTACAATGATTGTTTTGCTGATGAGTTACCAAATGAGTTGCTACCCATACGACCGGAAGATCATTGCATTGATCTTGTATCGGGTAGCTCACCACCTAATAGGCCAGCCTATCGTGTGAGTGCATCCCAGAGAGAGGAGATCATGAAGTAGGTAAATGAGGTTCTTGAGAAGGGTTTGGTTCAACCAAGCTCTTCTTCATATTGTTCACCTGTCCTCTTGGTTTAAAAGAAGGATGGATTTTTTCATATATGTGTGTGGATTATAGAGCTTTGAATAAGCTCAAGCCTCACCATTAAGAATTGGTTTCCGATTCCACGCATAGACGATATTCTTGGTTGGATGGATCGGCATGCTTTAGCTGAATTGATCTCAAGAGTGGGTTTCATCAAGTGCGTGTGGTGCTTGAGGATATACATAAAACTGCTTTCAGGACAGCATTTGGGCTTTATGAGTATCTAGTTATGTCTTTTGGTCTTATGAATGCTCCTGCTACATTCAATAGAATGATGGGTCGCATGTTTTGTGGGTACAAGAAATTTACAGGTGTCTTCTTTGATGACATCCTATTCTTCTCGAAGACCGAAGAAGAGCATAGAGCTTATTTGGCTATTGTTTTTGAAGAACTCCGTAAGAATAAACTCTTCATAAATGCAAAGAAGAGTGAGTTCTTCTTGTCAAAGATACACTATCTTGGATATATTGTGTCCAAAGATAGAGTGCGGATGGATCGTGCAAAGATTGATGCAATTTGAAATTGGCATGAATTGAAATCGGTGCATGAGATCCGTAGTTTTCTTGGATTATGCTCTTACTACTGTAGGTTAATGCGGCACTTTGCATGGATTGCTTCTCTTTATATTCAAATGGACTGATGTAGAGAGGGATGCATTCCTTAAATTGAAGGATGCAACTACACATGGTCCAGTGTTGAGCATTCCGTATTTGCAAAAGCTATTCAGTGTGGAATGTGATGCATCCGGAAATTGCATAGGAGCTGTCCTAAATCAAGAGGGACATGGCACGGCTTATGAGAGCCGTAGGTTGCATGATGCAGAGCTCTCTCTTGGCATTTATGAGAAAGAGCTCTTGGTTGTAATTCATGCATTTACCATATGGAAGCATTATCTTCTTGGGGCTGATTTCATTGTGAAGACAAATCACCAGAGTTTGAGGCATTTTCTTACCCAAACTAAATTGTTGGTGAAGCATATGAGGATGACTAATTTCCTCTCTATGTTTTATTTTCAGATCTTGCACACCCCAAGAAAAAAGAATGTAGTGGTAGATGCATTGTCACGAAAGCCGTACGTAGCAGCTATGTCGGTTGCCTGTCATGAAGACTTGTCTGCCATGCGTGATTTGTACCATACGATACTAATTTTGCCACTATTTGGGCTGATTTGATGGTTGGTCATGCACATGCCTCATATGTGATCAAAGAGGGCTATCTTATGAAAGATAATTGCCTATATGTGGTGTCTAACATGTGGCAAAAGGTTTTGGATGAGTGCCATGCTCCTCCATATGCTGCTCATAGAGGCATAATGCTTACTACACATGATTGAGCGGTATTACTTTTTGCCAGGTATGCGGAAAGACATAGAGGCACATGTACGTGCATGTATCACTTGTCAAAAGGTGAAATTTGATAGGCAAAAGGCACTAGGTTTGCTTCAGCCATTGCCTATTCCCACACAGCCATGGGAAAGTATTACAATGGATTTCATTATGGACTTGCCATGGACCCAACAGGGTAATGGTGCTATTTGGACAATTGTGGACAGGTTTAGCAAGGAAGCTCACTTCTTGCTGGTCAAGAAGACCATAAAAGCTGAGCATATGGTTAAAATATATCTTGCACATGTGTTCAAGCATCATAGAATGCCGAAGTCCATTGTGGGGGATAGAGATCCCATGACTATAAGTCTCTTTTGGCGGGCCTTATTTGATAATATGGGCACCAAATTAGACTTCTCATCACCCTCAAACGGATGGGCAAAGTGAGGCTGCAAATTCAACCGTGTTGGATCTCTTGAAATGTTATGTGGCGGATGAAAAGTCTTCATGGGAGAAGTACTTACCACTTGTGGAATTTGCATACAACAACATGGTGCATGCATCTGAGATTATTTATAGTAAGGTGGTTTTGCCACCCATCCTTCGCACAAAGGATGAGATATTTGTAGCTAGTGAGGATTGCCCGCACTTGCTTCAGATGTATTTGGATGCTTTTCAATTGCGGCAACTGTTTAGAACCCGAGGAGATCCACCTGTGCTTTCGCATTATGTATATACATTGGATTGGCGTCCATGGAAGTTGCATATGCTGTGGATTGATGCCACTCATGTGATACTATGGACTTGGCTTTTCGTTGGGACTTGTGCATGTGAGTACATACTCGGAAATGCCTGGAGGATTGGCGTTCCATTGGTTCTTGTACCTCGTGTACTTCTTGGGAACACGTCTATTTTGGTATAGTCTCATGAACAGGGATTGTCCATACCAATGCTGCATTGCATAGCATCTTTATGTGCTTTCCTGCAATTGAATTTGCATGCTGTTTTCATGCTTCCCTGACCAAGTGTAGTTTTGGGTAAGGGGACGTCTGCCCGTGAACCGTGCGTGTGAAACTGTCTTCTGTGTAAGCAAGTAGTAGGAGGGAGGAGAAGGACTCCATGTTCACATACCATGTGTAGTGTTCTCTTGTCCTATGTGCTCTCTTGTAGATTGTTACTACCATGTGTTGGTGGAATAATAGAGAGCATATGGTAGGGAACATGGGCACTTCAGAGGGTAGTGTGAGTTGCAGATCTTCACCGACAACCATATTGTTTGCAATATTGCATTCATATGCATGCATTGGTGTGGAAATACGTCAGAAATATCCTGATATTGTCTCAACCTAAGATATCCGAAAAGCGTATAAGGTGGGCTAGTTATTTGGTCCAATTTCATTTCCAAATTATGCATACTCATGGAAAAGACAAGAAGGTAGTATATGCATTATCTCGGAGACCCATGAGCCATGCGGTTTCTATGGGTTATCATATGGATTTCACTTTGATGAAAGATCTTTTTGCTACCGATGAGGACTTCAAGGATATATGGAACAGATTGTAGAATGGAGATTTGGTGACCTCCTATGTCATCAAAGAGGGTTTCCTTATGATGCAAACCTGTTTGTGTGACAAAAGATTCGAGGACAAAAGTGATGGAAGAATGCCATGGTCAACCCTACATGGGGCATAGAGGCATCTTGACTACAACTCAAGCTTTGGAGAGCTATTTCTATTGGCCTAGCATGAGAAAGGACATTGAGCTATATGTTCGAGAATGTTTGGTTTGTCAGAAGGTCAAGTTTGACTGACAAAAGCCAACCGGACTATTACAACCATTGCCGATTCGAAATGCTCCATGGGAGAGTATTGCTATGGAGTCAAAGGCTCGTGTAGGTGGATGCAGAGACACTCTGAGGTGGTAATGGGCAGTGGATGGTGAAGTGATGCAGGCTTTGATGACAAGGGTGCTGCGGTACCTGAAGGGTGATGAAGAGCAAAGAGGGTTGCCGTCTTGAGTGGTGTAGTGGTGCAAGCTCTGGTGACAAGGGTGCTACAATACTTGAGTGAGAGAGAGGAGCAGAGAGGGCTGTCGTCCCGATGATGTGAGATGGTGAGCGGAGAGGGCTGCTGTAGAAGAAAAACGATGATGTACTGTGTAGTAGAGAGTGGGCTGTTGTCCCAAGGGTAAACCGTGTAAGAAAAACGATGATGTACTGTAGGAGAGAGTGGGCTGCTGTCCCAAGATATGTACCGATGATAAAATGCTGAGGTGCTGTACTGTAACATAGAGTGGGCTGCTGTCCCATGAACTGAAGATAAAATGTAGGTGTGCTCTATGTAGCAGAGAGGGCTGCTGTCCCATGAACTGAAGATAAAACGCAGATGATATGCCGATGTAAATGCAGATGATATGTAGAAGAGGGGGCTGCTGTCCCAATGATATACTGATGTAAAACACTGGTGTGCTGGAGTTGACAGGCGAAGATGATGAAGCAGATGTAGTGCAAGTGCCGGTAGCAACAGTAGATGATGATGTGGTACCAAATGTGTGCAATGATGTGGTACAAACTGTTGAATGGTGAATTTGGGCATGTTCTTGGATTCATCTAGGTATATAATTCAGCCGTATTAGCGGACATGCAGGTTTCACATTGTGAAGTTTTCGTCCGAGTTGCGGCCAGTTGATATTGTGCTTATTCTTTCTGTCTTTAGCGGTGCATTTGCCCTATCAACTACTTATTTGCTATACTAATTCTTTCTATTTGCTGCTTCCCTTAGTGCTAGGCTTCATTATGTCTAAGTCTGCCTTGCATCTCCGGAGGTTTGACAGAAACTCAGTATGAAGGGCTTTGTGTGAATATATGCTCTTATGTGTGTGTGTGTGTTGACTACCATGAGTATATAACATGCATGTTCCTAAAAGGTGAATTTTTCAGATGAACTTGAGAGGAGCCCACTCTCGGTGAGGACCGCCTAGCTCCCCGAACCCTGACCTGTGCCCCTCCGCCTTTGTGGCTGCTTCGCCCCCTCCTTCCTCCGCCTTCCTTCCTTCCTCCATCGCTGCGCCCCTCCGCCTCTGTGCCTGCTTCGCCCCCATCCACCCTCCGCCTCCCATCCTTCCTCCATCGCCATTCGCCCGTGCCTCTGCTTGCCCTTCTTCGCCTCATCCTTCCCCACTATTCGCCCCTACCTCTACCCGCCCTTCTTCACCCTCGAGTTTGCACTGTTTCGCCTCCCCTCCTCTCCCTGCTCCCCTCCTTCCTCTGCCTCTTCCCTCTCCGCAGCCCTGTTGTGCTGCCCTTCCCCCGCCCTTCTTCGCCTCTGCGTCCAGCCATCTCCCCCTTGCTTCCCTTTCCTTTTTGCTTTTCCCTTTTCCACCCTCCCTTCCTTTCCTCTGCCTCCTTGCCTACCTCTTTCCCTTGGTTCGGATTGCCCCTCATCCGGGTTCAAGTCGGCCTTTTTCTTCGATTAGCATCATGGCTAATTATTCTCCCTCGGCTGGGTGAACCATTGTTTTTTCCGAAGCCGAGCTTGCGGTCCTCTACGCCGAAATAGAGAAAGACTCCAAAACGACCCTCATTGCCAGAATCTTTGGATCTCACCCGTCCCGTCTCCAGGCTCGGGACTGGGTGCTGGCGGCTCTGCCCTCCGACCTCGCTCTACACTTTCGAGATGTCAGGTTGCTTGGAAGAGGTTTCTTCCAAGTGGATTTTGATTCCGAGGACGCAGCCTCAGAGGTTTTGAAGGGTAGCCCTTTGCCATTGGGCCCGAGGAAGATATTCTTTCTTCCCTACTCCAGCTATTTTGACCCTGTTGAGGAAGACCGGAACCGTTTCCCGATTACTCTCAGATTCCCAGGTCTTCCTCGCGCATATTTGTTAGAGGCCATCGGGTCTGCCTTTGGGCTGGTTCTTCAAGTGCCCCCACTTCACGCCTTGCCGACATCTTCTGCCCAGGTGGTCACTGCCTCGGCGGATGCTGTCCCCAGGGTCATGGTTCTTGCCCGTGACATTGAGCTCTTTGAGGACTATGTTTTGCTTCCGGGCCTTTGTGGCCCTTTGAAGCAACGTATGGAGATTGCAGGTAAACCCGATTAGTGCCGGGTTTGTCACCAACAGGGTCACTTTGCTCGAGATTGTCCTCGGGCTCGAGGTCGCAGTAAGTGTGCTTCTCACGCGCCACCTCCCTTGGTTCCTTCCCGTCCTTCAGCCCTCTAGGTGTGGCGAGCTGTCTTTCAAGCCCACCCCCCTGGTGCGATTGATGGGAAGGCCTCCTCGGATCATGTACAGATTGTAAACCGGCCTTCAGAAATCTGACGGGCGGTGGAACAAACACTCGCACACATAAAACACTTCAACGCCATTGAGGACCTAGAAAAGGAAAACAAACAGGGGGAGCTAGAGTGCTCCTGCAAACAGTACTCAACCTGCAGCCACCTGTACGAAATAGTGTGTAGCTGCCACCTGAATCAGCTGTCGTACAGCCTCCGTACTGGACTGTACCTGCTGTCCGTACAGGCCTGCAGTTACTGCCTGTACCAGCCGCCAGTCCAAAACCTGCACAGTAGGCGCCAGAACCTGCAGCACCCATACCCTGGTCGCCAGCCCCGTCTGTACTTTTCAGCCGCCAGTAAACATGCAGCCGCCTATTCCGTACAGTACTTAGCAGCCTGTTCTGTACGACCAGCAGTTCTCTAGAGGTACTCTCCACGCAGGTGTGGTTCTCTTCTCCTCCACGCAGCCAACATGCACGCCTTTCCAAAAGCAAGAGAGAGAAGCAAGAGAGAGACGTGGGCCTCCAAAAGTGGAGTAGTCTCTAAAAATTGCCTTGGGGTCTCTCAAGGCTTTAAAACCTTTATAACTTTAATTTTGCCCCACCAAAGGTTATAAAACCTTTTTAAATTAAAGTCTCTTTGCCCCCTTCACACTTGGGGTTGTCCACAAATGGGCTTCCTTTTTAACTCCAATCTGGTCAAGCAAGCATGAAAACAGCATGCAATTTCAATTGCAAGCAAGCACATAAAGATTCTATGCAATGCAGCATTGGTATGGACAATCCCCGTTCATGAGACTATACCAAAATAGACGTGCTCCAGGCAAGTACACGAGGTACCAGACCCAATGGAACACCAATCCACCAAGCATTTCCAGGCATGTACACGGAGGCACAAGTCCCAACGAAAAGCCAAGTCCACAGGATCACATGAATGGCATCAATCCCCGGCATATACAACTACCATGGACACCAGTCCAATGTACATACATGATAAGAAAGCACGGGTGGACCAATTGGGTGGCCAAATGGTGACATCTCCCCCGGCTTCTAAACAGTCGCCCGCAACTGAAAAATGTCTGAAGCACATGCGGGCAATCTCAGAAGAACTCTTCATCTACCCATTTAGCATCAATGGGAAGATAGTTCTTCACAAGGTAACGCCTGACAACTTTGCCTGCAGAGCAAGCTTGCGTTCCTTGTGATACACAATCTGCTCTGGCTGCAAGATCTCCTCAAGCTCATCCGCTTCTGGTGGATCTTCAATGACTGTGTCACTGGGCTCCGGCCCTACATACTTGCGAAGGAGACTCACATGAAAAGCATTGTGTATGTGCCAATGACTAGGTAATGCCAATCTGAAAGCCACTACATTGATCTTCTGGATCACTGGAAAAGGCCCATAGTAACTGGTTGCGAGCTTAGGATATGCACCCTCTTTGCCAGGCCTCTTTGCAAGTCTTGCTTTCTCAAATTTTAGCAATACCCAATCATTCTCTTGAACATCCAATTGCCCTATATGCTTGTCACGACCTTGTGTTTTTCTCTGGACAGTACGCAGGTGTGCACGGGGACATGGTGGACAGTGTGAATGGCATCAGATTGGAGAAGTAAACCCATGTGTGGACGACCCCAGGTGTGAAGGGGACAGAGATTTAAAATTTAAAAAGGTTTTATAACCTTTGGTGGCCAAAAATTAAAGTTATAAAGGTTTTAAAACCTTGGGAGGCCCCTCGGTAATTTTTAGAGGCTACTCTATTATTGGAGGGAGGCTTTTCGTGTGAGAAGGCAGTCGGGCAGGGGCTGAACAACACGTGGGGATTTTTCTCTTGTGATGGTCGGCTGCAGCTACACGTAGAGGAGCTTTCACCCATGAGAAGGCTGGTGCGCAGGGGCTGAACAGTGCGTGGGTCTCTCCCTCTCTTTGGTGAAAAGCTGCGTAGGTCTGCAGGAGGACAGGAGGTGGGCTGGATTGGCAGCAACATGTGCTCTCTCTCTGTCTGGTGACTGTTGGGTTGCAGGACAGGAGGTGGGCTGGACTGCAGGTGTGCTTCAGGGCTGCAGCAGAGGAGGGTGTGCACTTTCTCTCTTTGGAAAGAGGCAGCGCTGCACTACATACAAGGCCGACTGAATCTCTCTCTCTCTCTCTCTCTCTCTCTCTGTGGCGACTGTCAGCTTGGATTGCACGTGGCTGGACTGCATGTGGACTGAACAGAGGGTCGAACATCAGGTTGTCGGGCTGTTTGCAGGTGGCGCACAAAAGCTGAACTGCACGTGGGGGCTCTCCCTTGCTACAAGTTGGGCTGCGTGCTGGAGGGGCACACATGCTTATGGAGGGGCTGACAGCTGAAAAGACAGGCCACCTTCTGAACAGCACATGGGGCTTTCTTCGCTTGCCAAAGTCAGCTGAACGCTGGGGCCTCCACACACCTTTGGAAGACTGGTCGGGGAGTTTATTGGCGGCTAGGACTGCAGAGGTACACGCAGCAGGGATTGCTTGCGCAGATGGTCATAGGGCTGGTCCGTAGGAGGATAACACTGCAGAAGACCATGCAGGCCTTTGGCAGCGCATAGGAGACTCCAGTTGGATTATAGTGTACAGGTCCTTTCACCCATAGGTGGCTGTTGGACAGAGGTGCACAAGTGTGCTGGTCTTACTTGCAACAGGGTTGTTTTGAGACCCGTTGAGGACTGTTTTGAGACTGTTTATGGGCTGTTTTTGTTTGGCTGCAAATTCAGCTATGTACTTGGGTTTCCGGCTGCAAGTACAGGTCACTTGAATGTGTTTCTTGGCATGTGAATGAAGCAAGCTCGCATGGCTGCATGCTCATGGAGCAGATTGTTTTCTTCCTGCTAGAAAGGAACAGAGGGACCTACAGTTATGGGCATCTCTATGTTTCCAGATGTTTCATGAGGGAACATGTAACTAGATGTATGCCGTTGTTAGCACTGTTGTTGAATGGTGCCATGAATGGTTCTGTACGGAAACAGGACAGAAGTTTCAAAGGGAAACAGGCCTAAGGATTTCATGTGGAAACAGGTCGTAGGTTTCTCGAGGAAACATGTATTTGGGTTTCTCCAGGAGATAGATCACATGCCTGTAGAAGGTACAGGAATGGACACATGTTTGGGACAACCTTGCTACTGATTGGGCAGGGGACAGGGAATCCATGACAGAGATGGATAGTACCCTTGGAAGGTAAAGAGGGTTGGTATAGGTGTGTCGACTGTATGGTATGCTGTGCTATGATACGAGTTCTCTTTTGAGAGACAGTTTGGGAGTCTGTGTTGTGATGCAGAAGCATTGGATGTGTCAGGGTGTGATGCTGTTCATAGGGTGAGAGGCTATGGATGGTTGTGGCAGCCCTGATCATGGGAGAAGACTTCTGTATGCAGGACTCAATGTGTGAGAGTCTTTTGAGGTGAATAATGGCTAGACTTGTTTGTGGATGCCGAGTGGATATGAAGCCATGATGCAGGGTATTTGCAGGCTTCAGGAGTTCTACTATGACGGCTGAGTTCCCAGCCTTATTGTAATCAAAGCTCTTATAGTCAATTAAAGAAATACCGCAAGGGGCGCCACTGCGTTTTGGGGCCAATCGGTGTCCGTGTACTGTTTGTAGGAGCACTCTAGCTCCCCCTGTTTGTTTTCCTTTTCTAGGTCCTCAATGGCGTTGAAGTGTTTTATGTGCGAGTGTTTGTTTCACCGCTCGTTAGGCCGGTTTCAATGCTTGTCGGCAGCCTTTTTATGCTTGTCTTGTGACCTTGCAATGGCTGTCCGCACCTGAGCAAAAGCAATATCCAAGTCTCTTACATACTCATTAGTTGCAAATATCTCATCCTTTGTGCGAAGGATGGGTGTCAAAACCACCTTACCATAAACAATCTCAAACGGGGCCTTTCTCGTAGATGCATGCACCGTGTTGTTGTATGCAAATTCCACAAGCGGTAAGTATTTCTCCCAAGAAGACTTCTGATCTGCCACAACATTTCAAGAGATCCAACTCGGCTGAATTTGCAGCCTCACTTTGCCCATCCGTTTGAGGGTGATAAGCTGATGAGAAGTCCAATTTGGTGCCCATATTATCAAATAAGGCCCGCCAAAAGAGACTTGTAGTCCTGGGATCTCTATCCCCCACAATGGACTTCGACATTCCATGATGTTTGAACACTTGTGCAAGATATATTTTAACCATATGCTCATCTTTGATGGTCTTTTTGACCGGCAAGAAATGAGCTTGCTTGCTAAACCTGTCCACAATTGTCCAAATTGCATCATTACCCTGTTGGGTCCGTGGGGGAAGTCCATAATGAAATCCATTGTAATACTTTCCCATGGCTGCGTGGGAATAGGCAATGGCTGAAGCAAACCTGGTGCCTTTTGCCTATCAAATTTCACCTTTTGACAAGTGATACATGCACGTACATGTGCCTCTATGTCCTTCCGCATACCTGGCCAAAAGAAATACTGCTCAATCATGTGCGTAGTAGGCATTATGCCTCTATGAGCAGCATATGGAGGAGCATGGCACTCATCCAAAACCTTTTGCCTCATGTCAGACACCACACATAGGCAATTATCTTTCATGAGATAACTCTCTTTGATCACATATGAGGCATGTGCATGACCAGCCATCAAATCAGCCCAAATAGTGGCAAAATCAGCATCCATATGATACAAATCACTCATGGTAGGCAAGTTTCCATGAGAGGCAACCGAGATAGCTGCTACATATGGCTTTCGTGACAATGCATCGGCCACTACATTCTTCTTTTTCGGGGTGTGCAAGATCTGAAAATGAAACATAGAGAGGAAATTGGCCATCCTCATATGCTTCTTTGACAACTTGGTTTGGATAAGAAAATACCTCAAACTCTGGTGATCTGTCTTTACAGTGAAATCAGCCCCAAGAAGGTAATGTTTCCACATAGTAAGTGCATGAATTACAGCCAAGAGCTCTTTCTCATAAATGCCAAGAGATAGCTCTACATCATGCAATCTACGGCTCTCATAAGCCACGGCATGTCCCTCTTGATTAAGGACAGCTCCTATGCAATTTCCAAATGCATCACATTCCACACAAAAAGGCTTTTTTCAAATCCGGAATGATCAACACTGGACCATGAGTAGTTGCATCTTTCAATTGAGGAATGCATCCGTCTCTACATTAGTCCATTTGAACATGGCCTTCTTCTTTGTTAAATTATCCAAAGGAGAAGCAATCCATGTAAAGTGCCGAATGAATCTGCGGTAGTAAGAGCATAATCCAAGAAAACTACGGATCTCATGCACCGAACTCAATTGGGCCAATTCCGAATTGCATCAATCTTTGCAGAATCCATCCGCATTACATCTTTGGACACAATATACCCAAGATAATGTATCTCTGACAAGAAGAACTCACTCTTCTTTGCATTTATGAAGAGTTTATGCTTACGGAGTTTTTCAAAAACAATGGTCAAATGAGCTCTATGCTCTTCTTCGGTCTTCGAGAAGACTAGGATGTCATCAAAGAAGACACCTGTAAATTTTCTGTACCCACGGAATATGCGATCCATCATTCTATTGAATGTAGTCGGGGCATTTGTAAGACCAAAAGGCATAACAAGATACTCATAAAGCCCAAATGCTGTCCTGAAAGCAGTTTTGTGTACATCCTCAGGTACTACACGCACTTGATGATATCCACTCTTGAGATCAATTCGGCTAAAGTATGCCAATCCATCCAACTTATCAAGGATGTCGTCTATGCGTGGAATTGGAAACCGATTCTTGATGGTAAGCTTATTCAAAGCTCTATAATCCACATACATACGAAAGGATCCATCCTTTTTTTAAACTAAGAGGACGGGTGAACAATATGGGAAAGAGGTTGGGAACCAAACCCTTCTCAAGAAGCTCATTCACTTGCTTCATGGTCTTCTCTTTTTGGGATGCACTTACACGATAGGCTGGCCTATTAGGTGGTGAGCTACCCGGCAAAAGACAATGTGATGATCTTTCGGTCGTACGGGTGGTAACTCATTTGGTAACTCATCAGGAAAACAATCATTGTGCTCTTGCAAAAATTTCAGCCTATCATTACTAAGAGTGTTTACACGTACATTATTTTCCTCAAAATGATCTCGTACAAAAATCAAGTACGCAAAAACACTCTTTTTCATTACTTTCTTAATTTGTACATGAGATACAAGGGGAATGGTATCACCCTCTTCACCAGCCTCTTCACCAGCATCAATTACATGCTCTCGGCCTTTATGCATGAAGGTGATCCTGTTGGTCTTGTAAGCCTTGCACGGATCAATACGTGTATGCCAAGGCTTTCCAAGCAATACATCACAGCCATTTAAAGGTGCCGCAAGAAAATCCTCATGATCCACATAGCCTTGAATGTGTATGCGTAACTTGCTAAAAATAGGCATGACCTGCACTTCTCTACCAACAAAGGTAGCCCTTTCTTCAATTTGAGGATCCATGTCCTCCATTTCAATATCCAAAGCAGTTGCCATGTGTGTGGATATGAAATTTTCAGATGCACAATCATCAAACATGAACAAAGCGGGCTGATTCTTGAGCCGTCCCCAAGCTTTACATACAACCCTGTCTTTGCTATCATGTGAAGTGTCGCCCTCCACATCCGGAACCATATGCACATTAGGCTTTGATGCATTTGCATTATCATGCTTCCTTTTGTTTGGGCATGCCTTCGCAATATGCTCGGGGCTACCACAAGTAAAGCATTTCCCCTCACTCATATATTGCTTTTTCTGCTCCTCCGGAGTGAGACCATAGTCTCTCAGTTTGAAGGGACACTTCTTGGTAGTGTTATTTTCAGCCTTTGGACCATTTTTGTCTTGGTTTTGGTCCTTTTTAGGTGGCTGTCCATCATTTTGCAGGTTTTGGACAGCCCTCTCTTTGCCTTGAAATGAGGGTTTAGCCTTATTGGATCGACTCAATCTGAGTTCCAATTGCTCGGTGGCAGTGGTGGCTGCGATTAGTTGGTGTAAGGTATAACCAGGATACATTTGTAGTCCCGCTTTATACACGGGTTGCAATCCCGATTGAAACCTTCTCTTCCTTTCCGCCTCGGTGACATGCATAAATGGAGACACCTCCAAAAGCACTTTCCAAAACTTTTGTACATATGCATTTACCGATTCCCCCTCATTTTGCTTCACCCAATCCCACTTCATTGTTATCTCATTCAATGCATTGGGAGGCAAGAATTGAACATAGAACCTCTCCTTGAACTCTTCCCATGATCTAACAGGATTCGGTGAGAGCTTCTCCATGAGCCACCCCCAATGGGCAGCAGTGCCTTTCATAAACATGCTTACATATTGGATCATGGATTTCTGAGTGAAATCCTCACCACTGAAAGCAATATCAAACTGGGCAATAAAAGCAAGTGCCTTTGATGCATCATATTCTCCATGATATGTGTCAAACTTAACAGATTTGTCTCGAGCTTTGAAGTCACGAGACTTTGATACATGTGCGTGCATCTCAACATGTTTTCCCCCATGTTTGTCCATTGGGAAAGCCCCTGTGACTGGCATCATTTTAGGACCAAAAGGTGATGCATAAGGCATAGATACATGTGCCCTGTAAGCATGAGGCATGGCTGGCCCCTCAACATGCATCGATACATTTTCAGCTATAGCTTCTTCCTCACGAGCACACTCGAAGGCGTGAGTGGCATGAGAGAGACGCGGAATACCTGCACCACAAAAAATTGCAGCCTATGTTGCATGTGTTGTGCATGCACATTTTCAGCCGGCAATGGCATTTGACATACATTTTGACCACTGCCATAAACATTGTATCCTTCACGGGCTACATAAGGTGTTCTTGCATGGTGTGAAGTCACTGATTGTTCCTCTCCCATAGCATGGAGATTCATCCTCTTAGACATAAGTTCTTGTTTGGGCACCTGTGGGGATTCCAAGACATGTGGGATGGTTGCCTTTTCTGCATAGATATCCTCGGTACGAGCCAAGTATGCACGTGCTGTATCCCTCGGTTGCATCTTGAGCAATCATTGCCATTGCATGATCCATATAAGATTCAGCTTTCTTGGCCTTCAAACGGTTATGTACCAATGGATCCTTGCGGCGGTAGAGATTCAATTCTTCTTGTTGTGCATGGAGAAGAGCCTGCATATGAGTAAGTTCAGCCCTCAAGACTATGAACTCTTCTTCCTGCATCTTCTCTTTGCCACGGGACGGCTGTCCTACATATTCATGTTCCCTATTGTGCACCACATGAGTTTGCTCATCCTGTAAAGCATTGGAAGCATGCATTTCATTGTCCCTGCCTCTTGTGTTAGCATCTCCAACATTCATTGTATGGCTGTCCATAATGTTCTAAGTGTAGAGATAGCTAGTGTTCACGGTGATCGTCTCTTACGATAGAAGTGAAAGAGAACCGTATGCTCTGATACCAATGTAACTTGGTTGAACACAATGCTAATCAATACACTTAAATACACTAAGATTTGATGGACACTTGCTCAAATATAAGAAGTAAATTGCTGAATTGACAAGAGACACACAATGAGCCGGAACGGCCGACCTCTCCCTCAAATAAAGTGTATTGATCTTGGGAGAATCAAGTACATAGTGTCATGGGCATTTCTGACCAGATTTCCATACCAATGCATATGAATACAGTATTGCAAACAAGTGGTTGTCGTTGTAGACTTGCAATCCACGCTACCCTCTCAAGTGTCCATGTTCCTTACCATCTGCTCTCTATTGTTCCACCAACACATGGTAGCAACAATCTGCAAGAGAGCACGTAGGCTAAGAGAACACTACACAGGGTATGTGATCTTGTAATCCGGTTCCTCCCTCCTGCTACTTGCTTCCATATTTAAGCATTCAAGCTTACCAATTGCAAGTAGAGTCGATGACAGCGGAAGTCTTCGCGATGGAAGTCCTTGGAGTGTTGAGATCTTCGATTTGTTGCCTTTCTTCGCGACAAAAGTCTTCAAGAGGATGAAGGGAACCTTGGGAAAGCTTCCCCTATGGTTCAACTTGAGAAAGGAGGGCTGAAATTAGGGTTTTCAGCAAAAAGACCAGAAATTACAGCAATAAAGAGAGCTGTTTTGCTGAATTTCAGTCATTGGGAGTGTGTAGGAGAGTGAATAGCATCCGGAAACACTCTTGGAAGCTTGAGAAACACCTTAGCAAGCTTGGAAATGGAGTTGGGAAGGAGAAAGTGCAGAAAATGCAGCCCAACAGCCCTCATGAAGAAGGTGCCAAACTCTAGAGAGGGGGAGGAGTGAGGTGGTGAGTTGTCCAGTGTAGGTGGCAGGTAGGTGCTTTGTGGAGCAAGCTAGAGTGGACACATGGCTAGTTACTCCCTTTGTACAAAGGGGATACGGTCTGGGCGGTGGACATTGGGTTATTGTTAAAATATTGCATCTTCCTTTTATGCTGTCGTGGAGCTGTCGGCCTGTTTTCCTACAGCCGACTGCTTCATGCACAAGTATATAAGAGGTGTTCCTTTATTCATTCCATCAGATCATTCCTTGCCCTATTTGCTGGCTCTTGTACTCTGTAACCTCAAGCTAATAAAGCTCAGTCCTTGCTTGCAATCTTTCTCTCTCTCATGTTCATTGCTTCCGCTTGTGCACATTCTTTCATGGTATCATTCGTCTAGGCTCTTGCTGCCGCACAATCTGTTTCTCTCCTTCAAACAGTGGCTGCGTTTCTGCTTTCCTAGTTGTGTTTTTTGCTCTACAACCTCTCCAACTGCTGTCGGCCAGCCCCTAGGCTGCGTTTTCTTCTACAGCGGCAAGTGGAGGAGTTCTAGCTGCAGATTCAGTGAGTGCATCAGACAAGTGGCACATCAGCTCTTCTCCCTCCAAGATCTCCTCCCTCTTCCGGTAGGAGGTTCCTGGTGGTGTGTTTTTGCGTTTCTTTTGCTGTTGTCCAGCTTGCATCTTCAGAGGGGGCGAGAGGGCTGCCGTCCCAATGATGTGAGATGGTGAGCAGAGAGGGTTGTTGTCCCAAGGTAAACTGTAGAAGAAAAGCGATGATGTACTGTAGTAGAGAGTGGGCTGCTGTCCCAAGGTAAACTGTAGAAGAAAAATGATGTATTGTAGTAGAGAGTGGGCTTCTGTCCCACTCTCTACTATCCCACGAACTGAAGATAAACGCAGTTGATATGCTGTTGTAAACGCAGATGATATGCTAATGTAAACGCAGATGATATGTAGTAGAGAGGCTGTTGTCCCAATGATGTACTGATGTAAAATGTTGGTGTGCTGGAGCTGACAGGCGACGATGATGAAGCAAATGTAGTGCAAGCACCAATAGCAGGAGTAGCAACAGTAGATGATGACGTGGTATCAGATGTGTGCAATGATGTGGTACAAACTGCTGAATGATGAAGCTAATCTCTATATATGGAGGTGTGTTGCTGGTCGGCCCAATAAAGGGGCAGTCGGCCAACAACACAAGAGATAAAAACCAAAAATAATCAAATAAAATCTAAAAATAATCAAATAAAATCCAAAAATCCCCTTTTTAGGGCTGGATAAAATGCCATTTTCACACACACAGTGAGATTGCAAACCTCACTATCTTGGATATGCTAAAGTGTTATGCCCTCAAAACAAAGGATCAATGGGAGAAGTATTTGTCTTTGGTTGAGTATGCTTATAACAACACTGTTCATTCATCGACAGGAAAAGCTCCTTTTGAGATTATCTATCGTAAACCATTGTTGTTGCCTGTGCTTAGTGTCAGAATTGACACCAGCGGAAGCGATACGAAGAAGAGAGAGAAAGATAGACGAACAATGCTTGATTGTATTAGCAATGAAAATAGGCGATTTACAATGGTGGGCAGAGGTCACTTATATACTCCTAAATGGAATTGCCCGACTCAACAAAGTTGGTAGGACAAATAAATAAAATGTCAAATAGACAAAATATTCCATATGAGACGCAATAATTCTAACACCCCCTCTGTAGCTCATAGTGGGCATAGATGGGAAAGTTAAGTCGATGAAGATGCAACTATGGATACCCCAGCATTGTAGTTACTGGATACATCTCAAAAAACGCACCAATCAACCTGTCTTCACAAGAAAATGCCATCTTGAGCTTCAGCTGCCACATAGAACAATGAACTGTAGACACCTACACGTCCATGATTCCCCATTCATTGAACTGTAAACACATCACGTCCAAAAATCCTCTAACAATGAACTCGGAACACATCCTATCCATAGTCTGCTAACATTGAACTGTGAACACATCACGTCCATAGTGTTGTCAAGCTGTTCTGTGCTAGATGCATATGCTTTGAACTCCGACACATGGGTCCAATGCACCTTATGGGAGCTTCGATTAGGCCCCTCTCCTGCTCACGTGCCTCTCTCTGGCTGAAGCATGTGATGAGATTTCCCTTATAGTTATGCTGCAATCAACACTTTCCAATCCCCCTTTGCTCCACTAGCCCGAAGGGAATTCGAAGTGTCACTCCACCAAGAAAAAGAAGTCTTCAATGACCTGACATGAGGTTCCAACACGGAACTTATCCGCGACCTCGATGCCGACCAATTGATTGCCAGGAAAACTATCCTCCGTGAAACAGAGACTATCAAAGAATGATGGTCATGGTCCTCGGATCCAAATCTCGGGACCAACAACCCAACACTGCAACTTTGATGTCCACTGGTACGGACATCCTTGCCACATCGCAATCAGCAAAGGCTTGGAAAAGGAGCGCGAGCTTCGGCCATAGGAAACAAAAAACAAGGAAGGAAAGATCCGAAACCATTCTTTGCATGGGAAAAAGGGTCCGTAGATTGGTGATTTGAAGGAAACGCAAAGGAAACCAAAAAAAATCCACGAACCCAAAACTGCCTTTGCAGACGTGTTTCTCTTCGCGACTTCTCTACTGCCTGCATGAAGTTAAATAGCCACCCTCGCTTCCTCTGCTACACGCGGAGCTACTGAACCTCCTTTTGTTGTTGCTCCAGCCGCTATATGCACTGCCCACGTGGCCTATTATTAACCTGCTGCCATGCGTTTTCTGCTGCCCACGTTGGCTGCCCACCTTTGCTGCCACTACAGTGCTGCTCCATCTCCTTCGCTTGCGTTGTAGGCTGCCTTGATCACACTGCCGCTGCCCTTGCTCTTGTTGACCTTGCTTGCGCGCGCGCTGAAGCTGTGCCAGCTTGCTCCTCTGCTACGTGGCTGCTTGGCAGCCCTTGTCATCACCGTGTCTGCCCTCCTTCAAGCCACTTGGCAAGAACACCAAAAAAATAACGCAAGCGTTTTGTTGGATAATGGGCCACGTTCACACCACAAGGACCTCCCTAGCCGCCTTGCCAAGCATGCACCACAGGCTGACCACCTCTCACACGCCTCTTCATCTCTTCGCCTTTCCTCTCCTTCTCGCAGCTATCTGCACCAAGGATCGGTAGGATACCATTTGCTCTGATACCATGTCAGAATTGAAGCGCTACTGAGAAGAGAGAGAAAGATAGACGAACAATGCTTGACTGTATTAGCAATGAAAATAGGGGATTTACAATGGTGGGCAGAGGTCACTTATATACTCCCAAATGGAATTGCCCGACTCAACAAAGTTGGTAGGACAAATAATAAAATGTCAAATAGACAAAATATTCCATATGAGATGCAATACTTCTAACACTTAGAACCAAGGAAGAGATCTTCCATGCGGATTTGTTTGTTCAAGACTTTTGCACAGGTTCGAAAGGCTATTGAGACATCTCAAGCCAAGCAAAAGAAAGCTGCGAAAAATCATAAAGGGAAGGTCTCATTTGAAGAAGGGAATTGGGTCTTGTTGAGATTCGAGAAAGCAAGACTTCGGAAGTCTAAAGCCAAGGACCCAAAGCTTTCTCCTAGGTATTATTGATCTTTTCAGATTACAAAGAAGATCACCGATGTATGCTATCGGTTGGACCTTCCGGAAAATTGGAGGATACATAATGCCTTACATGCCAGTTTATTGAAACCATATACGGGACCTGCCCCAGAGGAATCTATATTGGAGGATCCACTAGAGGTGGAAGAGCAAGAAGAGATTTTGCAATCAGAACAGATTGTGTTTCATTTTTTGAGAAAAAGAGGAAAGACTATGGTCAGAAAGTTCCTCTTGAAACTCAAGAACTATTTGGCATTGGATGTGAAATGGATGCGAGAAGAGTACTTCTAGGACTTTGAGATATACTTCGAGCATATGAGGAAGTGGCTGGTCAAGATATATTTGAAGTACAGACATGGACGTCTTGTGAACAAGACAAGTTTAAGAGGGAGGGATTATACCATTGCTGCCGCCGCTGTGCCTCGTACCGCCGCCAGCCGTCTGGTTGTCTGAACTGCCATTGCTAGTTGTTGCTGCTGCTGCTGCCTGAACCAACTAAGCACCGCCACTTGAACCGCCATCTGCACCAGCCGCCGCTGCCGCTAAGAAGCAAGGGGTCCATTAGAATGCCTTAACATGACACCTGATGGCCTAAAAGGGTGACCTGTGTGTGTGTCTTGTGCAAAGTCCCCTAAACCCTTCTCTCTCTCTCTCTCTCTCTCTCTCTCTATATATATATATATATATATATATATATATATATATCTATCTCTTGGATACGTGGTGAAATTTGTCACGGCACGCCCCGTTGGGCTTACAGTATCCTAGGCCACACTCACACAAATCTAATCCCCCCAAACCTTGGTGTGCTCCTTTAAAGCTACATGCTCTATCCCTAGGCAGGCAACTAACACAAATAGAACGCTAAGAAAGAAAAATTAAATTCTGCTAGCCATAGGCTCTGAAACCAAGCTGGTACTGGTTCCTAATTGTTAACTTGCCATGTATCCCACTAGTTAAGCTGCATTGAGCTTGTTGTTTATGGTATACCCGCTTCAGGATTAGAGGAACCACTAGTGCTGTGCAAGTTCTAGGACGAGAGAGAAAGGCAGCGGAACACATTTAGACACAAGCACACACAAGTAGTCCTTACCCTTACCCTTGTATTATGTACATTGAAAAGAAATACAAGTGATTGTTTTTTGTACAAAAGTTTATCAAAAGGTGATCTCCCTAGGTCTCTTCCCAAGTTTTCTGTAGAATCCTATCTCTTGGCTAGAAACACTAGCCAAGAGATGAATTCCATTTAGAAACACTAGCTGCAGATGACTTTCCAGCTCTCCAAATCGCTTGTTGTCTTGTGCTTCAGGTGGCAGAGGTTCTTGAAATGTGGGATTTTGAAATAAACTCAACGTTTTTTTTAATACATTGTTTTTTTTTTGGGGGGGGGGGGGGGGGGGGGGGGGATAAAGGTCAACCAGCAGCCTGACCAAAAGGACAAAACTGACTGCAAATAAGTTTGTCCACCAAATGTATTCAGCATCTATAAATAGTGCACTTGTTTTCTCACTCCTCATTCTTGGAATTGGAGCTTTCCTTTACCTAAGCCAACCTTTATTAGCTGGGAGGTGCAGATCTCAGCCCCAAATTTCAACAGCAAGTTTCCTCTCAGCCAGCATTTGCTTGCTGATAGAGGTTCTCATGCAACTTAGACTTTGGAGATTTAGTCTTGAGTACGGTATAGGTCTTCTATTCAGTTTTTAGCCTCAGAGGGATTCAATGCCTCATTACGCTGTAACGAGTGGATGGTTATGGAGGGAATTTAGAGACCTCCAAGACAATATTGATGTGAATGAGGTCATGAGCGAAGAACCCCCACATGATCAAGAAATGCCTCCATCATTGCCACATGAAGTCAAGCAGGATTTGGCCATGGACGAGATGCTTAGGCTTGTACATAAAGCGCTGTACACATCGAGCGCTTGCTCTATTTTGGATTAGAATTGTGGTTATACTTGTAGGTTATTGATTTTTGTGCTAGGCTTCATTATGGTTGAGTCTGCCTTGCATCTCCGGAGGTTTGACAGAAACTCAGTATGAAGAGCTTTGTGTGAATATATGCTCTTATGTGTGTGCGTGCGCGCGCGTGTGGAGTGCGTGTGTGAGAGCATATCTTGATACAAAGTTCTACACCCACTATTGGGCACTGATGACGTTAGTGGGGATGTCGTAGTATCTAGTCCACACTATGCATAATGGAGTTGATAGTTATATAGTCTTGTGGGTTGACTACCATGAGTATATAACATGCACGTTTCTAAAAGGTGAATTTGGGCATGTTCTTGGATTCATCTAGGTATATATATATTGATTTTTGTTGTTAAGTCTTCTGCTGCGTTTATCATCTCTATTAACACCTGCACTCGACTACTAGCCTCAGAATTTGTATCATATGTTTCCTGCAAATACAGCAGGCACTATAACACGTAGTTACTCTTGGGCACATATATTGCAAGTAGGGAGGCCATAGCATGTGTTTCATGCCCTGCATGATGGAGTGAGTTGACAGTCTTAAGCTATGTGACTTGACCCTTAAGTATTGTAAAAAAAAGAGGTGAATGCATCTTTATTCATGTTCTGTTTGGAAATAACCAGGACTTTCTATGACCAGTTCAGTCAAATCTGCTCTCCCTGAATTGGTTGGCTTTTGTAGTTAAACAAATTGGGTGAGGCTGATATTTTTATATTGGGTTGATTTTCAGTCCAAATGATTGGAAATATGTGGCAACTGAACTGAGAAGACAGTTGAGCGACAAGTTTTTGATTTACGGTGGGAAACTGATGCCATTGGTCTTAACTGTATCCATTGTACTTGATTCAACTGTTGACTTCTTTGTGACTGTGGATATGGACATCTTGCAGCTAGTGCTGCTAACTCATTTGCTCAGACACTGTCTGGCATTGATGTAGCTGGAAGACGGCTTGCAGAAGAGGTGGACACTTTCTGTTGATAATACATACATAGTCTATGCAATGAAAACACAGCGCATGTGCATAATATGCAGTATTATTGTATTTATGTTTATTCTTATAAGTTCATCTTTTTCTAACATGCAGGTACAAGATGTCATCACGAGAAATCCAAGTTTGGAGAAAATTTCCTTCCTTGGGCATTCTCTCGGTGGTTTGTTTGCTCGGTATGCGGTAGCAGTTTTGTTAGATTCAGCTGAAAAGGAATCCAAAACATCAAATGCTGCATTGCAGACTAGAAGAATTGGTGGGCTATTGCCCATCAACTTTGTTACTCTTGCGACTCCACATTTAGGAGTCAGGGGAAGAAAGCAGGTATATATGTATTTTTTTTGTCTTACATAAGAAGTGTTGTATTCTTCCTTTCATCTATAGAGACTCTTCAATAGACAGTGAAGAAGTATATGAAGAGTCATGCTTGTGTGTGGAGGTGTGACTTCTAATGAATAGTTTTGTTTCTTGGAAGAGGCTCTTTAATAAAAAGGTATGCTCATTCAATGTGAAGAGACGTGTCCTTTTGACAACGCTTATGCTAATCAATAATGAACAAGTAAGAGTCAAGTCACTAATTGTGACATGGCCTACTATTTGGGTGGGCATTGGATTTTTTTTTCTAGGAAAAAGATCCTTCTATTAGGTAACAAAAAAACCAACCAGGAAGGGCTAAATACAACCACGAAGGGCTCGCCTCCATGTACGGGGCGGGGATCAAAGGATCAAAGGTGGAGAAAGATGCATTTCTCCTCCGGCTGGCCGCTCTATGAGGAGAAAGCTATCTCATACAAGTGGGGGGGGGGATAACTACACAGGTGGTTTGTAATGCCAAGTGGGATTACCCCCTCTATCTGTAAGAAAAGGGCTAGGCCGCCTGAGCCTCAAGAAAGCTTCTCGCCGCTTCCGCATGCGGTGAGAGCCACCTTGCAACTTCCCCCATTGACCGCGGAGGGTATGAATGATGTCAAGCCAAATGCTCCTGATGGACTCCGTAGGCGGAGTGCGGGTACCCTTGATGGCTTCGCTACATTGAGCTCTCCATATGTGCCGGGCTGCAATGCTACTACAAATCTCCCATCTCTGGCACGAGCCCGTAGTCGAGTGATCAATAGATGGGGCTAGGATTGGTACTGCCGAGAGACCTGAAGGGTTAGTCCCCCCACCTTTCTCATAAGCCATGACAACCTCAGCTTCTATGGCCCAAGCGAGGCAGGCCAAGGTCCTGTCCATTGTGAAAATGTGGAGAATCCGCTGCCAAACCTGTTGAGCCTTCGAACAATCCCAAAGACAATGTCGGTGAGACTCCTGAGGGTGGCCGCACCTCGGACAAGTTGCTGGTTGACCGCCAGCGGCCAACCACGTGGAATAGCATAGTCCATGTCGAGGCTGAATCTGTCTCTACCCCAGATCCTAGCCAGGCCTCTCTCTTGAGCCTTCGGGGGAAGTTGTCTCTGTGCAAGCCAATCTCCAAGGGACCTGGCAGGTTCTATGCTCAACGCTTCCCATGATACATGAGGTCGCGCCCCCAACATATGGCCACTGGGTAAACAGATTAGGGGTTGCCGAAGATGCTCCTTCGAGGCTACCGGAGCTAACTGCCTAGGGACCGGCTTGAGGTGATCCCAAGCTTGGAGTAGGCTGGCTGCAAATTTGTCCTCAAAAGCTGGGCTAAATCCGTGGGCCCGCATCTCTGTGTAGATCCATCTGGTGTTCTGCGGCCAGGGGCCCCACGCTAGGAGTACGGGCTGAAATCCAGGCCAAGCGGAAGTCCTTCCAAGGCTAACCACTTGGAAGGAGTCCTCTAACAACACAAGAAGTTCCAGATCAACCCGCTGTACTTGACCAATGCATGCTCAAGAGAAGGCCCAACAAGAAGTAACGTACCACATGGTGGCAAGAAGGACCTGGTTCGCCACCACCACTGGGTCAGCATAGGAGAGCCTCGTAGAACTCCAGCACAAAAGCTTCTTCCAAATGCTCAGAAGAACAGAGGCGAGCTGTTGCTCCGGGAAGATATCGATGCCCACCTGGCATCCTAGATAGCGGAGTGGAGTTCCCCCTCGGGATCCATTGGACAGCCTCAACTGGGTGCCAAGTTGGGGTGGTGTAGAGCCTACCCCAAAACCTCACGACTTGTGCCAATTGATCGATGCGCGACAAAAGATCTCGATCGCCTTTGTGAATCTCTGGAGATTCCCCACATCTTTGGATAGGTCTGCTACTGTGTCATCTGCAAACTCTGAGTCCAGCAGCTCCTCCTGAGTACGGAGGGGTAGACGCAATCCTTGGAGCCCAGTGAAACCGGCCTTTAGAAATTTGACGGGCGGTGAAACAAACACTACCACTCAAAACACTTTAACACCCATGGGGACATGGGAAAGGAAAATAAACAGGGGGAGCTAGAGTGCTCCTGCAAACAATACACAGACACCGATTGGCCCCAAAACGCAGTGGCGCCCCTTGCGGTATTTCTTTACTTGATCAAATTTGAGTACAAAGTACAACTTGTAGAATCCTCCAGCAATAGGATCCCTTATAGTTTCACCCAGGACTTGCACATGAGTGCTTAGCAAGCCTTACCCCATGTCTTCTTCGTCAAGAGCCACTCACAAAGCCTTAACCCTTGATCGCTGTCTTCAAAAAGCCTTCAAGCTAAGTGTTCGAGGACCTTGTACACATTCAAGGCTCAAGACTTGCTAGCCGGCACCTCTCATGGCGCCCTTGCTCTCTTGCAAGTCTACCTTGGATGTGTCCACCATGTGCACTTCTGCCTCTCCCACAGTCCGCCTCCTTCCAAGAGAGACAGAGAGAGAGAGAGAGTAAACAATGGCCAGCTGTCTCTGTCCAGCAACACGTCTCTGCTCCTCCTGCAATCTGAAACCTTCCACGAGAGAAAGAGGAGGCATGAGAAAGGCCCAGCGCTGTCCTTCAGTTCTGTGCCGCAGTAGCCCAGCCAGCTAACCTTCCTAAAACAAAAGAGAGAGAGAGAGACCGTGTGTGCTGCTGCCCAACCAGTACACCAGCCTGTTGCAAAGAGGGAAAAAACCCGTGTGTGTGCTGTAGGCACAGCCCGCCAGTCTTCCCACGAGAGCAAGAGAGAGAGAGCGAGAGTAATCCAGCCTTGCGCTTTCCTGCAGCCCGCCAGTCCCCTTGCAAAGGAGAGATAGAGGGAAGCGTATTCAGCCCTGTGCGCCCTGCTCCTCCTGTGTCCGCCTTGCTTTTCACCATGGGAAAACCTTGCGCTGCAGTTCTGCCTGTGCTCTCTGGCGACCAGCCATCCAAGGAGAAGCGCCCCACACCACATCGACTACACCACCCTTCCCCTTAATAAGGAGGTGCCTCAGCCTGCTTTTTCTCCAAAAAGCAAAAACTAAAAGCAATAGCCAAAAAGCGCATCCTTTATTATTCTAAATCATCAAAGGTTATAAAACCTTATAAACCTAAAATCCTTTTGTCCCAAAGGTTATAAAACCTTTATACTTTAATTCTTTTTGTCCCCTTCACACTTGGGGCTGTCCACACATGGGTTTCCTTCTCAATTCCAATTTGATGCCATTCACATTGTCCACCATGTCCCCGTGCCCACCTGCATACTGTCTAGAGAAAAACACAGGGTCGTAACACCCCATCTCTTGAGCTGAGAGAAAAGTGCTCATGGCCGCCGCGACGAATAGGAAAAGGAAAGGTGCCAGTGGACAGCTGTGCCGGGGACCGAGTGAGAAAGGGGGAATCTGTTACCTTGGGCTCCTTGAATGAGAACCTGACTGTGAAAGGTTGAGTAAAGTCTTGAAACACCACGGATCCACTCCACTGGGAAACCCATCCCGTACATTGTGCCCTCCAGAAAGCTCCAGTAAACTCATAAGCTTTCTCAAAGTCTAGCAGAAGCACAATGAGGTCCTGCTGCCGCATCCTGGTCGAAGCTGTCACCTCCCAGAAAGTGAAGATGTTGTCCAGAATGCTTCAATCCTAAACAAGACCTGTTTGAGTGTCATCATCAAGTCAGGTCAAGTTCTTGTAGGCGGTCCCAAGGAGGGTGATGGGTCTCCCCTGGCGGATCTCCAATGTGTCACCACCCTCCTTAGGAATCAAGTGAATCAAACCCTTTGAAAGCCTCTTTGGCCTGGCACCTGTAATCATAATCTCATTGAAGGCTGCTCGAAGGCCACCTTCCATGAGATCCCAGTGGGCGAAGAAAGAGAGTCAATAAGGTGGTCTGCAGAGCGGGGGGAACCACCTCTTGTGTGTCGTCAGACCTTCTCGCGTGTCCCCACCACCTGTGGGGTAATGGGGCACCCATGAGCAGGGATCAGAAAAAATCAGTGGCAATGGCTCACGGGGGGGGGGGGGGGGGGTGGGGGGTCAGAAACAATAGCTCCATCTTGGCCACGCAACTTGCGAATACCATCTCCCCCCGCATATGGGGGCTTGCAATCTCAAAGAAGTCCCTCGTGACTCTTATCTCTGGCCTGGGTCCAAAAGGAAGCTTTGGCATGGCACCTGTACTCCACCCTCCTCTCCTTGATGGATTTGATCTTTGTACAGGTGGCATCAAGATGACTCTCAATCCACGAGCTATCAGGGGAACTCTCCTAAAGATGCTGTAGAGAAGCAAGACCCCTCCTCAGGCTCCTCTTCTGCTCATGAAATCCCTCCAATCTGCTCTGCGCTGCCTCCTACAAAAATTTGTTGATCTCACCAAGGCCCACATTCAAGGTGCATGCGCCAAAACCTGAGATAAAATTGAGTCCCGTGCATATCTTCCCTGTCCTATTGCAAATCTCGAGGTCTTGGGTGAGGCCGAGGATAGAATAACTGAAGCATGATCAGCGAAAGTTGTGCCCGCCAAGATGCCAATCATTCCCCCGCGATCGCAAGCCCACTCATCCACTTAGAATCTATCAAGTCGAGGCTCAAGAGTGTAGCCGTGCCTCCTCCAAGTCTGTCCTTTGCTGACTCGATCATGTTAAAGTCTCCACCCATGCGGAGGAAGGGCTTGACAGACTGAACTCCAGAAGATGGTTCTACTTGCTTTTGCGCCGTTCGGGGCATAAACATTGAGGAAGCCCACAAAGTCCTCTCCAATTCTAATGGTAACCCACTACGCTCGACCAGAGACAATGACACCTAAGCCTGTCACTGCCGGCAAGAGCTGCTTGTTGATAGAAATACAAACTCCTCCTTGCGTCCCTAAGGGGCCGAAGGAGGGAGACCAAGAAGTGTGGCTCCTGCCTGGTAAAATCTTCCTGCAGCAACGGGTATGCCTGAAACCGATCCCGTCAAGTGGGAAGGACTCCGTTGGACACCCTCACGCTTAATAGCACAACTTTAAAACCACAAATTTGAAATGGACAACTTAAAAACAACTTGAATTTAAATGAACAGAAATGGAAAGATGGACACCAGCACTGGGGCCGGAACGGGCCGACCCCCCCCTCAATATATGATATATTTATTGGGAGTATTTAATGAATACAATGCTCCATGGGTTCTGAGAACCAGATAATGTCCATGTACATATGAAAACAGTACCAAACAAATAGCTCGAATTTCGATGTAGAAGCTCGAAGCAGATCGACCACTGGTGTGGTCCAATCGCTACGGTCCTGTGCTTTCACTGGACTCCGCGGAGAGCACCACACTGGTGTTCCGAGACCACGCACAGACAGGCGCTCTCGTACTAACGCCTGGCTCTCCCGATCTCAGCACCTTTGGACCGAGGTTCGCCCATATAGCTTGGACAACCCGGCACCGAACGGGTGTAGGCCGAGCGGGACGAATCTTTTACCAGATTTAAACATATAATACTTTACTCAAATCTGAAAATCACTTACTTGTAGATGGTTGATATGAAACCAATACTTGTAGTATGATGAAGTCTTCTAGGTGATGCGAAGTCCCTTTGATGAAGACTCAGTCGCCTCGTGGTGAACCACCAAGGCAAGTACCACCGCAAGAAATAACAGCCACCTGTTGTGAAAGAAGGAGAACCCACTTGGAGGAGAGGCCTGGCTGCAGTGTGGAGAGAAGATGGCCCACGTTTGCTTGCAAAAGAACAAGACAACGCAGCCAGTGAGTAAACAGCCGCCTGTAGGAATGCTTCCACCTGTAGGAGCAGTACGCTGAGGTTCTTGCGGGTTTGCTGCCACCTGAAGGAACAGAGATCAAAGCCTGTTGGAAGAGGGTACCCAGCAGCCTGCGCAGCCACCTGAGAAACAGTGGTTGGCCTGGCTGCAGCCGCCTGGTGATGCAATCAATGGGGCAGCCAGCCGCCTGGGAGAGGAGCAGGCGCAGCAGTAAGGAGGAGATGGAAGACAGCCGCCTGCAGATGGAAGACAGCCGCCTGCAGCAGCAGGTTCAGTCGCCTGTAGAGGGGCAGGCGCAGCAGGCTGAGTAGTGGGTGCTGCCGTCTTTGTGCAGGGCAGGCAGCCGCCTATTGGATGAGCAGCCGTACAGCAGCAAACGTAGAAAACTCCAGCCGCCAGGAAGCTTACGAAGGGTGATGAAACAACGCCAGGAAGAAGCGATGCCTCCACACTTGAGAGAGAGGGATTTCTTTAATAAAATTAAAGTGAAGATTCAGCTAGAGATTTCCCACGCATGCATGAAGGGGGACTAGTGGGGGTTGGTGACCATGCCCACCCCCACACTCACTTAAAAGTGAGGCTCCCCACCTTGGCCCCAAAGTGGGTGCCCAAAGGGGGTGCCCACTTTTAAATAAGTGTGAACCCCTAACCTTATAAATCAAAGGGTTAGAATTTAAAACATTAAATCAACATGTGTAACATACTTACCACCTGTTCACATGCACTGAAACTCGTCAGAATACAGAGCAGACTTCACGACTCACTGGCAGGCGTCCCCGCTCAGTAAGTAACACGTCAGGCAGGCAAACACACAAATACATGTCATGCGAAAACAGTTTCAAGCATGCAAATCATGTGTGCATGTGCAAATAGTAACATGGACATATCTCCCGTTCATGGAACATGTACAAAATATCTGTCGGCACAAAACTGGCACGACATAAAACATAAAAACCTGGTCTTCCTATGGAGTGACAGTCCCATAGGTAAGACACAGTTCCAGGCACGAGTTTCCCTAGGTGTGACAGTCCCATAGGTAAAACACGGCACGAATACTGGCTCTTCCATGGCGTGACAGTCCCATGGATCGAACAGAGTCCAGGTCATACACGGGTGGCACTAGTCTGGCTCCCGTCCATACGACACCATCCTGCTAACACACGGGTGGCACCAGTCTGGCTCCCGTCCATGTCAGCAAAATACTGGCCTCTTCACACGAGACACCGGCCTGGCCTCAAGTGAACGAGACGCAAAAACTAGGAATGGACCAAATGGTCGGCCAATTGGTGACATCCCCCCGGGCTTCTAAAGAGTTGACCTCAACTGAAAAGCCTCAAGATATGCCTGCAATAATTGCGGATAATCTGCAAAATAATCGTCATTTATCCATTTGGCATCAATAGGCAAATAATTCTTAAACTTCACAAGGTATCTCCTGGAAAGCTTTCCTGCAGGTAGCTTTCTCTCCTTGTGAAAAACAATCTGTTCTGGCTGGAGGATCTCCTCAAGCTCTTCAATTTCTGGCGGATCTTCTGTGACAGGCTCATTAGGATCTGGCCCCACATATTTCCGAAATAGACTCACATGAAAAGCATTGTGAATCTTCCAATGACTAGGTAGAGCAAGCCTGTAGGACACTTCATTGATCTTATGAATCACCTTGAAGGGTCCATAGTAGCGAGGAGAAAGCTTGGGATATGATCCTTCTCGTCCTGGCCTCTTCCGAAGCCTAGCCTTCTCAAATTTCAGCAATACCCAATCACCTTCTTTGACTTCCATGTCCCTTCTATGCTTGTCAGCAGCCTTTTTATGCTTATCGTGAGATCTAGCAATGGCTGTCCGCACCTGACTAAAGGCAACATCCAAGTCACGAACATATTCATCAGCTGCAAAAATCTCATCCTTTGTTCGAAGGATGGGTGGCAAGACCACTCTGCCATAAATAATCTCAAACGGAGCCTTTCCTGTGGAAGCATGGATTGTATTGTTGTAGGCAAACTCAACAAGTGGAAGATACTTCTCCCATGCACTCTTTTGATCTGCTACATAACACTTCAACAAATCCAACACAGCTGAATTTGCAGCTTCACTTTGGCCATCCGTTTGGGGATGATAAGCTGATGAAAACTCAAGCTTAGTACCCATATTATCAAACAAAGCCCTCCAAAATAGGCTTGTAGTCCTGGGATCTCTATCCCCAACAATGGATTTAGGCATACCATGATGCTTGAAAATATTAGCAAGAAAAAGCTTTACCATATGATCAGCTTTAATGGTTTTCTTGACGGGCAAGAAGTGAGCTTGCTTGCTAAACCTGTCCACAATAGTCCAAATAGCATCATTCCCATGCTGGGATCTAGGCAAATCCATAATAAAATCCATCGTGATACTTTCCCAAGGTTGCGAGGGAATAGGCAATGGCTGAAGCAAACCTGGAGGCTTTTGCCTATCAAATTTCACCTTTTGGCAAGTGATACATGCACGCACATAAGCCTCAATGTCTTTACGCATGCTTGGCCAAAAGAAATACCTCTGAATCATGCGAGTAGTAGGCATAATACCTCGATGACCAGCATATGGTGGAGCGTGACATTCGTCCATAACCTTTGGACGCAAATCCTTCACCACACATAGACAATTATCCTTCATGAGATAACCCTCATTGATAACATAAGAGGCATGTGAATGACCAGCCATCAAATCAGTCCATATATGGCAAAAATCAGCATCCAAATGATACAAATCTCTCATAGCAGATAGATCTCCATGAGAGGCCACTGAGACTGCGGCAACATAAGGCCTCCTAGATAGTGCATCGGCCACGACATTTTTCTTTCCTGGAGTATGCACAATCTGAAAATGAAACATGGAAAGAAAGTTTGCCATTCTCATCTGCTTCTCTGAAAGCTTGGTTTGAGATAGAAAGTATCTCAAGCTTTGATGATCTGTCTTGACTACAAATTCAGCCCCAAGAAGATAGTGTTTCCAAATCTTTAAGGCGTGAATTACAGCCAAGAGCTCTTTCTCATAGATATCCATATGAAGCTCAGCATCATGCAAACGACGACTCTCGTATGCAATTGCATGCCCTTCTTGATTTAGGACAACTCCTATGCAATCACCACAAGCATCACATTCAACTACGAATGACTTGTGCAAGTCAGGAACAATCAATACTGGACCACATATAATAGCATGCTTGAGCTGCAAGAAAGCATCCTGTTCCTTTGAAGTCCATTTGAAAGCAGTTTTCTTCTTCGTGAGATCATGTAGAGGAGTGGCAATCATAGCAAAATGCCTTATGAAACGCCTGTAGTACGAACATAATCCCAGAAAACTACGTACTTGATGTACGTTTTGCAATTCGGGCCAATTCCGAATAGTCTCTATCTTTGCAGGATCCATTGTAACTCCATCCTTGGATACAATATGTCCCAGATAATGAATCTCTGAAAGGAAAAACTCACTTTTCTTGGCATTGACGAAAAGTTTATGCTTCCGCAACTCTTCGAACACTGTGACCAAATGAGTTCTGTGTTCCTGCTCATTCTTGGAGAAAACCAAGATATCATCAAAGAAGACTCCTGTAAACTTGCAATGGGGTCGGAATATCCTATCCATCATACGATTAAAAGTAGCAGGAGCATTGGTGAGACCAAAAGGCATTACCAAGAATTCATATAATCCGAAGGCTGTCCTGAATGCAGTCTTATGGACATCTTGTGGCACCACGCGTATCTGGTGATAACCACTCTTCAAATCAAGTCTGCTAAAGCAAGCTGAGCCATCAAGCTTATCCAAGATATCATCAATACGTGGAATAGGAAATCTGTTCTTGATGGTAAGCTTGTTCAAAGCTCTATAGTCTACACACATACGGAATGATCCGTCCTTCTTTTGAACAAGAAGCACAGGAGAGCAGTAAGGTGAGGAACTGGGCTGAACCAAACCTTTCTCTAAAAGCTCGTTTACCTGCTTCATAATTTCTTCTTGTTGTGCAGCACTCACTCGGTATGCGGGTTTGTTAGGTGGAGAACTACCTGGCACAAGATCTATGCGGTGATCTTCGAGCCTTTGGGGAGGTAATTCACCTGGCAACGAGTCAGCAAAACAGTCTTTGAATGCATTAAGAAAATTCAGCCTATCATTAGACATAGCATCCACATTTTGATGATTTGGCACAAGACTATCACGCACAAAAACCAAGTACGCTGAAAGACTCTTTTTCATTGCTTTATTAATTTGGATGTGTGATACAACTGGGATGGAATCCCCTTCTTTGCCAGCATCAATAAAATGCATGCGGCCTTTATGCATAAAGGAAATCATATTAGACTTGTAGTCTTTGCGGGGCTCAAGCCTATGGTGCCACGGCTTGCCCAACAATACATCACATCCATTCAGAGGAGCAACTAAGAAATGCTCATTGTCAAGGTAACCCTGGATATGGATACGCAACTTCCCAATCAAAGGGGTAACCTGCACCTCTTTGCCAATAAATGCAGCTTCGGCTTCAATCTGAGGTCCCATGTTTTCAACCTCAATACCCAATGCAGCTGCCATTTGCATAGAGATGAAATTGTCAGTTGCACAGTCATCAAACATAAAGAGTGCGGGCTGATCCTTGATTTGCCCCCAAGCCTTGCAAACCATTCTCTCTTTAGCATCATGACCTGTATTACCTTGCACATCAGGAACTGCATGAACATTTGCTTTGGTGTGCTTGTCCTCGTGCTTTGGTTTACGATCTGGGCATTGCCGAAACATGTGGTCTTTGCTACCACAAGAAAAGCATTTTCCACCTTAGCATATTGCTCTCTTTGCTCCGGGGTTAATCCAAATTTGTTCTTTCTTGGGCCCTGTTCTTTGGATGAGTTATTTTCAGCTTTACCACCCTTGTAAGGCTCCCGGAAGTTCTTTTTAGGTGGCTGTCCACCCTTTTGCTGATTTGGGACAGCCTTGTCCTTCCCCTTGGAACCTCCTTGATCTTGCTTGATCTTGAGCACCAATTGCTCTGTAGCAAGGGCAGAAGCTGTGAGTTGTTGCAACGTATGTTTTGGGTGCAATTCAATACCCGATCTATAAGCAGGTTGCAATCCAGAACGAAACTTCCTTTTTCTTTCATCCTCTGTGATTAGCATGAAGGGAGTCACTTCCAGCAACACTTTCCAAAATTTGTTAACATACTGTTGCACACTCTCATTGTCTTTTTGTTCCAGCCTGTCCCACTTTTGAGTGAGAGTTTGCTCTGCATTGGGTGGCAAGAACTGAGCATAAAATCTATCTTTGAATTCCTTCCAAGTAGAGATGGGATCCTTGGTGATCTTTTCGGTGATCCACCAATGGGCAGCAGTGCCTTTCAGAAACATGCTAGCATGGCGCACCTTCGACTTTTCTGTAAAGTCCTCATCGCTAAAAGCAATGTCGAACTGTGCCACAAACGCTAACACCTTAGAAGCATCATGTTCACCATGAAAGACATCAAATTTGACAGATTTATCACCTGCTTTGAACTCCTTAAGCTTCCTGGCATGAGGCTCATGGTCCTCTCTTTTTCTTTTCCCCTTATCCAACGGGGTAGCCCTGTCTGCATGGGCTCCATGGGCCGTCAAAGAAGCTTCATGGGGCACGGTGGCATGTGCTCCACGAACTCGAAGCTCAGATGCATGTGACTTACCTGCATATGGCATGGTCTCTCCATGAGACAACTCAGAAGGCAAAATTTTTCTGGAAGCAGACCTGTCACCATGAGATACATATCTTGCATGCATGTGACTTTCGTGCCCTCCATGAGCACTGGCATACATAAATCTGTCAGGCTTAGTGCCTTGGGGAGAGGATGCATGTCGAGAGGTGACAGTCACCTCTTCCTTTTGCATAAAAGATTTCAGCCTCTGGGATGCGGGATCTCCATGCTTCAAACGAGGTGGATTTCTGAAAATCAGCTCTCCGTCATCCCCCTCTTTGATATCACCTTTGCGAAGGAGATCGGCAAGTGCCAACTCCCTTGGTTTCTTGCCCACTTCACGAGCCATTGATTCAAAGGTTACATCAACCATAGCATCAGCCTTCCTGGCTTCAATAGCACTTTGCAGATGAGGATCTTCATGCAAAAACTTCAATTCTTGCTCTTGAGCCTGCAAAAGTTTTCTCATATGTTCCATTTCAGCTCTCATAGCATCAGGCTCTTGTTCAAGCATAACTGTCTTTCCTGGAGACAGTTGACCTTTGGATTCACTATCAAGAACCCTTTCAAGGGGCTTGTGCCTACCACGCAGGGCATCAGACCCACGAGAGGCACTAGATGGACCCCTCGAATTTGGCACTTCCAAAGGGTTGCCTTGGCTGTCCATTGTGTTCAAAGTTTGCTAAAAGCGGGATGTCCAGTACACAGGTTTGTTTCCCCACTAGGAAGAGGGAAACAACCGTGCTCTGATACCAATGAAACCGATCCCGTCAAGTGGGAAGGACTCCGTTGGACACCCTCACGCTTAATAGCACAACTTTAAAACCACAAATTTGAAATGGACAACTTAAAAACAACTTGAATTTAAATGAACAGAAATGGAAAGATGGACACCAGCACTGGGGCCGGAACGGGCCGACCCCCCCTCAATATATGATATATTTATTGGGAGTATTTAATGAATACAATGCTCCATGGGTTCTGAGAACCAGATAATGTCCATGTACATATGAAAACAGTACCAAACAAATAGCTCGAATTTCGATGTAGAAGCTCGAAGCAGATCGACCACTGGTGTGGTCCAATCGCTACGGTCCTGTGCTTTCACTGGACTCCGCGGAGAGCACCACACTGGTGTTCCGAGACCACGCACAGACAGGCGCTCTCGTACTAACGCCTGGCTCTCCCGATCTCAGCACCTTTGGACCGAGGTTCGCCCATATAGCTTGGACAACCCGGCACCGAACGGGTGTAGGCCGAGCGGGACGAATCTTTTACCAGATTTAAACATATAATACTTTACTCAAATCTGAAAATCACTTACTTGTAGATGGTTGATATGAAACCAATACTTGTAGTATGATGAAGTCTTCCAGGTGATGCGAAGTCCCTTTGATGAAGACTCAGTCGCCTCGTGGTGAACCACCAAGGCAAGTACCACCGCAAGAAATAACAGCCACCTGTTGTGAAAGAAGGAGAACCCACTTGGAGGAGAGGCCTGGCTGCAGTGTGGAGAGAAGATGGCCCACGTTTGCTTGCAAAAGAACAAGACAACGCAGCCAGTGAGTAAACAGCCGCCTGTAGGAATGCTTCCACCTGTAGGAGCAGTACGCTGAGGTTCTTACGGGTTTGCTGCCACCTGAAGGAACAGAGATCAAAGCCTGTTGGAAGAGGGTACCCAGCAGCCTGCGCAGCCACCTGAGAAACAGTGGTTGGCCTGGCTGCAGCCGCCTGGTGATGCAATCAATGGGGCAGCCAGCCGCCTGGGAGAGGAGCAGGCGCAGCAGTAAGGAGGAGATGGAAGACAGCCGCCTGCAGATGGAAGACAGCCGCCTGCAGCAGCAGGTTCAGTCGCCTGTAGAGGGGCAGGCGCAGCAGGCTGAGTAGTGGGTGCTGCCGTCTTTGTGCAGGGCAGGCAGCCGCCTATTGGATGAGCAGCCGTACAGCAGCAAACGTAGAAAACTCCAGCCGCCAGGAAGCTTACGAAGGGTGATGAAACAACGCCAGGAAGAAGCGATGCCTCCACACTTGAGAGAGAGGGATTTCTTTAATAAAATTAAAGTGAAGATTCAGCTAGAGATTTCCCACGCATGCATGAAGGGGGACTAGTGGGGGTTGGTGACCATGCCCACCCCCACACTCACTTAAAAGTGAGGCTCCCCACCTTGGCCCCAAAGTGGGTGCCCAAAGGGGGTGCCCACTTTTAAATAAGTGTGAACCCCTAACCTTATAAATCAAAGGGTTAGAATTTAAAACATTAAATCAACATGTGTAACATACTTACCACCTGTTCACATGCACTGAAACTCGTCAGAATACAGAGCAGACTTCACGACTCACTGGCAGGCGTCCCCGCTCAGTAAGTAACACGTCAGGCAGGCAAACACACAAATACATGTCATGCGAAAACAGTTTCAAGCATGCAAATCATGTGTGCATGTGCAAATAGTAACATGGACATATCTCCCGTTCATGGAACATGTACAAAATATCTGTCGGCACAAAACTGGCACGACATAAAACATAAAAACCTGGTCTTCCTATGGAGTGACAGTCCCATAGGTAAGACACAGTTCCAGGCACGAGTTTCCCTAGGTGTGACAGTCCCATAGGTAAAACACGGCACGAATACTGGCTCTTCCATGGCGTGACAGTCCCATGGATCGAACAGAGTCCAGGTCATACACGGGTGGCACTAGTCTGGCTCCCGTCCATACGACACCATCCTGCTAACACACGGGTGGCACCAGTCTGGCTCCCGTCCATGTCAGCAAAATACTGGCCTCTTCACACGAGACACCGGCCTGGCCTCAAGTGAACGAGACGCAAAAACTAGGAATGGACCAAATGGTCGGCCAATTGGTGACAATGCCCCTCGGAAAGACGGTGCTCCTAGAGGAAAAGAATGTCAATGTGTCCCCCAACTGTAGCTTCGTGAGGCTCTCCTTTGAGGACGCCTTGCCTTTGAAAGCATTGAGGCCCCCTTGAACCGTGAGTGTTCCATGAGGCTATCCGCATATCAATCTTTGTGGGAGGCGGAATTATCGGAACTGGCCTCCACTCGAAGAGTCTTGAGCGTGGGTTTCGATGGGGAGTAATCGCAATCGGTCTTGGGGTGAAGGCATGCCAAGTGGGTGTGGATCCTGTTCTCAATGTGTCGCCACTCTATCTGAGCGCGAGAGTAGGCATACTCTGAACTCCATCAATCACAAAGAAGGTATCTGTAAGAGGGGGGGAGAGGTATTGCAATTGAGATATGAAGGAACACAAAAGTGCAGCACCTCCAAGCGCACCTCCACGCTGGAGCTCCCCATCTTGATCTCTATGGCGTGAGTCTCCTAGCTCCATCTGAGCCAGGGGCCAGAGATGGGTGAGCATGTTGGTGATGCGCAAATCATGAAGGTGGTGTGAGATCTCTACTACCTGCCCCTGGATGGCAGGCAGTCCGAATCCCACTCCGTCCTTGGGACTGCACTCAAGGGAAAGGAGAAGATCATTGCGCCACTCTTTGGTGTAGATGGTTTGGAATGATGAAACGAATGGGAGCCATTGTCTCCTCAAAAATATTAGTTCCTTCCACCGAAAGACATCGGAAGAAACTGTAATCATCAACAGGCAGCGCCAAGATCTTGGGGGGGCCCACTTGGGGACTCTGGCGGGAGAGCCCTCACCGGGGAAGCGGCGATGGTTATCTCTACCAGCTCCAAGAATCGATGAATCAAACGGTAGACAGAGCTCGTAGGCTGCCTTCGCTCCAGGTCGGGTGCTGTGGCAAGGGGGACTACTGTGGGAAGAGTCGGAGGCGAGGATGGGGGGGGGGGGGGGGGGGGGGCGGAGAAGAGGGAGATAGGAGTGGTTGGGAGTGATCCATCGGAGAAGGAGGGTGTAGGGAGGGGCTCGCCGCCGGGGGTTCAGTGGGGCCAGTTGGCCTCACTGGAATCTGAGAACCGGAGGAAGAGTCTAGGTGGGATAATGGCCGCCAAACCGAAGGGGCCGGAGGTGGGACCCTCGCAGTGACTGGTCAGCTTTGGAGGTCGATTGGCGGTCCTAGCGTGGGCCAATGGTCGCAGAGCAGAGTTGTCCGCGGTCGGGTCCTGGTGCTCGGCTGCCTGAGAGCTTGCCTCTCTCTCTACCCCCTGGTGAAAATCTGAGCTAGGATCCCCTCGCGCGTCGCCGGGGGGGGGGGGGGGGGGGTGGGTGGGTTCCCCTGGACTGGCGCCTAGGTCAAGCTTTGGCGAGGTGTCCCATCTGCCTGCAAATGAAGCATTGGCCGGGGAGGCCCGAGGAGTCCGCTCTCTGTAGGATGGTATCTCCCCGAATGCAAAGAAGGGATATGACATGAGGCATTGTCTCTGGCGAGGCAATACAAATTCAAAGGGATGGAATCCTGGCCGCCCGTGCGAGGGACGAAGTGGCGGGGGGGGGGTGGTTCCATCACTCTCCCAATGGCTCCACCAATCATTGGGGGAAGAGGAAGGTATTTTTTCCTAAGGCGTGGGAATAAGACTGTCACGGGAAAGCCTAAAATGCCAGCCATTGGGTCAGATGCGGGGTCGAAGCCGTGCTGCCACCTTGCAAAGAAGGCTTGGGCCATACACAATGCGACAGGGCTCAACTGCATGATTCGATCTGACGCTGCTGGTTGGCGAGTCAAACTCAACCTGGTAGCAGCCGTGCCCCAAAGGATGAATGTCTCTGATCTTTGCAGGGCCTCCAAGGAGGCTAGCCTGAAAAAGATCTATGAGTTGTCTTCGCGCGGGGCAGCTACCAACAATCTTGCCGACCAGAGTGGAGGTCTCTAAAGATGCAACTGTTGAGCGAGGAGCTGGAGGTCTGCTTCAGAGAAAGATAGGCAAGGAACAGCGGCCTCGGTCGGGGATGACGGAGCGGCTACCATGGAGTCCTCCTGAGGGGTGAAGACCAGAAGAGGCTGAGGCTTGCTGAACGAGAAATACCCAAGAACAAAGAATCTTCCTGACAGAGCGGAGGGAAAAGGTAAGATGGAACCTAGAGGGAAACACGTGGGGGAGCGCAGCAAGGAGGGCACAAGCGGGGGAAGGGGGTGGGGCAGGCGGAAGAGGGGGGAGGGCGCGCAGGCGGGGAGAGGGGGAGAGAGAAAGCAAGAAAGCTCAGGTGGGGGGAGGTGTGCAGAAGAAACGGGGCTGCGAAGGGCTCAGGCGAGGGGGCTGCAACGCAGAAGGTGAAGGGGAGGGGGTGGGGGGTGGGTGGCAGCACTGTTCGAGGGAGCAGGTCACAGCTCAACGCACCTGGACGCTTCCTCGAGCAACAAAACTGGGGCATTGGATTTTTAGATTTTGTATAACATCCTTTTAAATGAAAAGCACTGAAATGCAAACAAGCTTTAGCCTTTGAAGGATGGCACTTTTGGGCGTGGTTGTGTGGACTTGTCTTGCAAAGTTGAATCCAACAGTCCTTTGTAGAAGATGCCAGGTTGCAGCTACGTAATCGTGTATGTTCCTAATCAGCGGTATGGAAGCACTGGTCTCGACAAGGTTGAAGCAAGACTCGTGTTACACTGGTGAGTCTTATTGAAGCACTGGTCTCGACAAGGTTGAAGCGAGACTCGTGTTACACTGGTGAGGCATACATCAAGAGAGAATAGTTTCCTCACCTTCTACGATTGACATTAGGATATGATTAACAGTTTGACAGCTTCTTATATTTGGAGCACCTATTGCTTAAAGGGTATTCGGGTTGAGAAATTTGAAAACATGAGCATTTGGATACCTGGGGATAGGGTTGAGGGGCTGCCATGGAGTCCTCCGACGGGGGGAGCCAGAAACAGCAGTCCACAGCCAAATCAAGGGCGGATGAGGACCCTTGAGGCGGAGGGAGGAGGCTGGAAAAAAGGGAGGGAAAGAAAGTGAAACAAAACTGGGGGGGGGGGGGGGGGGGGGGTGGTTTGTGTGGAGGAGGAAGAGGTGTGGGAGAAACAGCACGGGAAGAAGAGGTGAAGGCAGGCAGAGGGGGGTCGATGGGGTGTGCAGGGCAAGGGTGGCAATGGGGGGCTGCTCACATGGAACGTGTGGGAGCTTCTGCTCTTCCCCTTAATGTTCTTCTTGCCCATTGACACACCTTATTATAATTGCACGTGCATTGGTATCAAAAATGATGCATGTGACAAGGTTGATGGCAGAGTAGGGGCAAACTAGGTGGGCTGCAGAACTAGATGGTGGGTCAGCATCTGTGTAGGCATGGAACAAGCCAAAGTTGCCTCTATATTTGGTCTAGCAAGTCACAAAGGAGATCTAGCTTGTTTACAATAAAGTTTGGTCATGTTTTTTTTCTCAGGTACGAAACATTGTTAATATCTTTGATTTGCAACTAATAGCTGTTAAGGGAACACCTGTCGTGACTTAATGTTTGTTCTCAAACCTCTGATGTGTTTATTGGTTGGTATTCGGAGACATTAGTCCATTCAATATAGACATCTAAAGGTTAATACCAATTTTGGTTCTGTGCAGCTTCCATTTCTGTTCGGTGTTAATTTTTTGGAAAAACTTGCTGCACCTCTGGCACCCTTCTTGGCAGGACGAACTGGTCGACAACTGTTCTTGATGGATGAAAAGCCTAGCAAACCACCACTCTTATTGCGCATGGCTCAAGATTGTGAAGATTTACCATTTTTGTGAGCCTTTTTGTCTGCTCTACTAGATTGTAATCCTCATTGTGATTATGGTTATACTGATAGTTTGTCATTTAATTTCAGATCGGCCCTTGGTTGTTTCAAGCTTCGGGCATGCTATGCCAATGTTAGCTATGACCGTATCCTTCATGTTAGACAGTGTGCTGAGAAAAGAGTAAAATAATGATTTAAAAAGCAACAAGGGTGTAAGGAACTAATGAAAACAAGAGGGAGGCAAGAGGGTGTTTGTTTAGGACCAGGAAGTCTTGGGTTCAAAATCCCACAAGGTGCTTGGGTGGCGTCACCTATGGGTGGATAAAACAGCGCAACAGTGCTTGTAGCCTTTTATATGGTAGTGATGTGTGGATGTAGGCTAATAATGGGCCGGGGCACTTTTTTCCTCTTTAGAAGGTTTTTTTCCCTGAGCGCATATACACACTCTTATGAGTGTGTAAGTGACCTTATCATGTCACTTACCTTGCACTTCACTCATTCTCATCCATCTACTTTGAGTGTGTGTAAGTAGCCTTATCATGTCACTTCCTTGTACTTTACTCATTGTCACCAATCTACTTTGAGTGTTGTGCTTCCATCTATCTCTTCTTGCTCTTGCTGCATCTATGTGTGTGTTGTTGCCGTGATCTCCAATGCAACAATCGGTATTAGAACATGTTCTCTTGGCCCTCACTCCCTTGTCATCTTCTCCTCGAGCTACTCTTTTGATTATCTCAGATTGAGCTAACCTTTTAGGTGGAGAAGGTATACCGTGTAGTGTGATGTTCTACGTTAACATCGTTTTTGCCCATTTTGGAGTGTTTTGGGGCTTGTTCGCATGCTGTAAGGTTTCCACGTACATCTCGGGAGAGTGTTAGTTGAAACTTCTTTTGTTCGATTTTGGGTTTTTTGCACTACAAAGTAGTAGCATTTGGTATGTAGATAGGATGTTGTCATCTTCGACATCGCATTTGGTGTGTAGATAGGATGTTGTCATCTTCGACATCGCATCTTCGAGCTTATCTTCAACTACTTTAACAACAACGCCAATATTATCATTGATTTTTGCATTCTTGCTAAGTATCATTTCCACACTCTACACTTTGTAATTTTTCATACACACTTTGCAGGTTTCCTTCTCCATTAGTGATCTAGTGGTAGCCATCTCGGTTGCATTCAGTTGGCATTGACAGTACCTGTAGGTAGTTCGAATATTTGCATTTTGTGTCAGAGATTTGTTATTTACAGCTTGAAATGGTAGGCAATGGTATATTTGGGATGCTTTCAACTGAGGATAAGCTTGACAGGACCAACTACGCGTTGTGGTCATATATGATGCATCATGTATTGGTTGCCAAAGGGCTTTGGAATGTCGTCATTGGCATTGAGGCACACCCTATCTTGTCAACACAGGATAGTATAAGTACTTTGGATGGTGACACTAGTTCAGATGTAATTGTGGCATCTATCTCTGCACCTCCCACAACGGAATAAGCCAGGTGGGATGGCAGGGATGCACATGCATATGCATTGGTGTCACTCTCTGTGAAAAGGAGCATTATTTCTCATATTCACTCTTGTAAAATTGCCAAGCATGCTTGGGATGCGCTTTACCAGGTGCATAACAAGGCTCAAGTGGCCTACTTGGGCAAGTAGTTAGAGTCCGAGTTTATGAATGAGGGAGATTAAATGGATGAGTTTCTCACAATGATTAAAGATCTCAGGGAGCAGCTCGCATGTATTGATGAGACCTATCCGAACAATTCATTAGTGTCTATCGGTCTCACAGTTTATCAGATTCATACCAGGGTTTTGCATCTACACTTCGGCTCATGATGAAGGGTAATCGCAATGCCCTTATGGTTGATGAGTTGATTGCAGTGCTCTTGGAAGAAGAGAAATCTCGGCAAAACCGAACTTGTATGCGTTTGGGAGATTAGGCATTCACTGCTAGTGAGAAAGGTAAAGGTAAAGCCTTTCTAAAGGCGGCAATAAGCTAAAGGCAGAATCAGTTCAGTCTTCTGGAAAGGATGCTGAGAAGGGAGAGGTGATAAGCCTAAGAAGGGAAATGCAACTATTGTCGGAAGCTAGGCCATCATATCGATGAATGCAGAAAAATGCTGGAGTAGCATAAGAAGAAAGAGTCAGGCATGGTTGTAGTTGATGCATCAGTACCAAGTGATGAAAAGGAGGAGTCAACGAACTATGCACATGATGAGGCCTTTGTGTGAATATATGCTCTTATGTGTGTGTGTGTGTGTGTGTGTGTGTGTGGAGTGCGTGTGTGAGAGCATATCTTGATACAGAGTTCTACACCCACTATTGGGCACTGATGACGTTAGTGGGGATGTCGTAGTATCTAGTCCATACCATGCATAATGTTGTTGATAGTTATATAGTCTTGTGGGTTGACTACCATGAGTGTATAACATGCACGTTCCTAAAAGGTGAATTTGGGCATGTTCTTAGATTCATCTAGGTATATATATATTCATTGTGCACTGCAATTATAATCCTTTTGTCCATGATGTATCCATGTCAGTCAGATCAACATGTCTAGTACTTTGATAGTGGTGCTAGCAAGCACATTACTTCTCAGCGTGATTAATTTTCCTTCCTTGAGTCTGCTCCTTAAGGAGGCACAATCAAATGTGCAAACAACTTGTCATAGCCAGTGAAAGGAGTTGGTAAGATTTTACTACCACAAATAGTGGGACAATCACACTCTAAAGTCTTGTTTGTGCTAGGTATTAAAAAGAACTTGCTGTTAGTCTCTATTATTGCCACGGCAGGCCTAGTGGTCAGATTTATTGATGAGAGGTATACAGTTCATGATTGGAGTGATGGAGACATCACAGTGGTCTCCGATAAGCCATGGGCTTTACAGGTTGGATAAGTATGAGAGATTGGCACATTGTGCTTGTTCAATTACTACCACATATGCTATGAATGACACGGAGCTATGGCATACCTGCTTTGGTCACTTGAATTTTGGCAGTTTGTTGCGTCTTAAAAGGCAAGCGGTGGTGTCAGAGTTGCCAAAGCTTGAGGCCCTTGTCAAACATGTACGCGAGGGGTGTATTTTGGGCAAGATGCAACGGGCATCATTCTCGAAAGATGGACTAGTTAGGGCTGTTCAGAAATTACAGCTTATACATAGTGATATATGTGGTCTTATGAGGATACCATCAATTGGGGGATATCTCTACTTTGATTTTTATCGACGACTACTCCAGGCACACCTAGGTGTATACGTTTGAAAGCAAAGTCAGAGGTTTTACATGCTTCAGACACTCTGTTTCTATGAAAATGTGTCTACATGTAAAATTGGCACCCTTCGTACAGATCGAGGAGGGGAGTATATGTCAAAGGAGTTTCATGTATATATAGTTGAAAGAAGCATAAAACATCAATGCACAATGTCTTATACACCTAAGCAAAATGGTGTGGCTAAGAGTAAGAACGGATCTCTTATGGTGATGGCACATTGCATGGTTAAAGGCCAAGATTTGCCTCATGTTTTTTGGTTGGAGGCAGTTATTTGTGACACTTATGTGCAAAATAGATGTCTCACCAAGGCCTTGCAGAAAATTATCCATTATGAAGCTTGGAATGGTAGGAAGTCCTTTGTGGCTCATTTGCATGTTTTTGGTTGTCTTGCTTATGCTCTTGTGCTTGAGTAACAACGTAAGAAACTGGATTGTTAAGGTGGTAAAATGTATTTTTGTGGGATACAGCTCATAAAGCAAAGGGTATAGACTCGTATCATTAGGCCACAAAGTGAATTTTGGTGAGTAGAGATATTGTCTTTGTTGAGAACTCAGTTCAGCCCATGCTTTTATGCAAGAAACAACAAAATGTATGCTCATAGAACATCTTTGATACTCTTCTACCTTTGTACAATTCCGGGCAGCCATATGTGGAGCAAATGAATGCCCAAAAAGGTGCTGCAAATCAGCCCATACCAGCTGAAAAATTAGCTCGAATTTTAGTCCACAAATCATCCTATTGATGAGGCAATTGTGGACGATGAAGTGGATGAGGAAAGAGCAACCATATAAGCATCCAAGAGTATGTCAAAGTGACTGGTGTAGACATTGCAGGACAACAAATTTGCTACTCTTTACCTAGCAGGACACATGCATGTTCTCATCATGCATCTTATTCTTTTGTGGATCATGCTGTCATTGCCAGTATATGCAATAAAGAGGAACTTGTTTTCTTTTAGGAAGCACAAGAAAATGATCGTTGGGGATGTAAGCCATGCAGGAGTATGACTCAATCTTAAAAAATAACATTGGTATTTAGCAAATTTGCCTTAAGGTAAAAAGGCCATTGGTACGAAGTGGGTTTATAAGCTTAAGTGTAAAGCTAATTGAATGAGTGCACAAAGCAGAAGCAAGCAAGCACTAGAGTCTGCTGAGAGTGAGTGCAAGAGAGAGAGAGAGATATGAAGCAACTATGCTGAATATACTGAAGTTATACAATCCCAAGTAGAGACATGAACAGTCTCATAAGTGAGGGAAGCAAAAGGAAGACTAGACTATGAGAAAAGAGGGAGGCAAGCCCACCTATTTATAGGTAAGGACCGGCCGACTGGACACTTGAAACAGGCCGACTGGACATGGGGCAGTTGGCCGACTGGGCATGGGTACTTGACCTAGGAAAAATGCGAGAAAAATATACAAAAATAGGGTGGCTAGCCCACAACCAAGGGCCATGAAAAGGAACCAAAAAGGGGACTCCAATGATGAGCAGAATCTGGGGATGAATGTGCTAACACCCCCTCTCAGCACCGGATGTTGAACATACTTCGAGAAGCCAAAGATGAGGAGCCTAGGAAGTTTGAGAAACCGGCTTGGTTAACAAATCTACTGCATTCTCCGTTGAAGGACAATACTCCGAACACAAATCTTTAGCAAGAACCTGTTCACGAACATAGTGATACTGTATCTCAATGTGTTTCGTACGAGCATGAAACACAGGCAATGGCGATGCAACTCTGATTGTCACACCAAAGAAGAGTACATCCAGTAGGAGGAAAGCCAAGCTCCCCCAATAATCTCCGCAACCAAATTGCCTCACATGCAGCATAACAAACCGCATGATACTCTGCCTCTATAGAGGAAAGTGCCACAATAGGCTGCTTTTATTGCTCCATGAAATGGCTCCAGACCCAAATGAAAAAACACAACCGGTGGTCGAATGCCGAGTATCTGGATCTCTAGCCCAATTTGAATTAGACCATCCAAGAAGAGTGCATCCTTGGCCATAGAAGATGCCAAAGTCTAGAGTACCACGCAAGTACCGAAGAACACTGAGAGCACACCGCCAATGCTGCTGATGGGGTTTGAATGAGAAAGAACTCAATAAGCTGACTGCGAAACAAACATCCAATTGCGAGTAGGTGAACCAAGCCAAATAACTGACGAGAACCCGATACTGTCCCTGATCAATCCCTGGAGAAGCATCAAGAAGAGAAAGCTTCTCACTAGTATCCATAGGAGAAGATACTGATTTGCATCCAGTCATCTGAAATTTGTCAAGTATCTCCCATGTGTACTTCTGTTGAGAGAAGAAAATGCCCTTAGTGGTCTGCCAAATCTCAAAGCGAAGAAAATAATGCAAAAGGCCAAGATCTGTCATCTCAAACTCTGTCTCCAAAGCATCCATGACTGAATGGATCCTCACAGAATAAAAACCTATAAAGATGAGGTCATCAACATAGACCACAATGATAACAATCAACCCCCTCTCAAGGAGGATATAAAGGTTTGAATCTGCATGAGAACGGCACAGGCCGAGCTTCTGAAAGTACTCATCAATCCGCTGCCAAGCCCGCAGAGCCTGCTTCAAACCATATAAAGCTTTCTTTAGTCGGTACACCTGATCTTGTTTGCCTGGAACAACAAATCCCGGCGGTTGATCAACATAAACCTCCTGTGTAAGCTCCCCATTCAGGAAAGTCCACTTGATGTCCATCTGGAATATGGGCCATCTATGATGTCGTGCAAGAGAAAGAACGGTGCGAATGGTAGTCATCCGGGCTGTTGGAGCGAAGGTCTCATCGAAGTCGACTCCAGGGCGCTGAGCATAACCCTTGGCAACCAACCTCACCTTGTGCTTGTCCAAGCTCCCATCAGCTTGGAACTTCGATTTGAAGATCCAGCGCACACCAATCACCTTACGCTGCAGTGGCCTAGGCACCAAAGTCCAAGTGCCATTCTGTTCAATAGCATCTAGCTCTGCTTGCATAGCATGATGCCAAGGCTCATGTGAAAGAGCCTCATCCACAGAAGTGGGATCAAAAGGACCATGAATGATAGAGGACATAAGAGCATAGTTAACAAACATGTTACCCTCATGAATTTGTTTCCTTGAAACTCTGGAAGATCGCCTGAGAGAACCAAGCAGAGGAGTAGAAGGAAGCTCACGTAACCGAGAATCACGAACTGTCTGAAAATACCATCCAGGCACAGATCTGCTCGTACTCACAGGAGGAGCAGAGTCATCATCATCTGACTGAGAATCCACAGCTGGAGGTGTAACAGAAGCAGAGGGAGGAGGAGGAGGAGGCAGAGGAAGAAGAAGCTCATCACCCCTCTCTGAAGATGTAGGAGTCTCGTCGAACACCACATCACAGCTCACAACTTTGTTGGCCTGCTGATCATAGAGACGATATGCGACATAGTACTGTATCTGAAACCGGCCTCTGGTAGAAACCAAAGTGCGGTAGACTAGCAGTCACCTATCCAAAAGTAGTCCAGACAAATAACAAATGAATAGGAGCTAGAATGCTCCAGAACAAAAAAAGGAAAACGACACCTGTTGGCCCCAAAGCTTGGCGCCCCTTTTCGGTATTTCTTTATTCAAATTCAATGGAAAGTTTAACTGAGTACAACGAAGCCAATCAAGGAAAGTGATCCTGCATGTCCAATCTGGCAGTCCTCAAGACCTCTTAGCATAGAGGATTCACCTACAGATCTGTGTCCAACAAAAGTAACACACTGTGGTCGCCTCTAATCAACCAAGACAATACAACAGGGCAGCCTTGAGCACGCATCTGGCTGTTCCAAGTTCATGGCTTCAAACTCAGCCCAAGTACAAATCCACTGTCCAACTTTGTTTCCACCCTTCAAACTACCATACCCTTCCTCTCACAAAGGGCGAGAAGAAACAACTCTGTAGTAGACATAAGCCAGTAAGAGAGAAAGATATGTTCAGAGTTTACCAACTGTTATGCACAGTTCTGCACCGGATGGATTGACCGTACGAGTCTGTACTCGGAGCCGCCTGTGTCAGCAACTTTGCAGCACACGTGTGCACCTGTTCGTACAGATTTGTACTTGCAGCACACGTGTGTACCTGTCTGTACTATTCACCCTGCAGCTGCGTGACTGATGCGCCGCCTGTTCTATTGGACTGGGCTGGATTGTACCCGTCTGTACCTGTCCGTACAGAACTGCACCTGCAGTCGCCTCAGAACTGTACCTGCAGCCACCTACGTCAGCCGGACTGAACCTGTCTATACCTGTATGCACTTGCAGCCGTTCTTGTGATGCGTCGCCTGTACCAGCTGGACAGGACTGAACTGTACCTACCTGTACCTGCTGGACAAGACTGTCTGTACCCGCCTGTACCTGTCCGTATAGGTCTGTACCTGCAGCACATGTGTGTACGGTTTCCTACAGGCGACCAGTTCCACCTGTTCTCCACGCGGCCAGTTGACGACTCCTTCAAAAAACAAGAGAGAGAGAGAGATGGAGAAGGAGGCGTGTACTCCAAAAGTAGAGTAGCCCTCCCTCCATAAATATCCTAGTGGCCCTTTAAAGCCACCCAAGATTTGTTAACCTTAGAAAGTTAAAAACCTTGGTCCCCTTTCACACTTGGGGCTGTCCACACATATTACTTTTGTTCGGACACCCAAGTATGCATCTTTAAAAATTTATCTTGCATTTATCTTGCTCACCGACCACCATGCGCACACTTATTGCTGTTCCACTTTCATAGGGTCATGATAGTATCTGAGAAAAGTCATGCATTGAGACTTCGAGTCCAACTTGGAGCTCCTTAGGCACATATACAACGTCGAACAACCAAATACCCGAAAATGAACAACAGAGGGCTTCTCACCATGGAAAGCCTCATATGGAGTTTTATTTGGAAGAGTAGCAGTAGGAGACTTGTTCTAAATGTAGATAGTAGTAGAAGCCGCCTCAGCCTAGAAACGTCGAGGTAACGAAGAATGCTCAAGCATAGCATGGGCCATCTCCATAATGGTCCTATTCTTCCTCTCTGCAACTCCATTCTGTGATGGAGTATATGCTGTAGTAAGCTGTCTCCGAATGCCACGAGCCTTGCAATATTGCCGAAACTCCTGGGATATAAACTCACCCCCTTTGTCGGTCATGAGAGCCTTGACCGAGGAACCGGTCTCTTTTTCCACCTCAACCTCCAATCACAAAAGTGTTGAAAAGCCTCAGGACTTCAGAAAGAAGACCCATGTATATATGGAGAGGTCATCCACCATTACGAGCATGTACAATGCCTTACTCAAAGACGCGGTACTCATAGGACCACATAAGTCTGCATGAACAAGAGCAAGTGATGTTGAAGATCTGTGTGTCGCCTCCTTCGGAAAGGCAGCTCGGTGTTGCTTCCCTTGTAAACAAGAGGAACAAACAGAAGATGGAGCCTTGATGGTCGGTAAACCCTCAACCAACCCATCCTTCGAAGCTCGTTGTAGAAGCTGATAGCTCAAATGGCCAAACCAAGCATGCCAAAGAGCTGAAGAAGAACCAGAAGAAAGCAAAGCGGTCAACTTGTACAAACCACTATCTTGGACTCCCTGAGCCAAGATGCTACCAGTCTCCTTATAATCACGAATGGTAATCTCATAACGAGAGAAGATCACCTCCGCACTCTGAGCTGTAAGAGCACTCACTGACAAAAGGTCAAATGCCAAATCCGGAATGTACAGAATGTCAAAGAAGTACCTCTTGTCCTCGGAGGAGCGAAAGATGGGGATGGTGCCATGTCCATGCATTGGCACGGAAGAAGAATCACCCAAAGTGATCTCGCCTGTCCTGGCAGCAAAGTCCTCCAACCAATCTCGATGGGATGTCATGTGAGCAGTAGCACCGCTATCCACAATCCACGACTGTGACCGAGAAGTCACAAGAGCAAGTACACGACGAGTACCTGCTAATAGAAGAATACCATAATTCTTCTTGGTCTGAGACACTGATGAAGAGGAAGAGTTCTTTGCTTCTTCATTCCGTTTCTTCTTGTGACATTGGGGCGATTTATGACCCTTCTTGCCACAATAATGACACTCAATGTCCTTGTTTTTAGAAGATATGTTTCTGTCTTTGTCTTTATTCTTGTCATTATCCTTGGAGTTCTTGTCAGAACCCCTTTCCCTTTCTTCTATTGATTCTTTCCTTTATCTCGTGCAACCAAAGCTCCATCAAAACCACCAGAGGTGCCAGCCTGCTCCTCAAAGCGAGACTCAATCTGCATAATGGAGGGGAGAACTTCCTCCCAAGTAACTAGAATAGGACGAGGATAAGAAACAAGAGACTGAAAATAAGCATCAAACCTCTCTGGAAGCTTGGAGAGAAGCCAAATAGCCATATCCTCTGTAGAGATATCCTTGCCACAAACAGCAAGCTCGTCCCGGAGATCTTTCATCTTCGAGATGAAAGCAGATAAAGATGAAAAGGCAAAACTGACAAGTTCATAAGTTGCTTTTCCAACGCCAAAATCCGACCCGGAGACTTAATCTTGTAAAGATCTGCAAATGCCTTCCAAACTTCATGTGCAGCGTTTGCTGTACGCACATGAGAGAGAACATAATCTTGACAATTCAACATCAGAATAGAGAAAATAGGACGATCATTTGCCTGCCAAATATCAATCTGTGCTTGAGTCACACCACCGGAAGCAAGGGTGGGAGGAGTGGCATTGGCAGGTGTAACAAGCCAATCTTAGAGATCCACGCCACGCAAGGCTGATTTCACCTTGACCTTCCACCCACAAAGTGTAGTTGGAGCCATCTAACTTTGTAGACTTAGAGAACATATGAAGTGTAGTCGGCGCAGCCATCACAAGAACTTGGGCTCAATCTCAGAAGGAAAATGCACAATCTTAGGAGGAGTGTCCACCATAGGTACCAAAAGCCACCAATCCTCAACTCAGAACACCAACAACTGCAAGAGCCACCTGCAGGGAAGAAAATGCAGCAAAACAGATGCTGCAGCCCTGAAAAGGAGCAGCCGACAGGTGAAAAGGGGGATCTCAGAGATCAAACCGGTGAAGGAAGACCTGAATCTGCAGTTGAGAGGTGCCGGAAGAAGCCAGCCGACCAGCAGCATATCTGAGAAGAAAACGCAGATGGGAAGGTGCTGAAAACTGAGGCAAATCTGGGGCAGAAAAGTGAACGCTGACTGGGGCAGCAAATTAACGCTGAACCGGGAGTGATGATACCATGAATGAGTGCACAAAGCGGAAGCAAACAAGCACTGAGAGGGAGTGCAAGAGAGAGAGATATGAAGCAACTATGCTGAATATACTGAAGTGATACAGTCCCAAGCAAGAGACATGAATAGTCTCTTAAGTGAGGGAAGCAAAAGGAAGACTAGACTATGAGAAAAGCGGGAGAGGCAAGCCCACCTATTTATAGGTAAGAAGGGCTGGCCGACTCGACACCTGAAACAGGCCGACTGGACATGGGACGGCTGGCCTACTGGGCATGGGGTACCCGACCTGGGAAAAATGCCAAAAAAACATACAAAAATAGGGTGGCTAGCCCACAACCAAGGGCCATGAAAAGGGACCAAAAAGGAGACTCCAATGATGAGCAGAATCTAGGGATGAATGTGCTAACACTAATGGTAGCGTTGACTGCTACAAGGCAAGGCTTGTTGCAAAGGGTTATGCTCAAGAGAAGGGCATAGATTATGATGTGAACTTTGCACCCACATCTTGTATGACTACGATCAGATGTATTATTGCATTGGCAATGCATCATGGTTGCAATGTACATTAGTTGGATATCAAGACTGCCTTCTTGAATGGTGATTTACATGAGGAGGTTTATGTATCTCAGACTCGTAGTTTTGTTGAGAAGGGGTAGGAGTCTAAAGTATGCAAGTTAAGAAAAGCTTTATATGGCCTTAAGTAGGCTCCCAGAGCATGGTATGAGAAGATAAATGCATACTTGGTTGCAACTGGCTTTGCAACAGTCCAACTGAGAGTACTCTCTATGTAAAGAGGAGTGAAAATTTCTTTTTCATCGTTTTATGCGTTGATGACATGTTACTCATAGACCCTAATGAGGAGAAGATTTCAGTCTTCAGGGTTGAATTACGAGTGTTATTTGAGATGATAGATTTGGGCTCGCTGCATTATTATTTGGGCATACAGTTTATGTATTGTGATGATGGTATTGTGATGTTATAGTCAAAGTACATATAGAGGTTGCTTACACGCTTTGGTCTTGAAGACTGTAAGCTTATTGCTACACCAAGAGAGACAGGTGCTAGGCTTAGTCTCCAAGATGCAAGTGAACCATTTGATGCATCACTTTACCAGCATGCTGTTGGGTGCTTCATCTATCTATGTAATACGAGGCCAGACATTTAGTTTGGGGTCTCCTAGTTGAGCAGATTTATGCATAGTACGGGAAGTAAGAATTGGCAGGTTGCCAAGCAAGTATTCAGATACTTGCAGGGTGCTCAGTCCCTTGGTTTATTCTATGCTAAGGGGGGTGATATTCAGCTGCATGCTTTTAGTGATTCCGATTGGGCTGGATGTTATGACATGCGAGTGTCCACTAGTGGCTTTTGCTTTCATCTTGATGATTCATGTATATCATGGCTTAGCAAGAAGTAGCCGACAATGCCCACTTTGAGCTGTGAAGATGAGTACATGGCTGCTTTTATAATGATTGTGGACTCTGGAGTGTGCCATGGTTCAAATGCCTCTTGGCATATCTTGGTGTTGGACAGTTGTCTCCCACCTCTATCTTCACTGACAACGAGAGTGCATTAGCCGTTGCGAGGAACCCAGTGTTATATGCTCGCACAAAGCACATTGAGGTGCATTATCATTATGTTAGGGAGAGGCTCATTGCAGGAGAGATTAGCTTGGCTTATACGCTTCGGGCTTATTGCCATTTGGGGACTGATCAGCCACATGATTCCTGTACATGTTCACATCATCACTACAAGGTGGATTTGTGGCCTTTTATATGGTAGTTGTTAGCATATTGATCCCTATATGCTGTCCATATTTTAGCCCATATTTGTTCCCCTTTATAGCCCTTGATTGTGGGCTGGCCACCCTTATTTTTTCCCTATGTTACCCCTTTTTTCTTGGTAGTTTTCCCAGGTCGAGTGCTGGAGCTCCAGTCGGCCAGCTTCTGTTGCTCTAGTTGGCCAGCCTCTTTACCTATATATAAGTGAGTTAGCCTCTCCCATTCCATATCTTCATTGTTGAGTTGTGTGGTTCATGTGTTGATACACTTGCTCCCTTTTGTATCCTTCACTTATGAGACTTTTTGGTCTTTTGCTTAGGATTGTACTCAATGCAGTATATTCAGCTTATTGGCTTCATATCTCTCTCTCTCTTGCACTCGCAGTTCAGCACATTCTAGTGCTCCCCTTGCTTCTGCTCTATGCACACTCATCAATAGTGGTGTGTGGACATAGGCTAATAATGGGCCGGGGCCCTTTTTCCCTCTTTAGGAGTTTTTTTCCGCCGAGCATATGTACACACTCTTATGAGTGTGTGTAAGTGACCTTATCATGTCACTTCCCTTGTACTTCACTCATTCTCATCAATCTACTTTGAGTGTTGTGCTTTCATCTATCTCTTCTTGCTTGTTGCATCTATGTGTGTGTTGCTACCTTGATCTCCACTCCAATAGTGCCTTCGGGCGGTGGAAAACAGTGACCATGTGAGGATCTTGGGCCTAAGGCCAGTCGGGGAAAAAACGAAAAAAAGTAGGTATTCTCAAGGTTGAAAAAGTAGATATGAGGAGGAGGCATGTGGTAGCTTGAGTCCTTTTTTTTTTCCGAGAAAAGAGACTTCTATTAAGTAATATAAAATCATACAAACGGAGATCTCAGGACACTTGTTATTTACGTGGTGCTCACATGCATGCTGATGTGGCGTAGTCAGCCAAGAACTACGTCATGTCAACTCCTTGTCATCACACTGACGTGGTGTTGCCACTACTGCAAGAAATGGTATCTGGTTTCTTTGTTGTTGTAGACAGTATGAAACAGTGAAGTTTATGTTGTCATCTGCATTTTCTTTCAAATTTTGTGGACAAGTATATGTATCGCATTTATTTAGTTTTTGATCCCATATCATGTTGCCTTAACTGAGTAATTTAGACATGGTAGGCTGGCGCACATCTTCTATACGAAGGGAGACGGAGCTACCTGTGGTAAGCTATACTTTATTGATCCACCTTTTACATCAGTGCGGTTTGACTTTGTGCTGCCTGTGTGACTTTTAATATGCAACATGGCTGGCTAATATAAAATTACAGTTCAGTAATTTGAAGAAAGTTATACATTAACTGTCTGTCTTATTTTTGCAAGGACAATAATTCGTGTATACATATAGTCTATTATACTTGACTTGATGTGTTCTCGTACTGCTAATATCTGGGCTGATCGAGCGGTGAAATCTAGAGATAGAGGGCAATCCCACAAGCAGTTTCCTTTGTGTCTCTACCAGGGTTCAACATAACTGGCTCTTCCACCAGCATCTCCAGAAGTCGCGTGACATTGAAAGTCATGCCATTTGCGAATGCATCCCAATAAACTTCTGATGTTGGGCATGGCTTTTTCTCAAGGGATCAGAGGTTTATTGGGATGCATACGCAAATGGCATGCCCAACATAGTTGCAATACCAACTTGTACTTACTCCCTCATCCATAGACTACAAGAAAAAGTTTTTATTAGATCAAATGCTTCATAATCTCATGCTTCATTTACATCGGTCTTTTGACAAGGACAGGTTTCTCCTCCTCTCAAGGATGGTTACCACTCCTGTGGGATCTCCTCCTCCAATGGATCCTGCATTTCAGGAGGTTAACGGTGGTGCCAAAGGGAGACTTTGCATCTCAAGGGGTGGAGGAATGCATGCCAGAGGGCCACCAATCATGGGTTTAAACAATGGAGTTCCAGGACAAGGGCTGCTGATGGCCTTCATCAAGAGGCATTGTACAAGCCTTCAACTTAAAACCACCAAATTTATAGCCAGTGTTCGCAACATTCTCAGCTGAACCCCTTTATAAGATATTTGTTGCAAATGCTTCATATTTGAATTGTCCAGCTCTGAGTAAACCCTAACAGAAGCCCCATAGCCACAAGGGATGGGGGACGGTAACGGGGGACGGGGACGGGGGATGGCCGTATGTAGGGAACGGGGACGGGGGTAGGAACGGCACTTAAAAATTACTTTGTCAGCACCACCCACTTGCCTATACGGGCAAAGCTTGCATGCCCATGGCCATGCACCACCTCCATGAGGGGATGGGGTGTGGTTTACCTCATCCCACCATGTCTATCCCGCCGTCCTTCTACGGGAAGTTGGAACTTGAAGTGCTGCCGCCACGAGGAGGATGCCATGGATGATGGATGCCTCTTTATCACTTGATAGCTTGAGAGAGAGCGAGAGTGAGTGAGGCTTGAGCCTTGAAAGTTGAGGGAGAACTTGAGTGTGAGGGTGGGTGGGGTGTGTGTGTGTGTGTGTGTGTGAAGCTTGAGAGAGTGTGTGTGAGGGAGAGAGTGTGTGTCTTGAAAGGCTACAGCTTGCTTGTGTGAGAGCTTGAAACTTGAGACCTTGGCCATTGAGGCTTGCCGCTTGAGGGAGAGAGAGAGAGTGTGTGTGTGTGTGTGAAGCTTAAGCTTGAAGTGTGAGGGAGTGTGTGTGTGTGTGTGTGTGTGTCTTCTTAAGGTCTATGGGCCAAGGATATAAAGTGGATAGATGTTAATGTATGAGAAGTGATGAGATATAAGGATAGATACAAGTGGATGAGATCTGATATGTCCCTTCTGCCAGAAGACATCGGAAGAAGCTATAATCGACAGGTTGCCCCAAGATCCTAGGAGGCCCACTTGGGGACACTGGCAGGAGAGCCCTCATCGACGAGGCAGTGATGTTGATCTCAGCCGGCTCAAAGAAACGGTGAATCAAGTGGTGAATGGAACTAGCCGGCTGCCTTTGCTCCGGGTCGAGGGCTACTGGGGGGCGATGGGAGTGCTCTGGAGAGGCGGAAAGAGGGGGAGAGGGGGGGGCAGGCTCTGATGCCGAGGACAGGGTTGAAGGAATTGTTGCTATTAAAGATGGGAGCGAGGATGGACTTTGGAGGGGGAGGGGATGAGGGAGGAGGCGGAGGGAGACGAGGACGGGAGGAGAAGCCCCTCTCAAACGGCCAGAAAAAAAGGTCAAAAATGTGACCATTGCCCAAACGGTAACCTGGGCCTTTCCTTTGCAGCAGTCCCCCACAACCGTCCCCTCCTGGATCCATCTCCGGAACGCCGTCCCTTGTGAGGGATGCCTAGCTGGGGACGTCCGTCCGTCCCTTTCCGAAGTGTTCCCAGGACGGCGTCCCCCCGTTCCAAGGGTCCGTCCCCTCCGTCCCCTGTAACTATGAGAAGCCCTGTACAAGGCTCAAGCTGATCTGTCCCAAACTATTTTTTGTTAAGGGTTTTGTACAACCTCTGTTGTCAACCCTAGCACTAAAATCAGTCCAGAAGCTTGAATCTCTTATGCATGCATGCTTGCTCATGCGGAGTGGGTGTGTACGCGCGCATGCACAGGCATTAGCTACATTTCACTGGAGCAACTTGCAGGAAATCTGGTTAGTTATAAAACAATTTGTAGAGCCTCTTTGGTGCTTGCATACACTGCCATTTTTGTCTCATACATTGCCATAATTTCTCATGTATGAGCCCTAGGGTGCATTTGCCATGGCAATCCGAGGACATGACCATTGTGAGCCAGGCCTGGATGAGCAGGGGCAGGTCTGTTTAATGATTGTGGAGGCCATGTTTGATGACCCCTTTAGATGCACAGGGTAAACTAGGTGCCTGGCTAGGATGATCCAAGCAGTGCCTGGGCCTTGGAGGCCGTAGGTCTATGACAATAAACAGGCTGGGAACCTCAAGAAGAAAAATACCAGTGTTGGGCTCCGAGGCGCACTGAGGGGCCTGTGGGTGGGTGTTCTGGCCTGGGTTTGGGCAATGTGGGGAGGTTAGCAGCTCCGGGGAGCCAAGGCCAGTGGGCTACGGTAACCGTCAGGGCACCAGGACGGGGGGCTGAAGATCCCTTAAGCCCCATTCTCTCCAACATGTCTTTAAGCAACCCTTTGTGCAGAAAAACACAGCCCTTATTGCTCCTCAGAAGCGCACTAATCCTCGAAAACAGTAACGCAAGGTGACCTCCTCCACTTCCACAGATTGAATTCGACTGACAGACTTTGATGGACGGTGACAGAAAACACCAGCTTTGTCTAAGTTCTAAAGCATGAGAGGACAATGAGGTAACCCATCGATTTGCAGCTTTGTAATAATGTAACCTTCATTATCATATTCTGTAAAGCAAATACTCTGCAAGAGGGGAGGGATCCTGGTGGTTGGGACCCAATGCTGCGTTCTATGAGAATGTGATGTGCTGTTTAATTGTACTTTGTGTTTATGAAATCTCTTTTGCCAGACTCTGAGATATTTGCAGGTGCATTTCGCTTCTCCTTGTTGTGTGATGGCCACTTTGCACTGTTTTTCTTTGATGTCTGCATTTGGCTCTTAGTGTTGATACACACAGTTACAGCTAGCTCTAAACAGAGATCTGAATATAGTGTATAAAAGGCTGTCTATACATCCGCCATTCTGCTCGTTCTCTGGTTTTTGTAAGTTATGTGGTCCTATCTAAACCATATAAAGGATAAAGACAGACAAAAGTTATATAGTCCTTTGTAAACCATATAAAGGATAAATGCAGACATAAGTGTGTTTATGCTCATTAGCTCTTTGGTGCTTGGTTACAGCTTTCCATCCTTTTATTTGTGTTTACAACTGACCAGCTTAAGATGTATTTGAACCACAGCCTCCACGGAAATCGATAAATGGGTACAAGCATGTTGTCAGCGTGACACATTGTCCTGCTGTGCATATGAGTATGCCATCATTTCAACAGGAGTCAGCAGAAGCCAAAGAAGTCGCCCAGAGAGCTCCTAGCAGTAAAGTCGCCACAGATTACTATGACAGCATGGAAGGTGAACATTTTAGATGTATTTATTATTTCTTCAAGTTTGGGTTAATTAAGGCCTGTTACACACATGCACCACCCATCCCTGCTTTCAGATGATGTAACAATGCGTGGGGGGGAGGGGGGGGGGTGTTGTTGGCTGTCCATGTACGGGTAATTGAGCCCGACGTCCATAGGCCTGCCCATTCGGGCTTCACGTGCTGTTCTGTAAAGGGCCCGAATGTGATGTTTCTAGCTTCTCTTCTGTGAAGATGAAGAAGCCTTTATGTTGGAGGATTACAAAACTGTTGATTAGTCTCTTTCACTTTTGCACATGTATGTGATTATGCTCCTGAAATTACAGAGGAGATGATCAGAGGATTGCAGCAGATTTCATGGTGCAAAGTGGATGTGAGCTTTCATGCAGCTTTATGGCCCTTTTTGGCTCATAACCACATTCATGTAAGAACAATATCCCTCTTTTTTTTTGTGCTGGGTTGACTAAATTTGATCAAGGTCCTCAACATAAATTAGGGGTCAAGGTGCTACTTTACTCTTGGGGTCTTCACAAGGTTGGATGGGTGAGATCCCCCCTTTTAATGAGTAGCAATCAGAATGTATACAAGCATGCGTGATTGCTTGTCATGTGTACAGGTTAAATCGCAGTGGCTACATTATGAAGGCGCTGGGGTAGTTGCACTTGTTGCTGATAGCTTCAAACAAGAAGGGGATCCTGTATTTATTATGGCCAACTTATAAGCACGTTGTTTGCCTATGTATTATGCTTAGCTCTCAGTTTTGAACTCATGGGAATTAGATGTCTTGATAGATTATTTGTGACATGACACTAAAGATTAGCTGTATATTAGCATTTGATTTCAAGTTGCATTCCACCATTTCATTCGATTTATACAGACATTGCATATCGTCTGATGCATGTGTAGCTATGCACAGATGTTGGCTGACATAATCCAAGTTGCTATTAAGTGATGTTCTCTCTCTCTCTCTCTCTCTCTCTCTCTCTCTCTCTCACACACACACACACACACACACACACACACACACACACATACCACATCCCCCCCATACCCCCCCCCTCTCTGTGTCTCTCTCTCTCTTCACATGGTCATTTGCTTATTACATGTACACACACTGCTTGGTATATCCATGGGACTATTGTATCACTTTTGGTCTCATAGACCCTTGGGGTGTTTCATAGATAGTAATACAACTCTCTCTCTCTCTCTCTCTCTCTCTCTCTCTCTCTCTTAAAATATGTGTGCTCAACAAGGGTGCCCAAGATTGTAGACACATGGAGCTCTTAAACATGTGGTGGATGATGGAAAATTGTGGCACCGCTTCTTATCAATCCCTTCTTAGGCTTGCTTGTTGTCACACCTTTTTGCAAATCCCTTACAATACTTGCTTATCAATGAAGCATTCTTTGGAGTGTCAGTGCTTGACTATGTAAGAAAGACACAATGGATATAGGTTACCATCACCACAAGCCCCTCTTGCTAAAAGGGGTTGTAGGAAGCCTTCCATATGATAGAGCTAGTACCATGATATGCAATTTGCATGGTTATTGCCAATTGATGAAGCTCTCATTTGAGATGTGAGATTGAGGGCATGATAGAATCAAGTTAAAAGGCATCCATAGTGTACTCCACATGGGTGCAAAAGATTTGAGCAATAACACTCGTGTCTAGAAGATTGAGCAACATATAGTTTTTAGTCTCCAATATTTGTTACTTTCCATTTACTTCCATAAAATGGGGGTGTTGTGTGTTTGGTTTTATAAATTTCCTTTGCAAAGGAGACAATGTGCTGTCATTTGCCATTCCTTGGTAACTTCGCTCATCACTTCGTTGAGGTCATAAAGACAAGCCTCTTTTATAAATAAAAGGCTTTGGTAAGTTGTAAATAATTAATATATCGACGGTGGATATCTACACAGTTTGACGTTATTTTTCTTTCATTTTCTTTTTTATATAATTGGCCTCGAAAAACTCTCACAATGTGTTAAAATGTTCTACATTTTTACATAACAATTATGATTGTTAACTAATTTCAGTTGACATGGGGACCTCATCGTCAATTTTTGCACATGTGAGCGTGTCATATATTGTAATGATGTTTTTCATATATTCTTGAGACATTCTCATATCATGTGCTTTGAGGTAGAGTGGGGGATTTTCATTGGTTAGGATTTGCAACATGCTTGTTCTCATAGCCACTCGTCTTTGTTGCGGCTTCTCACATTTCTCTCTCTTGAGTCGTTAGACAACATCACAATATCTTCTCACAAGGATCGTGTCGAGCTTCGTGGGGAGAGTAGTTGCACTTTCTATTGGAGAAGGAACTGTTTCCGTGTGGTGATGTGTGTAGGAGGACCGTGATGTATGAGCTCTCATTATCAAAGGGTGAAGCTCTTATGGCTCATTTTTTCCCCTACAAAACTCAAACCTTTCACATATATTTTCACAAACAAGAAACAATGATCGTGGGGTACTTACCTTGCTTTCAAGCTTGGGTATCTTGAAGCCATCCAAGCCTAACCAGTGGTTGGCAACTTGTCTTTCTTGTCCTCTCTTTGAGGATTCTAATGTGCTTGTACAATCCCTAATTATCACCCCTTGAAGCCCAAATGAGTATTTATAACCTAGGTACTTCACTTTGCCAAAAGGACTCTCTCACGTCTCATTAACTAGTGTCTCACACAAAGAGAATGGATAGGAACATGTGCTAAGCAACAATCTAATCTCTACTCTCAACTCCTCTCTCTACACACAATAAGTTGCAAGTAAAGAAAGTAAAAATTGGAGAATACGTTTAGCACAAAAGCGGCTTGTGTCCATTCATTATGAGATGTCTCATATATAACTTGCCTTTATTCACACTTGGGAGCCCATTACTTTGAATCCAACTAAATACCGCTTCTGTTGGGCCTCTATTCATGTCAAGGCATAAAATTTTGGGATCACATCCCTCACATCTTTCTTTTTGTTGGTCTATGAGTATCGTAAAAATCAACTTCATGAACCTACATATGTTGCGACTATGGCTAGATCCGATATCCTCTTACAAGATCTAATCCACAACAAAAGTTGATGTCTATGCCTTTTACAAGGTGTCAAAAACTGTTGGTAGGAAGAAAGGAAAGTTATAGCATGTGTGAATCACGTGCCTTTTACAAGGTGTCAAAAACTGTTGGTAGGAAGAAAGGAAAGTTATAGCATGTGTGAATCACGTGCCTACTCACCCCTTGAAACTCCAGTGCGGTAATTCGTCTCTTTAGTAGTATATATGCTGGGTTTACCCTCAAGGTTGGGATCTCGTGTACATATTTTGGTATACTCTTCAATGCATAAGAACTCTATTTGTTAGCAAGCAGGCTGGGTGCCAAATGCATCAATTGGTGGTAGCTTCACACCATCATATTCTATACTTACATATCCTCCTCTTATATGCACATAATTCATTTGTTTCCATCTCTTATGATGTGCACATAGTTCTTATGTTTCCATCTCTTATAGTTGTGCACAATAAGATATGTGACGAAGTGTATTTCTAATAAGTCCTCTAGTTGAGGAATTGCTAACATCGTATGCTTGGCCACATTTTTCCATAAAGTGCCTTCACCTTCCATGGGCATCCCCCCCTTCATGACCTTTAGGTGGTCGTGGTGGCTTCTTGGAATAAAAAAATAACTCTTGTCCATTCCCTTGATCTATAGATGACTCTTGTCAATTCCCCTTGATCTATAAATTGTGGATACTAGGGAAAAATCATTAAGTAGAGAAGCAAGCATGGCTATTAGATGTTTATATATATATTGGTAAAATTTAAAAATACCATGCCAGGACTATTGTAGAATTTTAAGGTATTAGAAAGTATCATAAGCCTCTAGCCACCCATAGGTTTGGAACCGTTCGAGACTAGCTCAGAGGACCTCTAAAATTGCAAGTACAAAGGGTAGGTTATCTGGAAGAATAGATAGTTTAAAAAGGTCTTCTTTATCATCCAAGATGGTGCAACACTCTACATTAGGATACAAAGTTGAGCATTATAAGATGTAAAGTAAAATGATATATACCTATAGGGTTAGATAGATAAATGCTAGCATGAAGTATGGACATTATTATTATTGTGGGGTTCTACATATCTATCTATGTTTTGTGCTATATTGGCCATATAGTTAATTCCTTGTTGGTAATGAGAATGTTAAATTGTAGTAAAGTATAGAGCAAAGGTTTGAGGCAAGGCCCTTCGAGTCGATATTAGCCAATGTTGAAGCTCTCAACAATGAGCTTGTCCATTTGCTCTGTGCTTTGTGCGGTTGGTTTTCTTGAGCTAGTTGTTGCTACTGTTGAATGATCACATCATCTTTGATTTTGTCCATTCTATGATTGTTACCTCTCTACCTTCCCTTGTTGATCCATGGGATCGACCTTACCGGAAGTGCCACTAACATACGTAGACGTATAAGCGACCTGTCTGGACTAAGAGGACAGATAGAGGATACAATAAGAGAGTTATTGGCTAGTGAACCATGTAGACAGACTCTCCCTCTCTCACTCACTCCATAGTGCATATTGATACATTGATGTATATAAACTCTGTGTGACCTTGTCTCACATATAATAGTACAATCTTGTGCATATGCCTTACTGTGTAAACTTCTTTCATTGCATGTGCTTAGTTCTTTAATAGTATATCAGTTCACTTCTCTAAGTGCGCATGGTGATCCTATGCATTGGGGATTCCAAAAAGCATTGCTAGATACGTCCTAAACAACATCTGTCTTACTGTGTCGGGCACTTCACCCCATACAATTTTGGAGATCCTACTAGGGGACACAGTCGCTGCCACCACTGTAGGGTGCTAAAGTAGAATTTAGATTCGAGAGAGGAGTGTCAGGCAACTGAGGTAGAAGAATCTTGGTAGACAGAGAAGAAGCACTAGGAGGAGCTCGAGGAGCAGTTAATAAGTAGTGCAAGAACTGGTGTATAATCAACAAGAGGCTCCAACATGCAAATCTATTTGGCATAGGATCACACAACATAAAAATACAGATATAATGAATGGAACAGAGTCCATGAGTGGAGTGAGAGTGAGGCTACTAGCAAAGATAAAAAAAAGGCTAGAGTAGTCAAAGATAGCTGGCTAGGACAACTTAAGCAGTATGCAGATAGCTGGATGAATATGGAGGGTGTACATGACATCTCAAAATTCCCATCAAAATGGCATCACTAAGGAAGCAAGAAGACACCCCAAAAATCTTGGAAGCTATTGTAGGAAGATGCATCAAGGGTGTAGAAAAAGAAGAGAAGGGAAATGAAGATAGTGGCAAAGATGAAGCAGAGTATGATCTCTGGAATGAGTTGAAAAAAATGAAACTGAACATAACACTGAGCCTAGTCCCAAACTATAGAAGCAACTCTTGGCCATGAAGTGGGATAATTTGATGAAGAAGAATTTGTAGCACATTAACTACCATAGAATGTCGAATTTGTAGCACATAAACTACCATAGAATGTCGAAAAAAAGAAGCAAAAAACGTCTCGGATGTAGACAACATGGTTCCACAAGTGATAGTCGCGCTCAAATTTTCATAAAAGTTGATGTTTTGTATCAAGTTGATGAAAAACATCAACTCTTAGCTCAAAAGTTCTTACTCAACATTAAGTTGGCCGCAAATATTATAGCTAAAACATCCTTACCATGTATAGTAACCAAGAGGATTCGAACCTAAGTCCCTGCTTGATATTTTACAAAAAAGTATTTTGAAAAGTATAAACTTTTGTTTCTTAAAGCAGCTTTTTCATGCTTTCTAAACTCTTTAATAATTACAATTACCATTTAACCCCTTTTTGTCACATCAAGGACACATCTTCTTTAAAACTAAATGTGTAATTTTTTTTTAAAATTAGATAACTTTTAAATAGCTTATTCATGATATTTTAAAATTCACATGTACGTAACGAACTCTTTTAAAAAAAGTATATATTATATTAAGAAATTGTGATACTCTCAAGAGCTTCGAAATGGATTTTAATAATACTCTTTCAAGAGCCAAAATACTACTCTTTCAAGAGCCAAAATGGATTTTAATACTACTCTTTCAAGAGCCAAAATAGGATTTTATAATTAAGATAATAACTGTATTAAGATAACGCTTTATAATATAATCATATAAATTATTTTTATAATTGCACTCTGTAGCACATCCTCAATCATGCTAAAAGGACAAATGAACCAAGGAGTCTAAGCTTCAAGTGTACACATAGAAGAAAAAAAATGTATTTGTGGATGGTGAAGAAGAGGATGCCTCGTCTACCTTCTCAAGAAAAAGCACATCAACTAGTGATGGTATAGTAATGATTATGAGGAACCATAACTATGCCATAAGCTATATGTTTAGAAAATAGCTTCTTTTTACAGTTGTATTATTTTTTTAATGGATTGAAGATGGAAATAATAAACATTGTCTCTATTTTGGGATGTTTTTTGAAAACTTATTGTTAGATTTCCAATTATAATCTCAAAAAGTAAGCAAAATAAAGTCTTTTTTTTCATGTCAATTTTTGTCAGAAACGTGTAAAGTGCCCAAAATATTATCGTTTTTTGGCAGTGTTATATAAACCACTCCTTAAAAAGAGGTAAAAATTTGAACTTTTTTGATGGAATCTTTGAAAGATGCCAAATGTTTCTCATTTTCAAGAAATATTACCTATTTTGTCCGAATAGTGTTATTATTTTTGTGTATGTTTCCAAAGGTTTTGACTTGGGAAAGAGGGGTGATGGGCATTAGCCACCTCTCATTGGTTGTAATATGTGGGAAACCCCTATGCTTGACATGTGGCATAGGAGATAGCCTCCCTTGCTATATAATAACATGGTGGGGAGAGAAGGCCTCACTCCTCTCTAGCCCTAGTTGTGGAATCCACTCTTGTGAGCTCATATGTGAGTCTTGAGTGTGTGTATAGTTTAGGGTGTTTGAAGCTTTATTTGTTTGAGCTCCTCTTGTGTGTGTGAGGCATTTCTTGCTAACATTGCTTGGTTGATTTTTCTTCCTTTCATTTCTTTCTAGAAGGCATGCTAGTCTGAGAGAGCTCTTGGTTCTTCTGAGAGAGATGTGATTGAGCTTTTAGCTAGTGATATCTTGGTTGAGGCTCCTCCTTGTATGGAAAGCTACCAAGAGGTTAGTGTGTGTATACTATTACTTGGAGTGGTATGCCTTCCTTCTTTTCTAGGGATTCCTTGCTTGTGGTGATGGTACCTAGCCATGTGTAAGCTATAGTCCTCACATTAATCCATTGATGTGTGAGTTGAGTTAATGTGTGTGAGAGAGAGAGAGATTCAAAGAAAGTGTGTGTGTGTGTGTGTGTGTGTGCACATGCATGCGTGTGAGAGAGAGAGAGTGAGAGAGTGAGAGAGAGTGATAATTCTTAGCTTTTTCCTTTTACTTCTTTTTCCTTTGCAATTATTTTATTTCCTAACCCTAATCCTCTACCTAATCCCCATCCCTCAAGAGCCAAAGTGAGACTAGTGACTTGGGGAAGGTTGCCTTCTATGTTGATTCCAACACCACATGGAAGTGTCTCCAAAAATCAAACAGGAAAAATCCTTTGCCGCCCTTAAGAAATGAGTTGAATCCCAGATTCCCTCATAATACCGAAGGATTTGTATGAAACTACTGATCCAAGTGTGGTCATGGGGGATGGGTAGTATTTGATGAAGTAGTGACACCAATGTATCCATTCTAGATCACAAAAAACAATGGAGTAGAAATATAGATGTGCGATCAGTGTGCATGTGCCTATGTGCATATAAATGGAGGGGTGCAATGTGATCCACTTATATTTTCATGGAGTGCCGATACAAAGATTTTGGATGCTATGTGCACAATGTAGCCCTCTAATGAAAGAATATGGCCCTCAATGGTGTAACTAAAAGCGCCACGAAAATATTAGAAAAAGGTAACACTATGGGATAAAATGTGGTGCTCAAGATGGTGCCCTAGGTGTAAAACACCCTTGTATCCCTTTTTTTAAAATGGTATAAAGTGTTGAAATCACACTTTACTTAGGTAAGTGCAAGAAGGGGTAAATAATATTCACCACCTGATCATCTAGCTTTATCCTAGTGTTGTTGCTGGCTACTTTGATGGCTGTACACAACAGATCCTTCATTATGTTTGTCTTTGACTTGCTATAGTGGCATGAGCAATAGTTTGCATGTGTGGGGAGGTAGGACCATGAATTCATCAAACCCAACTCTCTGGCTATTTGTTCCGAGATGAAGTTTACTCATAATCCTCCACCTAGTAGGACTCAGGGAATAGCATGTCATCAAGTTGATGTAAAACATCAACTTTATATGCAAAATATCAACTTTCTATGCAAAAGATCAACATTTTTACAATACTTGATGTTTTGCATCAACGTTATGCAAAACATGTTCCCACAAAACTTGATGTTTTGCATCACCTTTGATGCAAAACAAAAAGTTTTGTGAAAAAGTTGATGTTTTGCATCAACTTGATGTAAAACATCAACTTTTCATTAAAACTTGATGTTTTGCATCAACTTTGATGCAAAACATTGAGTTGTGTGGAAAAGTTGATGTTTTGCATCAAAGTTGATGCAAAATATCAACTCTACCACAAAACTTGATGTTTTGCATCAAGTTTCAAATGCTCTGGAGAGAAGAAAGTTGGAGGATCGGAGGTCGATTTTCACAATAGCGATTCCGTCCGCATAGGCATACTCAAATGACCTATTCCATAAATTTTGAGTACCAACACAATTATGTTTCGATGAAGCAAATCGCTTTGTGACGTCTGCACATCGCATCGAAACATAGTTGTGTTGATACTCAAAATTTGTGGAATAGGTGGTTTGAGCATGCAATCGTGGACGAAATCGCTAAAACATGCCGTTTGTGAAAATCGACCTCCGATCCTCCAACTTTCTTCTCCGGAACATCTGAAACTTGATGCAAAACATCAAGTTTTGTGGTGTAGTTAATGTTTTGCATTAACTTTGATGCAAAACATCGAGTTGTGTGGAAAAGTTGATGTTTTGCATTAACTTTGATGTAAAACATCAACTTTTAGGGACCTATTTTTCTTAACTTTGAAATATGTTTACATTTTTTATGAGAATTGTTTTTATTTTATCACCAATAAATCTGTAAAAGCTCATTCCAAATAGTAGATAATAGCCAATAAAATCTCAAAAAATTTAAAAAAATCTTATAAATCATAGAGTTAAAGAAAAAATATGCCTAGGATAAGATGATATAGGTAGAACATAGGTTTAGGACTAAGGACCTAAAAAACATATATGGTCGTAACCTTTGACTACAAATTTGAGAGGAGGTCATATAAAAAAAATCTTGCAAGTCTATGTAACCATGTAACCTTTGTGTTATAAATAATATCGCTGTATAGTAGATACCAAAAATTCATGATAACAAAAGAGCTAGATGAGATAATCCATGATGACCTGTAATCCATTGGTTTTAATCCAGATGTGCGAGGCTCCATTGATTTGGAAAACCACGAGTCGATTGATTCGCCAATCCTGATTTTTGTTCTACAATTCAATTTTAAAATTGAAGAACTATAAGCAAATACATATGGTGGGACTATCTATGTTGAGGAGGGGGTGCATGTGAGCCTGGACTCTGCCATGCTTGTGTAGTAGTATGCTCTCTAGCATAGGGGACCTTGAATCTACCATCATCGTCGCGAAGCTCCAAGCTCTTCTCTATCACCATTCCTGAAGCCCTAAGCTCTTCTCGTTTCTCTTTGTACACAAAGACAATGTCATGAGCAAAGATTAGCATCCTTCGCATGTCCTCTAAATAATTATAACCAGACTTCATTCTACACTACCCTTAGACACACCATCTCTCAGCATCCTTCACATGTACTCTAAATAATTAAAACTAGAGCTCATTCCTACACTACTCTTAGATATACTATCACCTACGTTCATGATAATGGCTATCTAGAGATCAAACATCAACATATGCATACTATGAATTTTTACCACCACCACATATGTACGTGATATAGGGTATAATTTCTTTCTGCCACCCTTATCCATATTGCATAATAACAGAAATTTCCTTCATGAAAACAAATGCCTATGTGGATCGAAATTTACACCCATAGGCTATATGATGTCTGCCTTCTTTAAGATTGTCCTACCAAAAAAATATTTCAAATTTCTACTCTTTTAACATGCTTAGGTTTACTTAGAGCCTCCATAGTTACCATCTTCTACATATATATATATATGAATAGAAGTCTACCTTTGCACACCTATAAGTTGACCTCTTTAAACTCTTAGCATTGGTTATATATCATGCCCACTATCTGCTTATAAATAATCGAGCTAATAATTATGTCATGCAAACTGTCAAGGTAAGTATATACTAAAGGCTTTGCTATTTGGGTCTACAAATAGATTCAAGGATGTTTGTAGAATTTTTCATAAATTATAGAGCTTATATTATTATGTATTCTAATATTTTTTGAGTGCTGCTTGTCAAATAATGTGCATATTTATGCATAGTGGTAGAATTTGTCCCAAGAAAGTCCATTAAAAAAAGTGTCTTACATTCATGAAATTTATAAAATAAATTTTTATTTTAAAAAGATTGATATTTCTTTAAGTTATGTAGACTCCTATGTCATTTTGTAAGTCAAGTTTATTTTTATATCAAAAACAACAACAGTTTATAAATCTACAAAGGTCACATGTGTTCTCAATCTTGAAAAAAATACAAAATTCATGTAATTTTTAAATTTATACTTGGAATTCTAGATGTGTTTTCAAAAAACTATGTTTTTAAGCCATTTTTAAGATTTCACACATTTTGGGAGGGAATCTTTTTAGGTAACTCTCGTTAGTTACCTCTTTTACTCGCAATAGTATTTAATACCAAATGATGTGCAATGTGCCCAATTATATGTGTAATGTGCAATGAGTGTAGTATGAAAGCCCATAGATGTGATACATGTGCACTATATCCATGCACTCATAGATGCGCAATATAGATGTGCAATACATGTAAGGATAACCTTAGAAAGATACACATGAAGCCTTATATACAAAGGCCTAATGTGTTAACCCAAAAAGGGTTCACACACACACACACAAACACACACACAAACACAAAACACACACACATACAAACCTATGCTTTTCACACACTAAATAATATTCCTTTCTCTATCTCCCACACACACACACACACACACACACACACACACACATGCAAACACACTCTCTTGCACATCTTTGGTTAGATGCATTACTTAATGTTTGCAACTTGATTTACACCATGAACCTAAAATTTGGGATGACTCGCAGATGATTACTCGTTAGTCTTCTCACCTAACCTCATGCATGTGAGATATCGACTGACAAAATGGTTATTTCCAACAAGCCCACTCTCGCCGCATTCTCTTTCTGGCTAGTCAGACATGGCACTGCAGATGATTACTTGTTAGTCTTCTCACCTAACCTCATGCATGTGAGATATTGCGACTGACAAAATGGTTATTTCCAACAAGCCCACTCTCGCCACATTCTCTTTCTGGCTAGTCGGACATGGCACTGCACATGTTATGGAGGTAGCCGATGATGAAAGAATCAAGGTTCTGCAGATACACTGGCAGAGAAGGTCTTAATATCGCTTTTGGATATGTCCTCCAGGAGCTAGGTGAGTGCTGAGACACTCACTTAGCCCGTTGATTATCTTTTCGATGTTTTCCATGTCTCTAGTATTAGCATCGACTGGGAGTTCCTCTTCTCAGGTAACTCTTGTTGGTTTATCTTGCATAGCGATGGTGCTCTCTGTTTAGCAGACCTATGGGTTGATGACTACATGGAAACTCGTAGTATGATGACGCCTTTGTATGACTTGTATTATATTATAAGATGATGACCCTTGGGAATCCTATACATAATACATATCCGACTCTGGATAATCTACATGAGGTTTTTGAGATATTTCTCGGATCTTATACCACAATCAATTCTGAATTATTTTTCAGATAAGAATATTGGTGTTTGGATTTTACTGATAATGTTAGGTTATGCACATTTTATGAGTTAACTATGGTGGAGTTTCGACTGTGTTTTTTTCAAAAAATTTAACATAGATGTAAAGCACGGCTCTTAAATCCGGTTTTTTGTGCATATTGATCCTATATCACCAATGGTTAAGTAGGGCTAATAACACGAATTCGGTATTATATTTTTTGGTTTTTTCTAGGTTGTATTGACCATTGAAGTAATATCATATTTTGGAACTATACAAACTGATTTTTGTTTTTATTGGCAAGTTGAGGCTTATCCTCAAAAGCTAATTGTGGAACACCACTTTTGGTTGGGTATTATGGTTGATAACCGGCAAATGGCCTGTGTATGGGTCTGCATGGTTGTGGTTAACACACTTGGCGGATTCCGAAAATTGGGCGGGTGATAATTGGCACAATATTTGCGTGGTTTAGGCTCTTAAAGCTGGTTTTCTATGCATATTGATCCTAGATCATCGATGGTTAAGCAGGGATAATAACGAATTTGGTATTATAATTTTTGGTTTTTCTGGGTTACCTTAACCATGGAAGTAATATCATATTTTGGAACTATACAAATTGATTTCTGTTTTTATTGGCAAGTTGAGGCTTATCCTTAAAAGATGATTGTGGAACTCCCCACTTATCGTTGGGTATTACGATGATAACCGGCAAATGGCTTGTATACAGGTCTACATGGTTGTGGTTAACACACTCGACGGATTCTGAAAATTTTATCAGAACTTAAAGAAATTGCTATACAATAATGTATAATCTCAGAATTTGACCCTCCGGTCTGTTAAAAAGTGAATGGTCATTTTATGATAGTTGTGAGGATTGCATAGTGGTCGCCACTAGAATGCATTTCATAAGACCATTGGAAAGTGATTATGTATTTTTACACATGCAATTTTCTAAAATTCTCCTAGGACTAGTCTAACTTGATGAACAATACTTGGACTGTTATGATATTGTCTAGGGACTATCCTCTAAAATACCCAAATACTTACATATTGATAGGATGTTGCCCTAACATTATTAGTGTTATTCATTGATTCTTTCTAGGAATACTCAGATGATAATCATCTTTCATAAGACAATATTGTACCTCTCTAAAACTGAGATCACTTGGTGGCAGCTCCCACATAGTGGATTACCCCCTTACTTCAGGATAATACTATATTCTAGCTATATCAAAGGGAATGATCCCATCATTGCATAAACCATAGGCTATTTTGGGTGACATCTATGACATGTAATAGGTCCTTTGACATCTGTAAGACATATACAAGCTAACTCTTTGTTCGTCTATTTGACTGGATGCAGGTAACATGATCTATTCTCTCAAAATATTTTCGTGGTTTATGCTCTACAACAAGTTCTTTTTTCACTTAATGGAGTCACTTTCTCCTTGTACTTGTAACATGATTATTGTACACAAATCTATTGTTATATGATTATGTTTAATGTTTTTACTAGTTAAGTTGGATATGGTTCTTGGAGTTTCTCTTACTACGACGTAGAAGACTAAACACACACACACACACACACACACACACACACAAAAGAATGAAGTGCAAGTAGAAGACTTGGAGAACTCATTTAGCATAAAGGAGGATTTTATCCATTCATTATGAGATAATGCCTTATTTATAGAACTGGCGCTTGTTCACACTTTGGTGCCCAAAACTCCTAAGTTAACTATTTGAGTTGGGGTATGGCCAAGTTTCTCATAAAGGGTTGTAACTATAGTACCTTTTCATGACACTTAGTCCTCACACTTAGTCCTCATTGTCATGGGTGGAGACCTAAAATGGGGCTAACAATTTCTCAGATGTTCTAGGTGGTTGGTATCACTCATGCTTGTTTCCATAGCCCAAGTTGGGCTCTTCTGTACAATAGCAAATGACTAATCTTTCTTCTTTTACATATACCGTAACGCAGGGTTTTCTAGTGGGTTCCTGTCTTCTTTGTCTTCAGAAATTTTACTATATTTTGACCTTTTCCTCTTGTCACATGACCTTTTCCTCTTGTCACATGACCTTCCTTTAATCATTGTATAGATATGTTGATGCATTCAATTTTCGTATAGGTGGTTGGTATCACTCATGCTAGTTTTCATAATATCCAAGTTATGCTGTTCTCTAAAATAGCAAATGACTAATGTCTCTCTCTTCTTTTGCATATACCGTACTGCAGAGTCTTCCTATTAGTAGGTAACTTATTGGTTTTTAGGTTCCTTTCTTCCTTTTTTACCTTTTACTCTGGTCATGACCTTCCTTTAATTGTTGTACAGATATGTTGATGCATACTTTTTTGTAAGTTCTACTCTTACTTTATACAATGATCTTAGACCATTGGAGTGGATAAGTAAGAATCTCACAAAAAGTACAAGGTACTCACATGATGCAAAAATAAGGAGACGATATGATAAGGCTGGAGGTGAGAAAGGAAACCATGTTTAAAAAAACACCTAAGAAAGCATGGAAGGAGTTGAAGGGGGAAAAAGTGGATGTATATGGAGATTTTTCTGAAGACGCCATGCTTCAATATGTACAAGAGCTATATACACATAATGATGCTTTGCCTATGACACAAAAAATTTAGCTCCCATGTAGAGAGAATGCATCTCAGTTTACAAATGTACAAAAAAGGAGCAAAGAAGGTAGCAAATGGTAAGACTGCATACACATTACAGTTATCATGTGAGTTACTCAAATGGACAGGACCTCTTACAAAAGAATGGATCAGTATGCTCATGAATCAGGCAATCCAAAATGGTTTCCCATGTGATTGGAAAATGAATTGGATCACACCAATTTAAAAAGGAGGGGATGTTAATCAACTTTCCAATTATCGTACAATCATTTAGCTCAGTGATGGCAAAAATGTTTGGTACTATTATGGAGCAAAGAATAAGTTCGTGGATAGAGTGTCATATGAAAAGGGCACTTGGGCAAGTTGGATTTCAACCCAAGCATAATATTACATACCATCTTGTTACACTGAGAGTTATTATGGAGGAGCAAAGTAGACTAAAAGGCCACACACTATATTGTTGCTTTGTAGCCTTTAGAAAAGCTTTTGACATAGTGCCTCATAAAGGACTTTGGGAGAATAGAGCAATTAAGAATATCATTAGAATACAAAGCGGTAGTAGCACGACTATATGAGTGTGTCCAATGTCAACTAAAGAAAAATTTGGGATTCTTAGCTCCTTTTCTTAGTACTATGGGAGTCAAACATGGATTTCCATCGTCTCCAACACTTTTTGGATTATGTATTGACAAATTGGAGGAGATGATATCAAGCATTGCAAAAGCTAAAGGCCTTGATGGGCCATGCCTTCATCATGCTTCTTATGTATGCCGATGATGTTATCTTATTTGCATACGATCTTGCCACCATATGCAATGCCTTCTTGAGGCTCTTGATGTCTTTTTTGCAAAGAAAGTGGGCTCTCAGTGAATGTGGCAAAAACTAAGATGATGGTTGTCAAAACAATTCAGCCGAATGTTATGCCAATTTTCACATATATGGGACAACCAATAGAGGTAGTGCAAACGTTCAAGTACTTGGGTATTGATGTGCCAACCACACACAAATGAGGGTTATGTATTGAGCGTCGATTGGAAGCTGGGTGGGCAAGCTATTATATGTTTGAGAACCAATGCAATAAAAGTGATACTCGTGGATGGCATGTCCGAGTTGCTTTATTTGATGCATTGATTATTCAAGTCTTGCTCTATGGAGTGGAAATTTGGGGAGGAAGTATGTCACAATCCACATGGAATGACATTGAGAAGGTACATAAGATGTTTCTATGTTGGCACCTAGGGATAAAGGCCTCTACCCCTTATGCGATCATGCTTCTAGAAACAAGATGTAGACCACTTGAGTTGATGGCATTGGAAAGAACTTATAGATATATCACAAAGATCCACAATCTTGAAGAGTATAGACTACCTAGACTTGCTTGGAAAGAAGGGTCCAAACTACAAAAAATGATCAAAAGCAAGATTCTATCATCGAGATGGGTGTTCGACACTAAAGGATGGCTTCGTAGGTGGATGATGGAATCTCTTTTGGACCTTCCTCCCAATCAAATGTGTTATGTAAATGCCTGGGGGATTCACTCACAATAAAAGGGGACGTCACCTATGTGCATGAACCTCAAGAAAACCCCTAGATATAATGCTCATAAGATGATAACACCCCCCTATTTAAGCTTATAAGGATACCTTTAAAAATGACTGTCACCCCCTTCCTTATATCTATGTTCTTTTATCTAGCATTTACACATCCCCTCCCCTTAGATTAAAGTATTTGAACCTTATTGAACGAAAATAAGTACTTCATGCATGTTACCAAGAAATAGATGGCAAAAGTACCTTATTGAGCGAAAATAAGTACTTCATGCATGTTACCAAGAAATAGATGTCAAAAGTACTAGAAAATCATCATTGTAAATCACCACAATCTACTTGAATCATTATTGAAGCATGTTGGGATCATTTCTTAATATCATTAGATTATTACCATACATGCACTACCGACCCTAACTTAAATTTAAGATTTAATATTCACCTAAGTACATGGCCTTACCCCTACCTTGTAAGATTATGCCTCATTTCAAAAAACCGCCCACTTGTACACTCATGTGATATCACAAGTTTTCTGAGAGTGAATCCCTTGGGTGTGAATGTCAACACATAGCTACTTGATGCATTAAAAGCCACATGGGAGAATGGAAAGAAAGTAGCTAAGCTACATTACTATATCACTCATATCAATCCAGAGTGTTGGGTGACCTATAGGAAACCGGCACCTGAATGTACTCAGCCTTACCTCAGCATACCCATGTCATGAGGATCTCACAGGGCCATAACACAATTACGTACCCGCTCTCACAACCTAAGTATTGAAAGTGGTATATGGGGAGGAGTTGTAGTTGAAAACCGCAACTGCGCCCTATGTGACACCTATGCAGTTGAGGATGAAGAACACTTCTTGATTGTTTGCCTGGCTTATACTCACATCCGATTGAGTTTCCCCATTTATTAGAGGGTTGTACTAGTCTTTTGCAATAGGCTCATCCCCGAAGATTCGGGACTTATGCATGACTTCTTTTTCAGCATTGTCAGAATCTACTTAATTGCCACACTACCCTCTCTCCCTAGGAGGGTGGAGACTTTATATCACTTTTTGGTCCCATAGATCACTATTTGGCCTCCTGTGGATGATAAAATATCATCATCATCATCATCATCATCTCTCTCTCTCTCTCTCTCTCTCTCCCCCAAAGTGACATGCATAGGGAAAGGAAGAATGAGAAAAAACCTCACAAAGAATGTCATTTTACCCATAAATTTACTCATGCTTGGCACACATGAGATGCTAATAGGACTCAAGACTTAATACAGCTACTAAAATTTCACCTACAGACTTTCAAAATACATAGACCAAAGACTCCAAAATCAATTGGAGAAGAATGAATTAACACATAGACCAAATGTGTTTAGAATGTGAGGGCATCTTTGTTATCTCCTCATATACAATTGTGTCATAAAAAACCTCAGCAAAAAGAGGGTAGCATCAATTGCTTGAATTATTTTAACAAGTACTTTGCTATGATGTTTCATCTTGCATCCCATTAACAAAGTTTACCTCTACCACAAATTCATGAAACTATACTTCATATTTTCTAAGCTTCAAAATGACTTCTCTTCCATGCTTAAAGAAGCCGAAGCATATGACCTAAATCAACTATGATAAAACTATGCTTCACATTTTCTAAGCTCGTGAACATAGGCTTCAAAAGACTCCTCTTCTATGCTTAAAGAAGACAAAGTATATGACCTATAATAAAGCTACATATACACCAATTTTAGAGATTAACCCAAAATCGTTAAGCTTTACTTTGTGTGTGTGTGTGTGTGTGTGAGAGAGAGAGAGAGAGAGAGAGAGAGAGAGAGAGAGAGAGAGATCTTAAAGATACACCTACAAAATTCTATGAGTTCGAAATTTAGCAAATATCATTTAATTAATAGAAGTAGAGAAGAGAAAAAGAGTAGGACATAAGGAAGGAGAGGGAATTAGAGAAATGAATATTGTTAAGAGAAAAACCTAAACATTTAAAAAAGCCCTAAATTGTAGATACTGCTGCATCATGTGGCTTCTGTTGGAATTAGGGTTGCAGGAAAGCACACAAAGCTTGGAGAAGAAGAAGCAAGAATGCACACAACACAAAGTGTATTAGATTGTGTCAATGTACAAAGATAAGTTAGCCCTAGAATGATGGGCGTATATACAAGCCGGGGGAAAAAACCTCCTAAAGAGGGAAAAAGTGCCCTGGCGGTCCTAACTGTGTTCACACACATCACTGCCTATGTATATGGCAACAAATCCCCCCTGGGAGTGATGGTGTGAACGAGAGCTGGCACTCATGTATAGGGGAGTGCCATGCCCGAAGTAGATCAATCCACAAAGGGGAGCAAGCCCAAAGCTTTGCGGAAAGCTTCGAACTTCTCACGAGGAAGCGCCTTTGTGAAAAGATCGGCGAGGTTGTCCTGTGTTGGCACATATGCCAAGCTGATCTCTCCTGCTGAGAGTCTCTCCCTGACATAGTGATAATGCACCTCAATGTGCTTTGTGCGAGCATGAAAAACTGGATTTCTCGCAACTGCCAATGCGCTCTGACTGTCAGTGTAGATAGAGGTGGCAGACTCCTGTCTAACACCCAAGTCAGCCATAAGCCGTCTGAGCCACACACACTCAACCGTAGCTGTGAAAGCTGCCCTGTACTCAACTTCACAACTAGAAGTGGCCACAGTAGGTTGCTTCTTGCTCAACCAAGATATGCATGAGCTACCGAGCATGAAACAAAAACCACTTTTGTGGACACTCTTGTGTCATAGCAACCAGCCCAATCTGAGTCCGAAAAAGCATGTAAATCTAGCGGCAACGATCCCCCCTTGGGATAAAATAACCCAAGATGTATGGTGCCACCACTCAAGTAGCGAAAGATGCGTTTAACTGCCTTCCAATGCTGAGACCCTGGGCTATGCATAAACCTGCTCACCTGTGAGACTGCAAACTGAATGTCCGGCCTCGTAATGCATACATAAATGAGGCAACCAACAACTGTCTGATAGAGTGTGATATCAAAGTGATCTCCAACATCATGAAGACTCAACTTCAAACCTGTCTCCATTGGAGTAGCAATAGGCTTGCAGTCTTCAAGGCCAAATCTCCACAACAATGTCTCAATATACTTTGTCTGACACAAAGCAATACCTCCATCACACTGCTTAAATTGTATCCCCAAATAATGATGCAAATGCCCCAAATCTGACATCTGAAAAGAGGCATTCAAATCAGCCTTAAAATCAGCAATATGACTTTCATTTGGTCCTGTGAGCAGCATGTCATCGACATAGAGAGCAATGATTAGATGTACACCATCCACACGTTTAACATACAAAGTGCTTTCTGTTGGACTATTCTGAAACCCATGTGCAGTCAAATATGCATGTATCTTTTCATACCAAGCTCGTGGAGCTTGGTATGAAACCATGTATCTTTTCATACCAAGCTCGTGGAGCTTGCTTTAAACCATATAAAGCCTTTTTCAACCTGCACACTTTATCTTCCTGCCCTCTTTGAACAAAACCACGAGGCTGCGATACATACACCTTCTCATGCAAATCTCCATTCAAGAACGCAGTCTTTATGTCCAGCTGATGTACATTCCAACCATAATGAGCTGCCAATGCACAAATGCTACGAATGGTAGTCATACGACAAGTGGGAGCAAAGGTTTTATCAAAATCAATGCCCTTTTCTTGAGCATAACCCTTTGCAACAAGTCTAGCCTTATAGTGATCAACACTGCTATCTAGCTTTCGTTTCAACTTAAAAACCCACTTACATCCAATGGCCTTTTTACCAATGGGCAAATCACACAAAGACCATGTACCATTCTTCATTATAGCATCATATTCACTTTGCATTGCAGCCAACCAATTTTTTGAATTTTGTGCCTCATCAAATGAAAGAGGTTCTTCCTTTTCACACATACTAGACACAGCCAAAGCATAACAATCTGATGTATAAGAGGCATGCTGAAAACCTGAACGAGTACGACTAGACATAGGTGCATCAATTTTACTATCACGCAAGGTTTGCACCAGCCATTTAGGCATGCCTCTAGCCTGCTCATTTTCAGCCCTATCCTCATGAATTATATCCTGTAAATCTGCATCAGAAATAGGCTGATCTATGATGTCGTTTGAAATCTGCATAGGCTGAATATTTACCTCAATAGGAGTTATATTTGAATTCCCACCTGTAAATAGAGGCAACAATGTATCAAATACATCCCGTGAGCTCACACCTGTCTCTTTGGTACATGATAACAAAGGTTGCACAGCATCTTCCACAAAAACAACATCTCGACTAATCAAGATGCGCTTTGACTATGGATGATACAATCTGTAACCCTTGCTCTCAGCACTGTAACCAACAAAAATGCATTTGACAGCCTTATCATCCAATTTTCTGCGTTGTTGCACAGGCACTAAAGCATAGGCCAAGCAACCAAAGACACGCAAGTGACCAATAGAAGGTTTCCTTCCATGCCAAGCTTCATATGGAGTAATAGAGTGCAAGGCCTTAGTGGGACACCTGTTGAGTACATATGCAGCACACATGACAGCCTCAAGCCAAAACGCACGTGGCAAAGCTTGGCTCTTGACCATACATCGTGCCATCTCCATAAGTGATCTGTTTTTTCTCTCAGCAACACCATTTTGCTGAGAGGTATACGGCACTGTACATTGGTGTTTTATCCCACGACTAGCCAGAAATGCATCAAACTCTTTAGACATGTACTCCCCCCCTCGATCAGAACGGAGGGTGCCCACATTACAATTGGATACATTTTCAACCATAAGTAAAAACTGTTTGAAGCACAAAAACACTTCGGACTTTGCCTTTAGTGGATATACCCATGCATGCCTTGAGTAATCATCAATGAAAGTCACGAAGTACAAGTGTTTACCAAATGACAGAGTTTGCATAGGCCCACATACATCACTATGTACAAGCTGCAATTTGCGAGTGGCCCGCACAGAACCATCCTTTGGAAATGCAGAACGCTGCATTTTGCCCAAAATACAGCCTTCACAAACATGTTTCAATGGTGCCTCAAGAGGGGGCAATGAAACAACCATATCAAATTTCTGCAAACGCAGTAAACTAGCAAAGTTCAGATGACCAAAATGAGCATGCCATAGTTTTGCATCTGAAACTGCCTTTTCATCAGAAACTGCATTTGCTGAATCTTCCACACTTGTCATAAGAATTGAACCTATACAGCCCACGAAACAAGGTGCTAGATACAATAATCGTATCACCAGAAGTCAAATCATGAACAGTACATCTGTCATCCACAAATTTGACTACAAGTCCAAGTCTAGCAAGCGCAGAGATAGACAACAGATTCTTCTTTATCCCTGGCACATACAAAGCATCTGAAAGTGTGAAAGCGCTGCCATTTGCAGCAGTAAGCATAATTTTACCAACGCCCTTCACTGGGTAAGAAGCATTATTGGCACATGTGACAGTATTCTCATTAGGGACAGCCTCAAGAGAAGTGAACATATCACGATGCGAGGTAATGTGCTTTGTAGCACCACTGTCAAAATACCAGACATGAGAGTCAACAGAAACTGCCAAACATGCATCATGTACAGATGGGTCATACTGGCAATACACGCTAAATGCCCATTCTGTATCCTGCACAACATTTGCAGAATCTGCATTTGTAGAAGCATCCGCTATTGTGGCTGCATTTGACTCTTTCTTCTTTGCCTCTTTAGCCTTTAGCTTAGGGCAATTCTTAATGACATGATTATTTGCCTTACAATAGTTGCACCTGATCTTTTTCTTGCCTTTATCAAGAGCCTTCTCAGACTTATTGTTGCTACCTGTGGAAGGAGAAGAAGTTGCAGACCTACTAATAGGAGAAGAAATAGTGGAAGGGGCTGCCTTACCACTTCTTCTCTGCTGCTGAGCAGCAATAAATGCTTGATCAACTGCACGCTGCCTGGCCCTGTTTTGCCTGGACTGCGCTTCTTGCAAGAGTTTGTTGACTAAAGTATCATACTTGACAGCATCAGGTCTATCCTCATTAAGAAGTCTCCATGTGGACGCAAAAGTCTGATATGTCTCAGGTAAAGCATCAAGAACAGTCTGCACAAGAGAATGATCAGGAATAATCTCACCTGCAGAAATCAACTGTTCTTTGAGATCTTTAATGTCAGCAAGAAAAACATTCATGTCATCATCTTCTTGCATAATCTTCAATTCTAGCTCTTTACGCAGGTAAGCGATTTTTGCCTCGTTACAACCTGCATACAAACCAGCTAGAATATCCCAAGCCTGTTTTGCTATTTTAGCTGAACGAATATGTGGGGTGATGTTACGTTTGACAAAAAGTGCAATCAAGGCATGAGCCTACGCATCTTTACCATCCCAACAAGCTTGTTCAGCAGTGGGTAAAACAGCAGCAACAGTAGAGCTACTAGAACCTGCAACATCCTCAACAGATCCTACATCCACAAAACCTGGACGTACATCCGTATCCTGCACAATGTTCCACACTCCTTTTGCAACCAAAACATGCTGCATCATGTATGCCCAAAGTGGGTAGTTGCTGTCTCCATCCAGTTTGTCATCAGCAGATAACATGCGAAATACATCATTGTTGTTATCAACCATGGCCACTGACTGAAACTGATGCAAAAGCTACCTGTAATGAAGCAAAGACTGAATAGAAGACAACTTGTGCTATGTAGCATGGTCCACAATAGAACACGTATGCCTGTTTTGCAGAAAACTACACTGTCGAAATTTCTGCAGAAAATGACGAAAACACCTGTGCAGAACTTGAAATGCAAAAACGGAGCCCGAAACGACCTCAGATGCAAATTCTGAGAACGCCAAGCCCTATGGGCTTATTTGCAGAGTATAGAGACCTGCAACAAGCGCTCGTGAAAGCTCACCTCAATCGGAGAACATGAGTCGGAGGGTGCTGGCGGCGTAGCCCTGAGAGCCGATGCTTGCTCTGATACCAATTGCTGGAATTAGGGTTGCAGGAAAGCACACAAAGCTTGGAGAAGAAGAAGCAAGAATGCACACAACACAAAGTGTATTAGATTGTGTCAATGTACAAAGATAAGTTAGCCCTAGAATGATGGGCGTATATACAAGCCGGGGGAAAAAACCTCCTAAAGAGGGAAAAAGTGCCCCGACGGTCCTAAGTGTGTTCACACACATCACTGCCTATGTATATGGCAACAGCTTCAAACTCATTTTCTTTTTCTTTTCCAAAAGTAGCCATTTGCACTCTATAAAGGCATTATAATACACTCTATTAAGGCATATCTATTAAGACATTATAACATACACATCTAGATAGGTGCTTCTAAATGCATTGTAAAGCTATTTCTTGGTGCATTATGGATATATCTTCATGCATAGGGTTGTATGGTCCCATCAAGTCCAAAGGAGGGGGCAATTCAAAAGTGACCGTGTGTGCACGATACACAATCATAAATATGGATGCTTGTGGGTCACGTAGTGCACATTAAGCCCAAAGGAGGGGCAATTCAAAAGTGAATGTGTGCGCGCACGATACATAACCATAAATATGGGTGCTTGTGGGTGCACATTTTGATGGGTGCTAATATAGCATATTTTTTAAATGAATCCAATTATGAATTCCATTCAAGATCATTAATATGATATAACCAAGTGACCATTTCAAAAAAAGTATCATATTCATGCACTTTACATTATAAATAGCTAATCGAGTCAATGAGAACTCAAAAGAACAACATGATACATTGTTGATCATCATCATGAGTGTGGTGAACCATCCTTCTTGATTATACATTTGAATCCTCATTGAGCATAAAAGAGACAATTGTGGTGGGACAAAACTAATGTTGAAATGGTGATTTGGGTGGTTATCAACACAAATGACATAAAATTATATGCACGTAGCTACTCCGACTCATATTTACTATTATAATATACTACCCAAATGATTAGCTCTTATTGGCAAATGGTTTTTTTAAAAATGGATGTAGCTTTGGTACTATAATATGGGGTTTTATCAACTTAACCATCCTCTATACCTTAAGACATGTGCTTCCTTCTCATCTTCACTTAATTAAAAAGAGGAGAGAGATTTTTTTGTAATATTGTATCCATTGAAGTAGTATGCCACAATCAATGACCCATCACACAATGCTCCATCCTTCTAAGTTTATTTCTTCGTGTGACCAAGCATATAATCTCTTCAAAATGGCCTTCATAAGTTTATATCGTCATGAATCATGATGACAACCCATACCTTATTATGTTAGAACATTGGTGACTTACATAGGAATAGTATTTTTTAAGTACATGCATCTCATAAAAAGTGAGTTAAATAGGTCGAGGGCATTATAAAATAACAAACTTGAAAAATCAATTAAACTCTTGAAAAAGGCATGCATCTCATAAAAAGTGAGTTAAATAGGTCGAGGGCATTATAAAATAACACACTTGAAAAATCAATTAAACTCTTGAAAAAGGCATGTTTTTACAAAAACTATACATTTTTTAATACAACTCACTATTATTAATGCCCATATGTAAATTAGAAAAGGTCATAGTTGGAGCTCTCAACAAGCATGATCATTCATTAATAGTATGAGGGAACAATTTCTTTAATAAGATATGGGAAGGCGAGTTCATTTTTGAGGGGTCAATGAGTTGGGTTAGCTTACATTGTCATTCTTGGAGGCCAATAATATGCATAAATTAAGCAAGTTCATTTTTGAGGGGTCAATGAGTTGGGCTAGCTTACTTTGTCATTCTTGGAGGCCAATATTAAACAAGTGTAGATATTAGCAATTTTGCATGAGAATTGTGTGTATTCTTAAAATTGCAATCTTCATACTTATTCACATGTTAAAACCAATCTTCATTAATTAATCCCAAGAATTTTTAATTCTCTAATAAACATCACTAGAGGATGTGCCATACTAAAGGTGGAAAAGGTACCTAATGCTAAAGGTGGAAAAACATCACTAAAGGATATTCTCTAGTAAAGGTAACCTAATGCTCAAGGTGGAAAAGCCACCTTTAGGCCTCCTTTCATATCAATAAAGGTGGAAAAGCCACCTATAATGCTAAAGGTGGAAAAGCCACCCAGATTCTTTGCCCCATACTACTAGCCTTTACTCCTCCATACCAAGGTCATGTTACTCCCACATTCTTTGCCCCATACTACTAGTGTCTACTCCTCCATACCAAGCTCATGTTACTCCCAAATGAAAATCTTACACGAAGGGTAGCCACCTAGCTTTTTGGCAAATGAAAATCTTAATATATAAGGAAGGTGGAAAAGCCACCTAGCTTCCAATATTCCTATGTTGGACCAAGTTCTTTTTAAAAAAGTACTATAGGTGTGGTTTTCTAGAAATATTATATGTATACTATATAGTATTTCTGGAAAACCGTAGAACCAATACACATTACTACAAGTCTCTTTAACACATCACTATACAAGTCTTCTCATTAATGATCAAAAACTGTAGTGCTTATCACGTTTATCTTATTTTCTAAATGGCTCATCCATACATCCCATATAAATTCAAATCTCACTTTTCTACTCAAATCTTTTAATGGCTCCATGGAGTTCTCCTCCTAATTCAAATCTACTTTATTTTCCAAATGTTCCTATTCTCCTATCAACTCAATTTTATCTTGATCTCACAAATGGCTCCATTTACAATTCCATTAATTGAAAAATCTTGATTAATTAAGTCCTATACCTCAAGCATGGGTTTTAAGAACTACCCTCCCTCCTCCCTCCATCTTGATTCAAGTTTAGTTCCTAATGATTCCATTTATAAATTTTTATTCGCACTTCAAGTTAATCTTAGTCTCCTAAAAACATTGAAGGCCTTGACTTCAAGAACGCCTCCCTCCCTCTCTCTTGATTCAAATTTAGTTCCGGATGAGTCCATTTATTATTTTCCTACCATTTATAATTTTCCTATCACTTTAAGTTGATCTTATTCTCTCTCTCTCTCTCTCTCTCTCTCTCTCTCTCTCTCTCTCTCTCTCTCTCTCTCTCTAGAACCTCTCTCTCTCTCTCTCTCTCCACCTGAGTTTCAAGTCCCACTGTTGGTCGTATATGCCCTCGTGTTGCATTCTACCGACGTAAATATATACATATATACATACATATATATACATATATACATATATACATACACATATATATATACATATATATATATATATATATATATATATATATATATATATATATATCCCCCTCCCCCTAGCTTTATTTGAAAATTTTACTTTGGAGTTAAATGTGCATGTGGTTTTTAAGTTTTTCTAGAGCATAAGAAGATGCTCTTTTTCACTCACTAAGCAAGGCAGTTAGGCTTTAGCACCACCGTGAAGCCATGGCGTTGACGAAGCGAAAAAAAAAAAAGCAGTTGGACACAAGGAAGGGGGGAACTATGAGGTTCCGAATACCCCCGGAATGGGGATCGTCGCGGTTTCCAAAGACGGCGGGCGGCGTCCATGCCAGCCTTGTCCGTCTCAAAGACCATGAGCACTGCAGGCGAATCCTCGCTGCTGCGAACCTTCTCTTTGGGCGGTCCTCCCCCACCTCCTCCTTGGCCATCTCGTAGGTTGTGGCCGCGTAGCACCCCTTGGGCTATGCCCCCTGCGATCCCGACATCGCTCTAGCCACCTTCTATTCCAACCTACCATAACCAAACCGACGACCCAATGCAACTCACACGACGACGGCGACGGCGACGACCCAATGCAACTCACAGCAGCGACGGCGTCGACGGCGACAACCTGACATAACAAAACCGACCCAATGCAACTCACAGCAGCGGCGACGACAGCGACGGCGACGAATTCCAGTCTCGCTGGGCTCTCTTCACCTACGTCACCTAGTTTGGTATTGTTTGTCTCCTGCACACGTGTCAGCACGCTTGCACACACGTGCCAACCAACGTCACACTCCAACGCAATCTATCTATTGAGGTCACACCATGGGACAATTCTCGTTATGTCTTTAAAAAAAAGAAAAGGATACTTTAATATTAAAAATATTTAGTTACAAAAGGATGAGACTGTAGCCTGTGTGCAATAGGCTACATTATGAGAAGTTGACTCTTCGCACTATCTAGCAAAAGGGCCAATTAGAATTTTTTGCTCTGTTACTACAAATGCCTCCACCGTTCACTTAGGGCATTGCATATGCGAACAGACGACGAAAGACTAACTGATTCCTGGCTGACCACAACTGTTGTTGCAGCATAGAGTAGCGTATCCACGGCCATATACTTACTAAAGCTGGGTTAAAGAACTTGGTATCTCCCAACAATGCGTGCTTCCATGTGAACTGATGTTGCATACCCTGACTCTCTAGCCGTTTTCTTGTTCCTCTCCATAGTGCCTGAGTGAATGGGCAAGCCCAAAACACATGGAATGCATCCTCCTTATGAGTGTGACAAACACAATGGAGACACTGGGGCCCAGTGGGCTAGTCTGTCCCTTGTGGGGAGTTTCAAGTGGAGCAGTCTCCAGAGAAAGATGTTGATGCGAGGGGAGGGAGTTGCTGTCCACACTGCCTCCATGCGTCGGGCCCAGATTCCATTCGAGCTTGGGGATTTCCACTTGTGTGCTAACTTTCCAAACCAGTGGATTTGGGAAGCATACATGTTGGCTCTCTTCAAATCCGGGGGTGCTTTCCCTTTGTTGGAGGCCCAATTGGCGAGCTAGTTGTCACTCTTCAAGCATTAAGCCGTAGGCCAGGGTGGGAGGGCATCTGCTGTGCAGACAACTTGTAGAATAGCAAGTGCAGGGTTGGAGAGACCAAAGTTTCAGTCAATGACATCCTACTCCAGCCATGTAAGATTCCTCCCTCCAGCTTTTGAGATGTAAAGGTGTAAGAACCTCCCCTTTAGTCTTTGTAATCATCCTCTATTTCAGAATGCAAGAAAACATTGTTTTTCCTTGTTTTTGGTCTAGAGAGAGAAAATATTCCAGAGAGAGGTAATACAGTTTTGGAATATTTTTGGATAAGTATTTTCTTCCAGTCAATAGGAAGAGATTCCCTGAAACAGAATCTTAAAAAGAGTTTTCCAATGTGAATTAGAAATTAATTGAATATGTGTATTAGACATCTTGGCCTAGGGGTATATAATTTCAGAAAATTTTGATTAAGGTCCAAATAGTGTTCAAAAAGGGCCAAAAAGGTTAATCCAAGTGTTGGAATAAGAAAAAGGCAAAGAATAAAAGAAAATCTCCCAAAAAATGAGTAAATTGTCACATAAGATGAAGAGTTGACTAGTACTGGGGTTTATTAGTAAAAAAATATGATTTATTAGTATAAAAATGGAATTTTGACACCTCAGGATGGGGGGAGAGGGCTCATGAAAGAGGTGCCAAAATCACATCAAGGGGGCATTTTTAATTAAAAAAATAAGATATTTCATCTCTCCTCCTTCAAACCAAATAAAAAAAGCGAGCCAAACTAGTCTAAAACTTGTCCAAAATGGATCAAACTGAAGCTGGAAGCCTCTAGATTCTAGTTGGACTTGGTTGGTGGCCTCCCTCTCCTATAAATAGACCCCCATTCCTTTGTATTTTTATATTGGAGTAACTCTATGCTAGTGTAATTTTCAGTTTAGTATATTTCTATTATCTCTCTACTTTGCCTCTCCATTGTGAAGCTTTGGGGCTTCACTAATCCTCTTCTTCTCTTGGAGATTACCCTCTTTTACTTGGTGGCCAAGCTTCTTCTTTGAGGGCTTCACATTTCCCTAAAGAATCAAGCCAAAAACCAAGGGTAAGCCTAAAATAATGGTGTTTTACTCTCTTCTAAATGGTAATCTTCTTCCCAATCCCTCTAATGCTTGGGAAGCATTTTAATCTATGGTTTCTTCTTTTAAACCATGCTTTTATTGATTATATTATTTAAATGGATTAGTGCTAATCTTTTATGCTTAAATGTAATGTTTTTGATTTGTAAATCTCTCTTTTTGTAAGAATACTCACCTTTATGGATTAATCCTTCTTGGAAGGATAGATCTTCGTCCAAATCTCATTTTCTTAACCAAAACTCTAGGCCTAACAAGCTAGAGATGGAGATTAAGCACTTTCATGATTTTTAATCTAATTAAAATGAGGATTAGTTCATTTATGTTTGTTTTATGTTTAGAAAATTCATATTTATTTATTCTAAAGCGAAAGAGAGATTGTGCTAACATTCTTATAATTATTTTCATATGGAAGTCATATTTAGGTAATTTTTCTTAAATAAACAAGGTACTTAAATGTAATTATGTTTATGTTTAAGCTTAGATTTATGTATAAACTAATTTTTATGTTAAAAGGTTTATTTTAACCATTTTTAATTCATAGAAAATACGAAAAAGTTATGGCAAAATTTTATCACTGAAAAAATAAAGGTTTATGCATAAATAATTTTTATTCTAAAAGAGGAACTTTGAGTATTATTATTTCATAAAAAATGCAGGAAAACTATGGCAGAATTTTTCTTATTAAAAAATTATTTTTTTGTATAATTATTTTTATGCTAAAAGTGGAATTTTAAGCATTCTTATTTCATAGAAAATATGGGAAAGTTATGGTAAAATCTTTATCATTAGAAAATGAAATTTATGCATAAATAACTTTTATATCAAAAGTGAAATTATGAGTATTATTATTTCTTAGAAAATGTGGGACAGCTATGGAAAAATTTATATCATTAGAAAATGAAATTATATATAATTAATTTTATGCAAAGAATCTTCCCAAACTAGCCAATTCAACTTGCATAGGGTTCCCTGATTTTTGTTCTAAGATAGCTTATGCAAGCATCCAGGGGAAATGAATGAATGAGTACTGCGTGAATCAATCAAAAGCTTAAATGGCTTACCCTCATACTCCGCTGGAGTATGGATGACAGAGAATTGACGATTTGGCCATTGGTTCTCAATTGCGGCATAAATCTAACCTCTTTTCTCTTCCACTACTTCTGACCTCTTTTCTCTTCCACTACTTCTGCTATCATAACTGGTCTGGCTGCTGCTACTGCAGATTGGGACGGAACTCTTTCTCTTTGGTTACCCCAGTTTTGGGAGGGAGTTCTGAGATTAGGAGTTTTGAGCATTATTCATTTGCTAGAAAAATAAAGAAGGTTATGCACAAATTTCTAGATTTATTCAATTTATGAGAAATATGGAAATGATTCACTTAGATAAAAATGAATTAGTGTTTATGCTGAAAGAGGAAATATGGGTATAATTGATTTTGTAAATCCCATGAGATCGTATGCATAAATCTTTTATTCAGAAAGAGGAATATTGAGTATATTTTATTTTAAAAAAATTGAGATAAGAATGAGAAAATATTCATGGGAATGCATCGAGAAATCATGGGATAAAATTTTAATTAGAAAGAGAAATCATGAACATAATTAACTTTTGGAATTACGAAGTATATGTCTAAATTCTCGAAAAGTAGAATCTTGGAGTACATTCTGAATGGGAAAAGGATTTCCTAGAAAGAGACTAGAAACACACTTAGTTGGATGAATATGAATACTTATGAGACTTATCCTAGATTCACTGGGAAAGGAATCCGAAACTCTTGAAAGGATCGAGGATCCAAAAGAGAATGGAAATTTAGACTTAATTGAATTGAGTCGAGAAAAGTTGTCTTTAACTGAGCCAAGTAATGGTCGAGACATAGAAAGTCCTGTCAGTATAAAAAGTAGAGTAACTGTACTTTTAATCTGGTTGATGTGGGATGATGTGAATGAATGTGGGAATGATGTGAACGGATGTGAATTGATGTGGGATGATGTGAATGGATGTGAATTGATGTGGGATGATGTGAGTGGATGTGAAAGATGTGGGATGATGCGAATGGATGTGAATTGATGTGGGATGATGTGAGTGGCTGTGAAAGATGTGGGATGATGTGAGTGGATGTGAATTGATGTGGGATGATGTGAATGGATGTGAATTGATGTGGGATGATGTGAGTGGATGTGAAATGATGTGGGATGATGTGAATGGATGTGAATTGATGTGGGATGATGTGAATGGATATGAATTGATGTGAGTGGATATGAAATGATGTGGGATGATGTGAATGGATGTGAACTGATGTGAAATGATGTGATGTGAATTGATGTAGAAAAATGTGGGATAATGAGAAATGACATGGAATGATATGGGATGATGAGAAATGATGAGGAATAATGTTGAAGGATGTGGAATGATGAGGAAAGATGGGAATTTTGTTCAGAACTGTATTTGTATGTGAAATGTGTTTTTTAAAGATTGTTTTATGTCAAGAATGTTGGGGAAGCATTTTGACTATCTTGTGGAATGAGGTCGTGGCCTAAGTGAAAAGGTTGCAACAGCTGACAGAGAGTCAATGAAGGATGTCTCGTGCGTGGCAAGGTTGGTGGAGGTCTTGACCAGCCTCGATTCGATTAAAATGGTGAGCTCTCGGTACGGTGGATGAGGGTCCAAGGAAGCGGCCTATGAGTGAAGCGCTAGGTGACCTACGAAAGAGCCTAGAGGGTGCTGACCATACGGTGCTAGGGCTCTGGGTCACCGAGGATACCCACGTGTGCGATGAGGAAAAAAATGAGTTGGAGTTGTTTTCTGAACACGGGCATGGATCTGGTCGATTAGCCTTGTTGGTCTTCAAACGGATGAGTTCATGGCTCTTTTACATGGATCTTGTTGATTGATCTAGCTGATCGTCAATGGAGAGTCTATATGGATTTTATATGATTATACTCCTAGGTACTATGGGCTAGGAACTATTGAAAAGGCCCTTGAGTGAATTGGTGGTGAGCGTTCTGGTTGTCGATGATGCCATAAGTACCATGAAGAAGGAATGAATGAAATTTAGATTTTATGGTTAGGAAGTAGAAAATTTGGAAATGGACCTGGAAATGGAATGGAAGGTCAAGATGGAATTTTTCATGGGAAAAGGATATTGGGAGTTCATTATATGTGATGAGACCGAGACACAACCTATTGGGTGTGTAAGTGGTGTGTCTATTTAAATTTTGCATGAGAGTCGACTAGGGGGCCTAGGAACTCTTTTCCCTGGTACTCTGGACAAAACATAACCAAATTTTTACAACGGATCCTATCAATATAGTGGTTGGGCGGTTGGCTAACCCATGGGATTGGCTGGACTGATGGATTCCTATAATAAAATTCAATTTTGTTCAAGTTACGATAGTTGAAGTAAGTCACATGATAATCCTTGTTCTATGGAAAAGAATCAATGGCTCTGCCTCTTTGATGGGAAAAAAGCGTTGGTCTCTATGAACCAAGTGCAAGTTCCTTCCTTAATTCGGCCATGTGACCTGCGGGGTGAAAGATCCCTGCCCCCTTCGCGTTTGGGGGTGCTTATAGTGGAAGTAGCACTTCTTGGGTGGGGTAGGGCCTCTCACTCGAGGCCTCGCCTATGGATGTCTGGACAAGAGAATAATCCAAAGGTTCTTCCAAAACCGAACCCGAAAAACTTCCCTCGCCTGGAAAGCACGGGCGATTCCTCCACGATATTTTTACTCTAACGTAGTCAAGGTCATCATTGAACAAACTGATTTGACCGAACATGTAAGTCACTTGGTCAGATTAAGGAAGAAACTTGCACTTGGATCATAGAGACCAATGCTTTTTTCCTCATCGTCTCGAGAGAGGCACAACCATTGATTCTTTTCCATAGAACAAGGACTGTCTGGGATTTACTTCATCTATCGTACCATAACAGAATTGAGTCTCATTTTAATGATCCATCAATCCAGCCTAACCCCATCCAGGTGTCCCATGGGTTAGCCAACCACCCAACCACTGTAGTGATGGGATCCAATTAGGAATTTATGTGTGATAATCTAAGCGCAAAATTTGGCACATCTTCGCATGAAAACTTTATGCATATGCATGACTCGAACAAAAACTTCCCCAGTGCGCCCAACGAAGAGTGTTCATGGTATTTTGTGCTACAGTGGGGGAAGAAGGGCATGCCTCTATGTTTGCAGGAATGTTGGCGAAGCGGTCAGGAGGTGGGGTTTCAAATAATTTCCTATTGAAGAAATCTTGCTTTTGTCTCTCTTCCTCCTTTCCGTGGCCTTCCTGGTTGCTTCAGCAGCAACAGCTATTACTGCTAGTTCCTCTTTGGTTGGACTAGGGGACAGAGGGGCCTGTTCAGTGACTTTGGGCTCTTGGTGTTGCCTCTTTGCAGGTGGGGGGTTGGGAGAAGTTGATGGAGGGGGTAGAGAGGTGATTGGAGCATTGGGGCTGCTAAGTTGGATGCACGGGCAACTCCTCCCACTCGGCCGTGTAATAAAGTACTCGGGTTAACAAAGTAGCGGTTGCCAGCTTCCATTGTGGGTTGGAAGAGCAGACTGAATGCAACTCCCAAAAAAGATAATCTGCCCAATTGACCATTTGACCTTGGTGCACGTGTGCCAAGGTGGTCAAGCTGCATTGGCTGAAGTGATCTGTCCACCTGGTGGTGAGCAAGAACTATAGAGCTGTGGTCGGCATGAAAAGATCCTCCTGAGTATTATTGGCCCATTCCACACCATCCTTATTGGGGCTTCCCTTGTATAATCCCCTGGTTAGCTTAGGTGCGTTGGTGAGCTTGACATATGGGTGGTCCATGTGGGGGAGTGCTAAAGCATCTGTGATCAATTCTGCACTGATCTGAACCTAGTGTCTCTAGCCCTTGTTATCCAAAACTTCACTCGTATGTTGATTGGCGTCGTAGGTTTCTGTGAGGTACAAGCTATTGGCTACAAGGTTGGCAGTTTGCCTAGGCCAAGCTGCTCCAGCTTTTGTACAACTGGAGGATTTGAGGCTATGGCCTTGTAACTTGGTCCAGTAATCCCCCCTAATTTTAATCCAATTATAATCTAGAAGGCAAAAAAAAGATTTATGGTAAGTTAGAAGGCTTTCCCTAAGGTCATCAAGAAAGTTGCCAAAATATAATTATAGGCTATAGCCCAAGGTTTACTGTATTTAATTAAATGCAAGAGTCATAGACTAATGTAGTAGATCATTTTCAAAGGTTTCTCCATATATTAATAAATACCTAGCCTATGTATGGTTGACAATAAGATTAATATAGGTATTTGGGCAATTAAGAGTCACTAAGGTTGAAAAGGACATGCCTATTTGATTTAAATAATACTTTTGCTTACTGTTAATTGATAGAGAGCTAAAATGTAAAAAAAAGAATGAAATTGAGAGACAAGGGTTCAATTGTACAAAAAAGGACATATGTACTTTAATTTTTTTTAAATACAAACAAGGCTTGAATCACCTACTTGTAAATGTGTCCAAGCTTGAGGTATGGGTGGTGTTGTAGGGCATAGATGTTAGATCACCGTAACACCACTCTACGGGCGTTACCACAGGAGGGAACGCCCTCTGGCTCACCACCCAGCCATAGAGGAAGAATGAGGATTGCCCCTCATCCCCCAGGCTATATAGTGTGTGGCCTGCTGTCCACACTAGCCTGGCCGTCCATGACTCCGCATGGGCATCCTCTCCCACTGAACCCCGGATGGCAACATCCTCGGCGCTCTGGCCGAGGCGTTGATGCTAAAGCCTCGTGTGGCCATCCCCGGTCTGCCGCTGTCGGTCACAGGCGTTACAGCCTACGTGACATTACCCCCCCCTTAAGAAGAGTTTTCGTCCTCGAAAACAAACTGGGGAAACCTCTTCGAAATTGCACTACGGCATTCCCAAGTAGCTACCTCCTCATCTCTGTCTGTCCATTTAACAAGTACCTCCTGGTACACTTTATGTTGGGTTTGTCTGTCATGATACTCTAGAATCTTTTCAGGTTCATGTGGTATCTTTGGTGGCTCTATCAAGTCCACCAAAAATCTCTGGAGAAACTACGTTCTCTAACCCGTGAACTGATTTCTTCAATCACTGACATGGAAGACAGGATGGACTTGAGAACTCTCCGGTAACTCAAGTTTATATGCTACGTCCCCAATCTTCTTAAGGATTTTAAAAGGACCACAATATCTCGGAGAAAGTTTATCACACTTCTCCGTTTTCATGGTTTCTGACTGCACAGGAACCTTAAGGAATACAAAGTCACCTTCTACAAGGTCACCTTTCTACGTCCTTTATCCGCATAAGTTTTAGCGCGATCCTGAGCTCTACGAATGCTCTCACGTGCGGCTCTGAGCATATCATTCATATCTTCAAGGAAATCCTTGACAGATTGAATCTTCTCCTTTTCTAGGCCTACAGCCACCATCGGAGATCTCGGCTAGAATCCATACATTAACATGAATGGTGTAAATCCAGCCGCCCGCCGCTGAGTGTTTGGAGCTGTTATAGGCAAACTCCAATAAGGGCAAGTACTCTTCCAAATTAGATTGCTTCTTACTAACATAAGAACGCAACATATCCTCTAGAATTTGGTTAACTCTTTCAGTTTGACCAATCAGACTCTGGATGATTTGCCGTACTCATACTCAGAGTAGTATCCAACTTTTTGAAGACTTCCCTCCAAAAATGACTGTTGAATTTTCTATCTCTATCCGACACTATATCTACAGGCAGGCCATATAGCTTGTAGAGATGTTCAATAAAGAGTTTTGCGAACTCTGGCATTTTAACAGTTTTCTTTGTGGCGATAAACTTTGCCATTTTAGTTAACCTGTCCACTACCACCCACATCGAGTCATTCCCTCGACTCGTCTTGGGTAAACTGGTAATGAAATCCATGGAAGTGTTTTCCCATTTTCCTTGAGGAATCTCTAGCGGATGGAGTAGTCCTCTAACCTTAAGACGTTCGTGTTTATTGACCTGGCACTTACTGCATTTTAGCACATAAGTCTGGACGTCCTTAAACAAACTAGGCCAATAAAACTGTCTTTTTACTAGTGCATAGGTCTTCTGAATCCCGGGATGACCTGCACTTGGACTATCATGACTTTCTTTAAGAATTTGGGCCCGAAAGTCACCAATAGTTGGTACACATACTCTACCCTTGTAGAGTAAGTACCCGTCATCAATGGAGTAATTAGCATATTTCTCCCCCCGACGAAGTTTATCACTCCCCTTTGAAGCCGTGGCAGTCAAAGGTGATGAAGGGCCTACGTCAAAGCTCTCTGGCTCCAAACTATACCCAGAAGACATGGCTAATCTCTCCGGACTAACTCTTGCTTCCCTTCCCGTTGCACCTTCGGCCAGTCTCTCTGGACTAGTAATCCGTGCCAACGAGGGAGGTGGTCACGTCTGTGAAGAAGTGCGTATGCGTACAGCGCGCCAGACCTCTGTAAAAGATGGATCGTGCTCACATAAACCACGTAGTGACTCCAAGAAATCATTCTTGATCACCTTGAGCTTATCAAAGCTCTTCTGTTGGGCTTCCCCCCAACTAATGTTTTTAGTTTTTAACCGTAACTGGTCAGTCTTCATCAACAGGACTGGGATCTTCGCGTAGTTCTTCACATACTGTTGGTAGAAACCCGACATGCCAAGAAAAATTTGCATTTCCTCGAGATTCTTCGGTACTGGCCATTTAAGAATAGCCTCTACTTTTTCTAGCTCCATCCGCATACCATCGGCGGATATAATATGGCCAAGGTAGTGAATTTCTGTTTCAAAAAATTCACATTTGCTCTTCTTTGCAAATAGTTTATGCTATCGGAACAACTCGAACACTAGACGCAAATGCTCTATGTGTTCTTTTTGTGTCATTGTACACAAGAATATCATCTAGGAAAACTACTATGAATTTTCCTAAATATGGACGTAAAATGTTGTCCATCAGCGTCATAAACGTCGCTAGAGCATTGGTTAGCCCAAATGGCATAACCAAAAACTCAAAATGCCCGAAATGGGTCCTAAATGTTGTCTTCGCAACATCTTCTGCTTTAATTCTAACTTGATGATACCTTGATCTCAGGTCTACTTTTGTGAAGTATCTCGATCCATAGAGTTGATCAAACAACTCATCCATGCGTGGCATCGGATACTTGTTCTTAATCGTTATCTGATTAAGAGCCCTATAGTCTGCACATCCGCATAGATCCGTCTTTCTTCTTTACTAGAAGAATAGGCGATTCCCACACGGACTTGAACTAGGCCGAATAAAGCCTTTGTTCAAATATTCCATCAATTGTTTTTCCACCTCCTGTGCCTCGGAGTGGCTTAATCTATAAGCAGGTTCTTATAGGTTTTGATCCTGGCATAACTTCGATGCCATGGTCTACTTCTCTAGATGGTCTTACGAATATCATCTAGGAAAACTACTACGAATTTTTCCAGATATGGACGTAAAATGCTGTCCATCAGCGTCATAAACGTCGCTGGAGCATTGGTTAGCCCAAATGGCATAGCCAAAAACTCAAAATGCCCGAAATGGGTCCTAAATGTTGTCTTCGCAACATCTTCTGCTCTAACCTGATGATACCTTGATCTCAAGTCTACTTTTGTAAAGTATCTCGATCCATAGAGTTGATCAAACAACTCATCCATGCATGGCATCGGATACTTGTTCTTAATTGTTATCTGATTAAGAGCCCTATAGTCTATGCACATCTGCATAGATCCGTCTTTCTTCTTTACCAGAAGAATAGGCGATGCCCACAGACTTGAACTAGGCCGAATAAAGCCTTTGTTCAAATATTCTGTCAATTGTTTTTCCACCTCCTGTGCCTCAGAGTGGCTTAATCTATAAATAGGTTTGCTTATAGGTTTTGATCCTGGCATAACTTCGATGCCATGGTCTACTTCTCTAGATGGTGGTAAGCCATCTGGCAAATCATCAGGAAAAACATCATGAAATTTCTCTAATAAATTCATTAAAGTATCTACGTACTTTTTCTTTAATGTCTCTTTCACCTTGGATTTTTTCTTTTTTGAATCGCATGCATGCCAAACAAGGTTTTCAAAAGTGGGTCTCGTCCAAGGCTATTTTGTTTTCCTTGTTTGTCTACGCAAACATCATTTACAATTTCATCTACGGAAACAGAATTTAAAAGAGGGTAACAAGCTATACCTCTGCTATCTGGTCTCTACGGGGATCGTTGTGCACAGCTCCATGGAGAAAATAAGTGGTGTGGCGGGGATAGTACGGTCACCCTCTGCAGGGTAATGACACTACCTCCATGCTCAAAACGTAGCGTATTATGTAGGTAATTCCGAGCTAGACTAGGGCCCAAGCCATACAGCCACTCCCTGCCTAGATATACGTCTGCTCTGGCTAAGTGCATGACCTGAAAGTCAAGCGGAGCCTCGTAGTCCTGCATAGATAATGGGACCCCCAATACTACAGTATTCCATACCGTTTTGTCATACATGTTGGTTAGGCCAACAGTATACTCATGATCGCTCTGGGTCTCAGTCAACCTCAACTTCTTGACTAACGAGTAGTTCAAGAAGTTGTGGCTAGCTCCATCATTGATAAAAACTGTGACTCTACGGCCACCTATGGTGCCATACATGCGCACCATGTCATGCGGACCTACAGTAGGCTGCCACATCGCTGGTGTCACTGAACAAGCGTGATGCTCATCTCACAATGACACACTGTCACCTCTCTGAACTCTGCAGAACTGAGAGGGAGTCTCTGCACTGTATGCAACTGCCTAGAGGATTTACCATCTCTTTTGGGCTCGTTGCCACTCGTGCTGGCTTTAGGCTTTGGACACTCAGCCTTCATGTGCCCTACATCGTTGCAAATTAAAGCATCGATTTTTCTTTCGCGCTTTAATATACTGCTCTTTCTTTTGGATTTCGCTCTCTTTTCTTCCTGGATGGTCGCGGTTTTTTAGACCAATGACTACCATGTCCTTCCTGGTCCATCCTATCCCCCTGCTTATCACTGTGGAACCCTTTTCTTTAAGGCCTGACCTCCTCTTCTCACTACCCTCGGCCCTACTCGAACCACCACACACACTACGGCGCTTGATGTCATCAAATATCTGCGCATACTTAATTGCCTCTGCTAAGTCTTTAGGCTGTAAGGGCTCTACGTAAAGGTAATCATCATTGAGGCCTCTTTTAAAGCCTCGCAATGTCTGGAATGCATCGATCCCCTTTAGCTTGAGTACTATTTCCCTATAGTCTGAGATGTACTGAGTCAGGGATTTGTTCTCCATCAAGCACTTGTCCCATAACTCCCAGCTTCTCTCCGCCTCATTAACAGGAAAAAACTCTTTTTGAAACATCATTTCAAACTCTGTCCAAGTGGCAGGACGAGTTGTCAAACTCATCCACCACTTGTACACTTTGTTGGTTAATGAGAGGCTAGCCTCTACGGGCTGTATCCGACTAGGTTGCTGTCGCAGTAGCGCGTGCAAGTCTGACCACTTCGTTAGAAACATGTTGACCGAGTCCTTGTTTCTCTCCTTCTCCTCGCCACCAAAACTAGGCGGCTTCAAGTCTTTCAATAATGACGAAGCTGTCTCTACGGACGGCCCCGCAGGCGCATCGACGGCCTGTACTCCTGCAACAACCACTGGCGAGGCTACGCTCACCTGTGCTGCAGAAGCTCGTCTATCACGAGGAGTCGGAGTACTAGCCAAGGCGGTTGTCAGTGCATCTAACCGTGTGGAGATGCTCTGTAGCATCGTGACTAAGTCAGCCTGGACTTTATCCATATTGTTCAGTTTTGCATTAAGATATTTAAAAAGTCCACTAGAGAGCTCCGTCTCTGTCAGGACATCGACAGGGTCCAATAGGTCATAATCGTCGTAGTCATATTCCAAGAGGTCCTCCTCGGTCCCCTCAGCGACGTTGGTGTTCATGTCATCTGGCTCATCGGCTAGAAAGGGGTCATCTGCTATACTGCGGCGGTGGGCAGCCGCTGCTGCTGCAGGCTCGCTGGGTCCTAAGGCGGGGTCAACAGACGAGGAGGGCACTAGCGGATCACGCGTGATCGATAAGCGCACTCCGGACCGGACAACGGTCGGGCGTATACGGCCTGACAATTCGGTTGGGGTCAAACCCGCGATCGAGGACAATACACCTGAAAACTCTAGAGAAGTAGAAGGCGGTGGGGACACACTATGCCTAGCAGACATCTTTAATTCTTTTTTCTTCGTTTTGTTGTTTTTTTTTTTGCTTCTTATACTTTTCCATAGCCCGTTTACAGCCTCAAGCGAGAACTCAGAAATTACAAAAAAAAACGCTAATAAAATGAGCAGTGGTGGAGAGAGAATAGTCACCCCCTTACGGTCGCCTGCGCGTGTCGTCGACTGTCGATTTGTGTTGCGTTGCGAGCCTCTACAAGCGTCGCTACTCCGGGATGCTCCGATCTGAGAGAAAGGTGCCTGCAATGGAGCGCTTGGGTGTGTGCAATGGAGAGAGAGAGAGAGAGAGAGAGAGAGAGAGAGAGAGAGAGAGAGAGAGAGAGAGAGAGAGAGAGAGAGAGAATTCTTCCTTCCAGCTATGGCCGCCTCCCTCCACACACTCGATTGTAGAGATAAGGATAAGATTTTATTCAATGGTTGAAAACCATTGAGTGGGCTCCGGTCCTCGGTCACGCACGGACCCTGACCCTTTGCTCTGATACCAATGTTAGATCACCGTAACACCACTACGGGCGTTACCACAGGAGGGGATGGCCTTTGGCTTACCACCCAGCCACCATAGAGGAAGAATGAGGATTACCCCTCATCCCCCACAGGCTATATACTGTGTGGCCTGCCGTCCACACTAACCTAGCCGCCCATGACTCCGCATGGGCGTCCTCTCCCACTGAACCCCGGATGGCCACGTCCTCGGCGCTCCGGCCGAGGCGTTGATGCTAAAGCCCCGTCTGGCCATCCGGTCTGGTCACAGGCGTTACAGCCTACGTGAATAGAGAAGGCCTCCAAATCCAAGAAAAACTCTACGTCTATTTCTTCCTTGGAAACAGTGCCTCCGCAAGCCAAAAAGTGATGCAAACAAAGTTATAGGGTACTATGGCATGTAAGGGGGTGTAAGGTAGTAATGTAAGGGGGTGTAAGTTTGACTAGTTATAGGGTACTATGGCATGTAAGGGGGTGTAAGGTAGTACTGTAAGGGAGTTTATGAACAAAATACCTACATCTAGGCTCCAAGAAGGAGTCATGTGAGAAAAGAAGAGATGGGGGGTTCCTTTTATAGCTTGGCAACACACCCTATGCATGTAGATGACCCACATATGGTATAACACACCATGGACATTAGTTCACTACTACACTAACTCGAGTAAATGAAGGCTAGAGGTGACAGTTTGAGTTGAACTAATTGAAAAGAGTGAGTCCACTTTTAGTCCTCACTTTTTGACCGTGCATGAGCCACAATGCAGCAGTAATGCAACTAAGAGAAGGGAGCCCGACATCACCCATGCAATACCATTTATCAAATACCATTACCTAAAACCATTTGTAAGTTTAATCCACTATGGTTTCCACTAAACCATGGTTTTTGGACCTTTGACCATTTAACCTTAGACCTATTTAACCTTAGACCTATTTAATTTATGTGCACACATTAGACCTTTGACCATTTAACCTTAGACCTATTTAATTTAACCTTAGACCTATTTAATTTATGTGCACACATTAGACCCTTTTTTGATTAATTATTTCTCTATGGTGCTAAACTCATTATTTCTAACCATGCACATAACCTTAGGGTAATTCCTATACTATAGACTTAAATATGGACTCATATTGTATAAATTCCCTTAGGGTCAGGGTGCCCATCACACATATATGTGCACATACACGAGCATAAAATTTCGACCTAAATTCATTTTTCTTTCCATGAGAACCTTAGACAAATTAACCTAATGAATTTCAATATAAAATAAGATCTTAAATTAATTATTTTTCTCATAAATTTTCTAAACCACTTAATTCTAATTTACACATTTTACACTGTTTATGTGCACACACATGTGCACATGTGCTCCCCCAAGCCTTTTTTTTTTTGTGCAGGCAATCCTTAATATTTAGGGTCAAAACTAATGTTTCAAGTTTAATATAATTTTTTATAAGGCTTCTACCTAACTAAGAGTAAAATTTTCCATAGGTACACCTTCATTTTTCCACATTTTTTCTCTCCTTTAAAAAAAGCACAATTTTACCCATTTAAGCCAAAAAAATAATTTCCTAATCATTTACTTTTACAAGGTTAGGAGGGATCTTACATTCTCCCACACTTAAGCATCGAGATGTCCTTGTCTTGTGAAATAGGTTAGGAGGGATCTTACATTCTCCCATACTTAAGCATCGAGATGTCCTTGTCTCGTGAAATAGGGATAGTCCTTGAGACATGCGAGAATTGTGTGGAAAAACCAATGGCGGCATACTATTGCACATCATTGCTTATATTAATAAGCATGAACAGGTAATGTTCATGGATGACAATTGTAGGCTAAAGACCTAGTGATGTGTAGTATGGGGGTGTAGTATGGGGGTACCAGCGGGACATAGTGGGGTGCGTGCGTATGGGGTGTGGCTGGCAAGGTACACACTGGTGGACGCTTGGGGTTACTTGTAGATAATGGTTGGGAGGTTAAACATGGTATGCTAAGCTAGGTTTTGTTGAGCTATTTTTGGAGTTCTTCTTTTTCTCTCTCATGTTTTTTGCATGAGGCTAGTTTTCACAAAGCTATGTTGCCTTGCATGGAGGTCTCACATTTGGTATCAAAGCTAAGAGATTTTTTCTTGGCTATGGGAGAAAGCATGTTCCGTCCTTCTTCCTTTGGAAAAGAACTACCACGCCCCACGGGATACAGTAGGCTTGATGAAATTTTATTTTAAAAGTTGCTTTCATTGCTTCTTAAGTTAAATTACTTCAAGTACCACCATGTTATAAGCTCTTCGTGTAGAGCTCGCTCAGCTCTGAGTACAAGGTCTATCTTATGATCCCCTTCTAGGGTTGGGGGCATTTCAGTCAATTCTTGAGGGAATACATATACACATTCACTCCACCATTTAGATTCAAACAAACCTAAGTATTTTCTATAACAAGATAAATTGCTTCTTTCTTCCTAAGCCTTTTACCAACTATAACTTTAGAGACCCAATGACTCCAATACCTTGGACCTTATTTTGATGAAGATCGAAAAAAAAAGAAATGGTTCCCTTATGACAGTGTATATAAGCCAATCCATTCTGAGAATTCCATTATAAATTCCTAAAGTAAGACTTTGAATTTTCATTCAATGGAGTTTTCATCTAAAGTAAATTTAAGGTTGTCCATCTTATGGCATGTGAGTAAAAGTTTCCCACCACTGACTAATTCGACTTGCATTGGTTTACCTTGTTTCTAGTCTATCTCTAATTTTCACAAGTAGGCAGGCAAAATGAAAGAATAAGTGCTTCCAAAATCAATCAAAAGCTCAAATTGCTTACCTTGATAGCTTGCAGGTGCTCGAATAATAAAATATTATTGATTTTAGCCTTGATGCTCAATGGCTGCATGAATCCTACCCTTATTATCTCCTTCCAAGTTGGCCATAGTGATAGCTCGAGCGGCCAACTGATTGAGCTAAAAAATTCCTTCTTTGATTCTCCCATTTCACGAACGGAGGGCCTTGATAACTTAGACAAATTAATTTCAATATAAAATAAGATCTTAAATTAATTATTTTTCTCATAAATTTTCTAAACCACTTAATTCTAATTTACACATTTTACACTGTTTATGTGCACACACACATGTGCTCCCCCAAGCCTTATACATATATTTTTTGTGCATGCAATCCTTAATATGTAGGGTCAAAACTAACCAAGTTTAATATAATTTTTTCTAAGGCTTCTACCTAACTAAGAGTAAAAGTTTCCATATGTACACCTTCTCATTCACATATTATCTTAATTTTAAAAATTAGAAACATCCTTTGTATAGATCTTTAGCACCCTTTACTAAGAGTTGTGGATCTTTACCACCCTCTTTAGCAAGAGTTGCAAAATATTCTACTTTAGGTATAATCCCCTTTTGTCTTAATCGTTGTGAAACTCGAAGTTCCAAATTGATATATAAGACTCTTTTTTATGAAATAGAGCCATATGCATATAGCCACAAAGAAGCCTCATTAGACTAGGTAGCATTTCTCAATTTGCCTACATCATAATCAATGTTTTGGATTGCTAATATTTGTAAATTCTATATTATGAGAGAAGCCATGCTAAAAGAGATAAGACACCTAGTTTCTTGGTTTTGAAATAATTTCATAAGTGACAAAGATGGTTGTGATGGATTTGTGAAGTTTTGGTTCAATGCCACATAAGGGTGCATACAATTATGGATATGTTCATTCCTAAGACATGCTTGAGGAGTGATTCCTTAAATATAATTCCCATGTATTGCAAAAACCATCTAGGGGCTTAAATGTTTTAGGCATATTTTGAAGGCTACTAATGGTATGAGCTTAGTCACATGTCAACTTTGTGTTTTACCGACAATACCAAGTGTATCTATACAAAAATCATATGTTCCCCCATTCTTATATCAACTCATTTGTACACCTCCTTTGTATCATAATATCAAGCCACCACACCCTTCTTTGTACATCATTTAAGCTCCTATCTCGAGAGTGCAAAAAAAATATTGAAAGAAGGCACCATGTGTTTTGTAAGTTGTTTAGTAATAAGTGAGCTTTTATCTTCATTTATTGTGCAAAATATATATTCAAATTTTCTATGAAAGACCCTTGTGTATGTAAGTGTGAGTTCCTATCATACCATACAAAATGTCAAATAGTATAATCAGTTTAAGTCCAATAGTTAATCACTAGAAAATCTCTTGAGATTAAACACTTAAACTAACTTAACCTTCCTTCAAGAAAGGTCACATAAGTGATCGATTTATTTTTCTTTCTATTGCAACATAAATTATAAGACAATACCAACATGCTCCTATGCTCTCTATAATGTATCTCTTCCTCCTACCTAGTGTTCTCCCAAACTCCTCTGCATTCTCCCTTACCTTTTCTTCCCTATGAAGCTAACCCTCTTTCATCCCTCTCACCTTTATCAGCATTCTAATATTCCAACAATGGCCATGGATACCTATGGCATTCTACCATAGAAAAGGGAGTTGACATCTATATTCAGGAGCAACAATCTTGGAGAGGTTCAAAAGCTTAGGGCCCCATTACTCAAAACGTTTTGGCAACAACAAAACAAATCAAGGCTCAATTGATTTCCAAAATTTAGATGTTAGTAATGAGGAAATAGTGGTATCTAATGTGTAAGCTTCATTTTCACATGCATTGTGGAGCTAATTGCTTTACGTGATGTTGAATCATGTGAAGGTTATGAAATTAAATTTAGAAAAGGAGGCTCAAAGGATGATTCCTTGGGGAAGGATTCCTCTTGCTTCCTACACCAAGGCATCATATTCCATGCTAAGATATCACCAAGTGGCATTAAGGACTCACTAGAGAAAAACCATGAATGTGTGCAAGAGATGGCACACCTAATCAATGCTTGAAAAAAAATGTATTCTCAACCAATGAGAATGAAGACAATGCTCCAAAGTAGTCGAGATTTAGCACTAAAGACTAGAGAAACTACAACTAGAACATATAGTATGTGCTCCTTGAAATTCAAGACAATAACAAATTTCAACATATTTTTTAATTTCAACCCAAAAAAAAACACAATAAATTGGGTTATTCGAGCACCGTTTTTGGTGTATGCTTTGGATATCGGAGTTACTTGGTGAGTGTGAACACCCTCTAGAGGTGTGAACAACCCTTATTAAGGTCTACAAAAACAAAAAAGCATGTACTTGGGAAGTTTTGTATCACAATAAGAATATCATTTGAATTGTGCAACATCCCTCTCTTGTGATCTATCACAACTCTCTCTCTCTCTCCACCATTGTCATGGATTGAGCTTCCTCTCTCTCCTTGAACCCTCATCCCTCCTACACTTACATCATGGAAATCTTCCAACCCCCATAGCTTGAGCTCCAGATCTTGTGGAGACCAACATGGTATCAAAGCACGCGTAGCTCTACCATCGCAACATTTTTCTTATTTCTACATTTTAGGGTTTTTGTCTGCATTTTAGGGTTTGTTTCTGTATTTTAGGGTTTGTTGCTGATCAACCATCTTCTACCTATCTGTGTGCCCATCAATGTACTGATTGGCCACCTTCTACTTGTGTTTTCTGAACTGAATCATCATCGCCATGGCTCCATTTTTTATGTTATTGCCACCATGAGCACCAACATCATGGTTGCGTTTTGATGCTGCTCTGCTGTGATCCAACATCATCTACGCCACCTATCATGGCCTCTACCAACCATCGTCCACAACGTATCCTCTGTCCACAGTCACACGTGCGCAGTTCGTACCTGGAATCTCTCTCTCTTTCCCCCTCCCACAATTGTCATGGATTGAGCTTCCTCCCTTCTTGAACCTTCATCTCTCATACACTCACATCATGGAAATCTTCCACCCTACATAGCTTAAGCTCCATATCATGTGGTTACCAACACTGGAGCATGTTAAGTTAGCCATTTGTTTAGCAAAAGGCTTCAATACAATATAGACGCTCAACAATGTGGAACTTGTTAGTAAATGATAATTGCAAGATCATGATGATCAAATTGCAAAATCCATAGCTCTAAAATGTTGTATCGATAGAGCTTTTGAAAAATAGTATTTTGTTTTGAGGTTGTTTTCAATTTTAATTCTTTTGTTATCAATCCTGGATTTTGGTATTTTATTGAGTAATTGTGTTTATGTACTTGGTGGTAAAGTTGAGGCACTTTCTTGATGAGGGATGAGTTAAGGTCCATGCCCAAATCTTGATCTCTTGCTTGACTACAATGAGCTCAAGGTGTTAAAGCTTCCCACTAGGGAAGAGGAGGAACCACATACACAGCTTTCTATGGAGGATGTGCTAAGAACAAAAATGTTAGTGTTTTTTGGGTTTTGTGTCGTGCGTATGGTGCACAAGGCGCATGGGAGAATAGCTTATTGGTGGTAAGGCAACATTCTTGCACTCTTGGGACGCGACTTGAGACAATGTTGTGTGATGTACCTCCTCGCATAATATTTATTTAAAAAAAGGATGCACAAGAGTTTGTTGTGCATAGAGATTTGCTTGACCAAGTCAATATTCTATCGTAGAAAATCGACCCCGAGCTGCTTACTGGTATAGGCACTAGATATCCTTAAATGGGAAGAGAGTACAACATTGTAGAGAGAAAAATAAATGGGAATGAAAGATCATTGATTTTAAGCATTTGTCCTCTCTAATCTTAGATTTAAACCATAATCCTATCAATAAGAAGAGAAAGGAGAGTGAGAATCTAATCTCTACTAACCCTAATTTACAAAAATGACCCTAGCTATAGTGGCTTTGATACCGTGCGTGGATCCTAGGAAGATAAGGAGGATCAAATCAAATTAGTCTAATCATGGTTGGACAATGAGAGTAACTAACGCTTCATCCAAAAGAAAATTGATAACCTAATGAGTCCATAACCACAATAATTTGTTTATTAGAATCTCGCAAAATGATAGGCCAAAGTACATCAATATATAGCTCTATCACCATTAAATGTATGCATGTTTTAAACTCCACATTACAACTTTGTAACTAGCACACACCATGTCGCTAGCACTTTTCATGTGATCCTCTCAAAAGGCAAAGTAACCACTCTTCAACCTTAGAAAACACAACCAAACTAATCCAACATTGCAATTTTGCCAATTGTGCTCAATGCAAATTTGGAGCCAATACATCATGCTAAGCATTATAAGTGATCAATTTGCTTGTCCTTGGGTTATGTCACATCCACCACGAGATTTTCAAATGACTTGAGATGCGAACCTATAGGAACAAAGAAAGCCCATCATTATCCTCCATGTTGGCAAACCTCATGAGCACCATTCTAGCTCTGGAGCTAGTTTTTAAAACAAGGTTCAGTGATGGAGCTAGTTTTTAAAACAAGGTTTACGGATTGAGCAGTTTATTGAAGTGGCAGCCTTCTTTGTTTGTGTATTAAATAATGATGAATCAATCAAAGAAACCACCACAAATGATTAACTAATTTTTATATTAATTCATGATGAATCAAATCAAATAAACTATAAGAATACACAATAACGAAAGCAAGATAAACACAACACAAAGCACTGAATTGTAGAAACAAGTGGAGAGTAAACAATATTATTGCTTACAAACTTGATTACAAATTGATGGTCGTCCGTCGAGAGTAAAAAAGTGTATTCCGGGTAAGGACATCTAGACAAACTCTAGATGAAGGATGTCTTGCTTACAATAGTAACACAATGAGCTCGATGACGAACTAAAACTGCCCAACTAGTCTATATATAGTATCCAAGGTCAGCGTGGGATGTAAAGCAGCTAGGTTGAGCAAACCCACAACTTGGCCCAAACTGACCAACCGACCATATCATCTGACTGGGGCCATATTAGATCATGGCAAATGACCCTACAACCCGGGCTATCTGAGATTGTATGGACCCTCAAACGGACCCCTACAACTCGAGAAATGTGTCCTTGGTTTGCTATCGCAACACTCACTAATGGAGATCACATAGCCCGCACAAGCATGATCTGTCTTACTTGGCAGAGTGCCAAGTCTACATAAGCCGTCTCCTACCGATCTGGCCACACTTGGCCACCATCCAAGCCAAACTCTGAACTTTCGAGCGTGCAAGTGCTCACTACAATGGCTACCCCTCATAAAGGGAATCTTACATAATAGAGCACATTCCCCACCCACAAAAACAACACGAGGGTGGAGTATTGAGCAAATGCTTTTCCAACAAAGACCGCCACAAATGGTGATGGCGTTCTACCAATGGAGCATATAAATCAAGAAGGGCTAACATGACACAAAGTGGTGTTCAAAAGCCTCACCAAAATCTTGAGATTGATACACAAAATGGATGTAAATGCACCATGTCAATGAAATTTATGTTGAAGTGCAACTTGGGGCTACCCACCATCATCAGACAACACTTTCTCCTTTTGGTAAGATTTCTTATGGGAAAGCCTTCTCCCTACCCCCTCACAAGCTTCCACAATGATACCCCAGCACCCGCAACAGTAGACTTAAACCCCGTGGGCATCTAAAATTGGTCATTTTTTGTTCAACGTTTGATAGAAAGTGTGCTAGTCCCTGATGTGAATACACTATATGGCTTTGAAGTTCTTTTATACCATGCATTAAATACATGGGACTTGGAAAAGCTAAAGCCTCAAAGATATATGTAATATTGGTGCACCAACATGATGTTGCCGTGAATCACCAATGAAAGTAGACGAATGTTTGGAAAATGCCACCTGACTTTCACAGAGAACGAATGATGAGGAACTAAGGTTGTCACCTGGCTCGGTTTCTTCTCTGCTGTAAAATTAGCCCCGAGTTGCTTGTTAAGTGTAGACACTAGAGATATTCAACGGGGAGGTGGTGGAAGGTAGCTATCACCACACAACAACAAAAGTTAAGGGCGGGCTGTTTTTTGAAGCATCTTTCTCTTATCGCCTTCATATCTAAACCCTAATCATAGCGGTAAAAGGAGAAGGAAGAGAACCTAATGAGCTCAAAATCACAGAGACCTTGCGCAAGCTTTATTTAATAACAAATCAAGGTATTGAATGGTTCATGTGTGAGTACAGTGTGGACGGACTAATGTGCCCATGCAGTTTGCAAGACCTTGTGCAAACGTTATTTGCGAACAAATGAAGGTATCGAATACTTTTAGGTGTTTAAAAAAAGTGATCTACAGTCCCGACGTGCCCACTTACACTCATGATACAAATACAAAATTCAGCTACTATGTTAACTCAGACCATGTTCACATCCAATGTCTACAGTGTCATATTAGAAATTCACTGCTCTGAGCGCTTCACCACGATGGTCATGGCTTCAATGATGTGAAATTAAAAGACTTGCATTGACAGAACTGTTGTCAACATATGAAGTCTAACCAAGCTAGAGTCCCTAGCGATGCTTTCACAGCTGTCTAGCGGATAGGTGAAGCACCCTTAGCAACCAGCCCATGTCGTATTTCAGAGGCCATGTGGAGGTGATGATCTTCTCTTTCACAAAGAGCAGACGGATACATCTTTTTATATAAAGTTCAGCACCCAAAAGCAACAAGCCACAGTAGGCCGGTGGTAAGAACTTTGCCTCCAGAGGCTCAGGTTACAAGTCCATTCTGATTCAGGCCCAGCATGCCACACACTACATTGTCTGCTCAGCATCTGGCTTGTCCATGCCGGATGGGTTTTTCTTTTTGGCCATCCATGACTGGGCAACAAGGGTGGGACCTGCCTGTGGACCAAGTGAAAACAGGTGGAGATCTTTTTGCAAGTTTGCTACGAAGGGGAAAGATGATGTCCGGGCAGATGCTCTGAATCCTCCCATTACATGTGGACTAGCACACTATAGGGTAATGCATTTGAGAGATGGAGGCATGAAGAAGCATATTTGAAAGGTGGTTATCCATATATACCTAGATGAATCTAGGAACATGCCCGAATTCACCTTTTAGGAACGTGCATGTTATATACTCATGGTAGTCAACCCACAAGACTATATAACTATCAACTCCATTATGCGTATGCATGTAAATGCATACGTGTGCGATCTGCTCTTTCCTTAAGTTGATAAAAGGCACATATCAGCTACTGAAACATATCAAACTTTCATCTAAGAGTTACTTTTCCCTTTATTTATTAATTTATTAAAAAATATTCAAATTGTGAGATGTCATCAAGGACAAGGCCCAACCAAAAAAATCAAATATACATATGCGTATCATATGATAACGCATCATTTACATGTGTACGTGTGCGATCTGCTCTTTCCTTAAGTTGATTAAAGGCACATATCAGCTACTGAAACATTTCAAACTTTCATCTAAGAGTTACTTTTCCCTTTATTTATTAATTTATTCAAAAATATTCAAATTGTGAGGTGTCATCCAGGACAAGGCCCAACCAAAAAAAAAATCAAATATACAAGACCCCCATTTTGAAGACAGCCCCAGTAACAGGGAACTTTTCTTGAGTCAAAATATACAAAAATATATATTTTGAAGTTACGTGGTAAAGTTTTCGCCAAACACTACACAATAGGAGCTTCTTGCTTTCAGATGAGTTCTAAAAACAAAGTTTCATACTTGCTACTCAGTCCTAGGTCATAAAGAGAATTACCATGCTCTGCATCAGTGAACGCTTTTCGTGGGTATTGTCTTACCTGCACAAATTGCCATGCCAATTAGCAACATAGCAAATGGATGTATGTATATGTGTAAGTATGAATATTAACTATGAAGTATTAAGTACGAGTATGAGTATGTGAGTGTGTGTGTGTGTGTGTGTGTGTGTGTGTGTGTGTGTACACACACACATATATATATATCAAGGAGTTAAATATAAATATAAAAGTATGTATATGTATGTATGTATGTAAATTTAAATGTATATGCATATGTATGTGTGTATATGTATATGTATATGTATATGTCTATGTCTATGTCTATGTGTGTGTGCGTTTGTGCGTGCATGCACGCACGCACATACATACATAGTGACACATTGTGTAGTCCTTCCGAAAAACTAATCTAAACAGAGCTGAACTAAACCAAATTACTGACACCATACTGGTTTAATGACATGAGAAGGCTTAAGGTGGGTTGAAATGAGAGTTCAGCATGATGGTTTAGCATAAAAACAAGGGTAATTAGCTAATGATTAATACCAACCAATGGAAGAACATTGGTTTTCACCTGATTTTAGAAAAACTACAAATTGATTTCTGAAGTGGCATTGGTGTTGATGCAGGAACAGTCATGAGGTGCAAATGTGGCGTTGACGTGGTTGCTAGCTCAGCAGGTGGCGCAGGTGGAGGCGACAACAGCGACCACAATGGACGGCAGCTGCAAGAAGTCAGCAGGTAACAGTGACGGCGACGAGGATAGCGATGGACAGCAACGGGCCATGGCAACAGCGGGCGATGGACAGCGGCAGCGGCTACAGGTCATCGGGCAAGAGCAGCACAAGGTGGCGGCGAACTGCAGGGCAACGTTGGAGATGCTAGTGCGGCACAGCATAGGGCAACCCAGGGAGGCGGTGCTGAGCTGATTACTGCATGTGTACAACTACCTCACATCAGGGTTTTCTGAGGAAACAGCTCTGATGCCATGTTGACATTCATGGTACTAGGAGTGCTGGTGTGTGCAAAGACACACACACACAGAGAGAGAGAGAGAGAGAGAGAGAGAGAGAGAGAGAGAGTTGCACAACTCAACGATTGTTGATTGATATATTAGCCTTCACCACTTTTATAGCCTAGAGGTTCATCGACCTCAGAGACTCACATTGAATGCATATTTATCCACTCTCCCAAGAGTGTGTTCACACACATACACTCATAGGAGTGTTCACACACATAGGGACATGTACATATGGCTCTGAATCCCAACAACGGTCACACATGAGAAATGGTTTTGACCACTACAAGTAAGGCCCCTTCTAGAGGACGAGTGGCGTCAACCTTGTCATTTGCTGAAGAGTGGGCAGCCATACCCAAGAGTACAACCAAGCATATGAATGTTGGTCATGTTAGTCCATGCCCACCCGGCCATTTATGGTGTGAACCCTCTCTATCCCTGGGCACTTTTTACCCTGACTAGACACGCGTTTTTCCTCGTGGGAACACATTTTTGTGTGGGCACTTTGCCATAGAGTACTTTAGTACTCATGTATTGTACTTTCATTATCATTATCAAGTACATCTTTTCCAGCACTCCCACGTTTTCTCTATGCTTGAGCTTGTGTGTGTGTGCGTGCGTGTGTGTGTGTGTGTGTGTGTGTGTGTGTGTGTGTGTGTGTGTGTGTGTGTGCAGGCTAACTGCCCTCCTACCCAACATTGGTATTAGAGCCTATCAATTAGGGTTAGGGTTTCACCTGCTGTTCTTCAGTTTTTTTGCTACAGCCTATCGTACACAAGCACATTAATTTCAGCTCGTAAGCTCCGCCAACGACCCATACTGCCCTTGGCAAATCTGCTTGACCCGTACTACCCCTGGCGCTTTTGCCCGCCAACTGTACCTATCGTGAACTGCCGACCTGTTCTGCTCGACCACTTCTGTGCACCGCCCCCCTTGAAGCTGCCGACATGCGCTGCCCTACACTGTCGCCCTACACCGACCTCAAGCTGCTGCCCTGCAGCTTCTGCACAGCGCCGCCCTGACCTACCGCCCTGTGCCGCCCTGCTCTGCTCTTCGTAGCTCTGCAACTACAGCTCCACGGAAAGATTGAACCTGACAAGCATCCACAAAGCTGAAGGAGTACAGATCTACAAAATTTGGGGCATTTGAAATTTTTCAAAAATTTCAGCCCTTATAGCTTTGTGGGATTTGCAAATTTTGACCTGAAATTGCACATTTTGTCTGTTAAAATTTGGGGCTTTTCACCATTGAGCCTACAATTGCAACATTGGCATTGATTTCAACAAATTTGGTGCATAATTGCACTAGAAATTTGGGGATTTTATAGAAATTGACACCATTTGCAAGTCTATTATAGACATTTGCAAGGCATTTTGGATGTTACAGGCACCACATTCACTTGGCATTGGGACATTTCCTCCAATTTTTTAGGGCATTAAAGCATTGGTACAAGTGACAATTGCACATTTGAACACTTTAGCATATTTGCAAGTGCCGGTTCAGATTTGGTCTAATTGGCTGCCTAAAAATTGGGGCTTTTATACATTGAGCCCATTTTTGCAACATTCGACCCATTTACCTTTAATTTTTCCGGGATTTGCGCACTTGCAACTCTTACAGGTGTCAGCTAATCGGCACCTGTATACATTTGTGGTTTGCTGCAGTATATGTATGCCATTGTGGACACTTTGACATATTTGCAGTACAATTGCAGATTTGGGACATGCATATGTATTTCTTGTGGTGAAGGAGTTCCCTTTCAATCCATTGATTATCCTGCTATTTATTTCCCGCATTCTTACAGTTTTGCTGGGCATTGCCTACTCTTGTGGTGACCTGTGACAGATTTGTTTGTTGTCATGGCCAACAATAACAATGACCTCTTTGGCTTGCTGGGATACCTCGGTGGAGTTGTATTCACGTCACAATGAGGCTCGTGTAGCTTACCTTCAGGGCAAGCTTGAGACTGACCGCATGCTTGGAGGTGACTCTATTGATCAGTACCTTACGCATGTGAAAGACATTCGAGAGAAGCTCATTAACATTGATGAGGTCTTGAAAGATGGCTATCTTGTTCAGACAATCTTGCATAATTTGCCCGACTCTTATCAAACATTTGGCACCGCTTTGCGTTTGTTGGCTGGCAATGCACCTAATGCGGTCACGTTTGACAACCTTGTGACACTCTTGCTCAGTGAAGAGCAATCCCGTTCCAACAGGAGGAACATGATAACTATTGAGTCAGCAATGACAATGACTGCTCCCTTTCGTGGGAATCGATCTGGGCCTAAACCTAGTCCAACGGATCCTCCAAAGATAGAGGACAAGCCTGAAAAGAAAAAGCGTTGTAATTATTGCAAGAAAACCGGACACACCATAGAGGAATGCAAAAAGCGTATTGAGAGTGAAAAAAAGAAGAAGCTGGCGTCTTCTTCCACAAGTGCAGATCAGGCCAATTTGGCTACACATGTATCAACCTTGACCATTTCTTCATCTTCATCACCTAGAGAGATGTCTTCTGATGCCGTTGCTTTTGATGACTATGCTCTATAGTCAGTACTTCTCCTAAAATTTAGGAGAGTTGCTATTTTTGGCTCAACTCCGATGGAAATTCTGTTCACGTCATTACATCTGGAATTGAGCAAATACCAAGAGTTCGCGTCATTACATCTAGAATTGGCAAAGTGCCTATGACAATGTCTACCAATTGGGATATTTTTAGAGATAAAAGTTTATGGAAGGACCCATCTCTTAGATTGGGACATGTGGCAGAAAGTGAACCAAAGTGAGACAAGTGGCCTAACACTTGTTAGAAAGTGGATCAAAGTGAGACAAGTGGCCTCACACTTGTCACTTCAGCTTTTGTGTGGCTCTCTACTTGTCATCATAGCCTTCCCTTTCAATTTTCACTCATGGGATCCCCACATCTATAAATTGGAGTCTTCTCTCTTCATTAATGGAGGCTCTCTTGCTGCACACTAGCCTCTACCACCGTTACAAGCTGCCCTAATGATGGCTACTCTCTTTCTTTCTCTCTTGAAGGCTTCCCATGAAGAATACCAGCTGTTGGGGAGTGTTTTGAAGACTTCCATCGTGAAGAAGTACTAAAGGCAAAGGTATTTAATCATTTTTTATGATTTCTAGCCATTGTACTTGTTGTACAAACCCTTGTACTTAGTGTACCAATCCTTGTACTTGTGTACCTACTGTACCAACCATGTACCTGATGTACCAACATTTGTACTTGTTGTACCAACCATTGTACTTGTTGTACCGACTAAATGGAGAGTTGTACTTGCTGTACCAGCTCTATTGCATGAAGACCGTGGTTTTTGGGAAAGAATCAGTACCCACACGGAGGTAGATGGATTATATTGTTGGCTCGGCATTTCTACAGCCTGTGTTTTGGCTTGGTAGCCTCGTGTTGGGCTGTGTTATGGCATTTGTATATGGATAATCCGACATCTCCCGTGGGGAGAGTAAGGCCCTCATGTGTGGGAGAAACAGGAATTAGGGTTAGGTTAATTCATGTGTGGGAGACGTACACAGAGAAGAACAAGGGAGAGAGAGAGAGAGAGAGTTGTGGGGATAAGTCAACTCATCAATAGCATGAGTGTGTGACTCCCCTATCACACATGTATATTGCACTAGTACACATAGTGCACTTAGTACATTAAAAGTACTAAGTGTACTATGTACTATAACTTATGGGCTTGTACACACTATAAGGGTGGGCACAGTGCCTTTACCCCAACAACCTCCCACTTAAAGGCAAAGTGCCCTTAAGTAAAGGAAAAGAAAAAATCAGCATGTACATGATAATATACAAGGCCATATCAAGGCTGAAAATGGCCTCATCCAATGCCCATCAAGTGTCTGCAATGAGAAAACCGCTCCGGAGGCAAACTCTTTGTCAACAGATCAGCCGGGTTGTCATCAGTATGAATCTTAACAAGCTGAATTTGCTTGTTCTCTATCACCTCTCTGATGAAGTGATACTTCACATCCACATGCTTCGTCTTTGCATGAAAGACATGGTTCTTTGCCAACTGGATGGCACTCTGACTGTCACAATGCAACAATGGAATATCCCCTGTATAACCCAAATCAACCACTAACCGAGATAGCCATAATGCCTCCTTGCAAGCCTCTGTGGCTGCAATATACTCGGCCTCTGTAGTAGATAAGGCTGTGCACTTCTGCATCCTGGATATCCATGACACAGCACCTCCTGTGAATGTAAACACATAACCGGTAGTAGACTTCCGGTTATCTGGATGACCGGCATAATCCGAATCCTTGTAACCATGCACTAATGCATCCTGTTTGCCAAAACAAATGCACAAATCCTATGTGCCCTTCAGGTATCTCATGACACCTTTCACTGCTTCCCAATGCTTCTTGCCAGGGTTGGCCATGTATCTAGAAACCACTCCCACTGCAAATGCAATGTCCGGCCTAGTAGCAACCATGGCATACATGAGACTGCCACAAGCTGAAGCATACGGAATCTTGGCCATATCAGCCCTGTCTCTATCTGACTGTGGGCTGTCCATAGCACTGAGTTTCACATATGGAGGCAAAGGAGTACTAGTCTTCTTCCCCCCGTCCATATTGAACCTCTGCAAGACTTTGCCAATGTATTCCTTCTGAGACAAATACAACACATGCTGATTTCAGTCCCGAAGTATCCGCATACCCAAGATGTGATTTGCATCACCCAAATCCTTCATATCAAAGGTTTGATGCAGCCTCTGCTTGAAGGCATCCATCTCTTTACGAGATTTCCAGGCAATCAACATATCATCAACATACAAGATGAGGATCAATAGACTGCCATCCAAAGCTTTCTTGGTGTACAAGCAGTGATCTATGTCACTTCTCCTGAATTTCTGTGATTTCATGAATGTATCAAATTTATGATACCATTCTCTTGGTGCCTGTTTGAGCCCATAAAGACTCTTTTTCAGCTTGCATACAAGCTTCTCCTTTCCACTCACTGCATAACCCTCTGGCTGCTGCATATATATCTCCTCATGGAGATCACCGTGAAGAAAAGCAGTCTTCACATCCATCTGAATCAAGTCCAGATCATCATGAGCAACCAAAGCCAATACAGCTCTAAGTGTGGTCATTTTGACCACTGGAGAGAAGATCTCATCAAAGTCCACACCATATTCCTGCTTAAAGCCCTTAGCCACTAACCTGGCTTTGTATCTTGGCTTTGCATCTGGTGCAACTTTGAGCCTGTATACCCACTTGCATGGCAAAACCTTCTTGCCTGCAGGCAAATGCACCAATTTCCAAGTTCCATTTTTATGCAGAGAATCCATCTCTGACTTCATGGCACGCTCCCAAAGAGCCTTGTCTGCCCTCTGTAAGGCCTCCTTATAACATGAGGGCTCCCCACAGTCAGTGAGCATCAAGTAGTCAACCCCTGGAACAAACCTGTCAGGGGCTCTGGAGGGTCTAGTGGACCTCCGTACCCAATGACCATCATTTGCAGGTTGCTGTCCAGCCTGCATATCACCCATTGGTGGCTCCTGTTCCATGCCATAAGGCTGAAATATCATGCCCGGTATCTCCTCTAACTGTGGTATATCCATAGGGATATCTTCTGCCATCTCTAGCTGTCCATTTGGACCATTTTCAGCACCATTTAAGGGCTGGTTTTCCTGCTGTAATGGCTGATTTACAGCCCTTGGTTGTTGTCCATGATGTCCATCATCATCAAAGATGACTCTGCTAGGCTCCTGTTGCCTTGCAGGCTCCTTATACATGCATGCTTCATCAAAAATGACATCATTGCTGCGTATAATCTTTTTATTCACGGGATCCCAAAGTCTATACCCCATTTCACCTCTGTCACCATATCCTAGGAATATGCATTTGTGAGACTTAGGATCAAGTTTGGTGCGCATTTCCCTGCGTATGTGCACGTACGCAACGCAACCAAACACTCTCAAGTGCTTGTATGACGGAGGCTTCCCTGTCCATACTTCCTCTGGCACTTTCCCACCAAGCCTCGTGTTAGGTGACCTGTTTATAAGGTGAACGGCTGTCATAACAGCTTCAGCCCAAAAACCATGAGGTAACGCAGCATGTGACAACATAGAACGGACCTTCTCCTGTATGGTCCTGTTCATCCTCTTTGCTGTCCCGTTTTGTGGAGGATCATAAGGAGTAGAGAGCTCCCTCTTGATGCCTTTAGCATCACAAAAGTCCTGAAACTGTTTGGACATATACTCTCCACCATTGTCGGAACGCAAAGCTTTCAGTGTTTTGCCAGTTTGATTCTCAACAAGAGCAACAAACTTCTCAAACACTGAGAATGTATCACTCTTCAAACGAAGAGGATAAACCCACACCTTGCGTGTGGCATCATCTATAAAAGACACAGTATTTTGCCCCTCCCAAAGAAAGCTGACACTCATAAGCATATAGATATCCTAGTGCTCCATAAACATTTCTGCTACACATAGTTTATCCGCATTTCGACCACCAATAGTTCTACAAGCATTTCGGCTGCAAATAGAAATCCTGGATCCATGAGATAACCTCTGGCAACATCTTTATGCCTTTCCTTGACCAATGTCCTTGTTCTTGATGGTACATATTCTTCATAGCGTGTAACAGGGGTTAGATAATAAATGCATACTCACCTTCTGCAAAAACTAGACACAAATAAGATCTCGAGATCTAAGCAAATAGAAAAGAATATAGTAGAAAACATTTTAATTAAGGAGGTTAATCATGATTAGCAAGAAATCATGATTAAGAAGGTTAATCATGATTAGCAAAAAATCCCCCAAATTTGGTTACGCCATTCAGATTTTGAAGTGGCTACCCCAAATTTTTGATCCACAGTGACCCATACCCCCCCCCAAAGCTTAGAACAACTAAAAATCAAAGAGATTTCTAGCATTCCACAATCATCATACCCCCCCAAAGCTTAGAACAACTAAAAATCAAAGAGATTTCTAGAATGCCCATTTCTTGATCAAGAAATCAAGAAAATCAAGAAAGTAAATAAAATTTTCAAGAAACTCAAGAAAGATCAAGAAAATAAAGAATTCCAATAATCTCTCAAATTTTCTTAAACAACACATAAGTATGCATCATTCACGTCTACTAGGTATTCCAGGTACTGGCCAGGAAGTTTGGAGCCTAGTGAACTATCACATGCCATAAATCCAAGCATTGTCCACGCATCGAAAACAACACACAAAGTCAGAAATTCAAACATACATCAGTATGCAATGCACAAGTAATGATCCTCCTATTCATGGATTGTCCTGTATGGTTTCATCGAAACCGTACTGAGCCGTCACTAGGACCGCTCAGACTTTACCTCAAGGCCATCTGGTCATTGGGACTGCCCGAGAGTTTATCAATAGTCATTTGGGCCATCTGGTCACATAGACCACCCGACTATGAAATCCAATACAGTCATCTGGGCTATCTGGTCACAATGATTGCTCGACTGCGAAATCCAATTCAGTCATCTGGGTCATCTGGTCGCAATGACCGCTCGACTGCGAAGTCCAATACATCTGGCATCGTTGCCGTCCAATGGATCATTTGGCATCGTTGCCTCCCATATACAAATCTCGTTCTGGCATCGTTGCCGTCCATATACAAATCTTGCTCCTTGGGCTTTCTAGCATCTTGCCTTCCAAACTAGAGCATTTTCAAATAACCATTATAAGCAGAATAATGATCAATTCCAGTTCAATATATACAATGAAGAGGGCTTAGAGATACAATCCCTCCCTCTTAAATCTTTCTTAATAAGAAAAATTCACAAAAATATGTTCCATTATAATCCTAGAGATCCTCATCTAAAACTGTCATAAGCCATAACATAGCCCTCATGATACAAAACTGCTCTAAAAACTTTGTAGCAATAGGTCAATCTGATGATCTTTTAGTCTCTTCAGACTCTTGATCTGTCAAGTTGGGACAATTTGCAGCCAAGTGTCCCTTCTTTCCACATTGGAAACACTTTCCTTCTTTGGTATATTCTTCGAGTTGCTTGAGGAACAATTTTCTTCGAAAGAGTGAGGGTTTGTCCTCACTCTTGCTGTTCTTTTCTTGTGACTCGGTTGTTGATGAGATTGGTCTCTGAACTTCTTCCTTTGAGATAAGTCCCGATTCTCATTCTTTGATTTGCCCACCATCCAAGGCATATATAGAGCTTCGGCTTGCAAGGCTTTGTCTTGGGCTTCTTCCAAGGTTTTAGGACCCATCATATAGACTGCTTGATAAAGCTTTGGTTGCAATCCATTGACAAACTTTTGCATTTCCATCAATGGTGGAATAGGAGTATATGATATAAACTTTAATGAGATGGCTGAAAAGTTATTAAGATATGTTGCCACACTTTCTCCCGCGTTTTGTTTTACCTCATCCCATTCCTATTGTACATCTGCCTCGAAAGTACCGGGAAGAAGAACTTGTTAAACATGGTTTTGAAATCAACCCGTGTAGTAGGTACGGTCCCTTCTCGGACCACTTTTAGCCACCAATCAAGGCGGCATCTTTTAAGTGCATACGGACCGTGCAGAGTTTAGACTTTTCGGAGAAGCCCTCTCCTCCAAAGGTGGCGTCAAACTGTTTGATGAGGGATAGAGCTTTCTGAGTGTCCCGCTTTCCATAAAAAATATCAAACTTTACGCTTTTCTCTCCCGAGTTAAAGTCCACTTTGCTGCTTGAAGGCTCCTTTGCCTTCTTCTCTTTTGCTAGGCCAGAAGAGGCTGCATTTGATAAGGCGAGTCTAGGGATAGCTTCTCTCAGTCCTCCATGAGTGATGGATCGGGTTGCTCTGGGTTCTTCTCTAAAGGTAACCCCTTTACCTCATAAGTATGCTTTACCGGCTTCCACACCTTCGGCTTCGGTGGTCTGGTCTTTGATAAAGTGTTCGAACATCTGAGCTCTTCTCTAGTCTTGTTTCTTCTTGGCTCTCCAAGCTAGGAACCTTGGTTCCCTTCCACAAGTTCTATGTTGGCTTCGTAGTTGTTTCCTTCTTGAGGCCCTTGGTCTCCCTCAACTCTTGACATGGTTCTGTCACCCCTGAAAAGATTTCTTCGAGAGAAATCCTGCTCTGATACCACTATAAGCCCAATGGAGTGTGCAGTGAAAGATGCAACCACGTGTATGAGAGATAAAGATAGAGTGAGAGAAGGGGGGGAGAGAGATCGGAATAGGGATTTCACATGGTACACTGTTAGAATATGCAGCGGAAATGATAACCAAACTTGGGTAGACAAGAGCAAGTAGAATGCAGAAAATAGACAACACAAGAAACACACAAAGATAGGTGTGTAAACTCTTCTCTATACACAAGATCCCGCAGAAAACTGAATGAGGAAGTGGTGGAGGCATGGGGCCTAATTATATGCCCCTATGAGAGCAGTCGGCTAGCACTGAAGGGCCTCCACGACTGCATGAGCAATCGGCCAGCAGAGAAAATGTCCACGACTGTATGTATGACTCTGGCATAGCCAACCATGTTTTCCGTCCACTGTTGGGGATATTAGACACAGTGTGTCCAACAGCTCGTTCACTGCACACTTGTGTGGGAATTCATAGCCAACCAAAGTTTCTGCTGTTCGTGGCGGCATTTTGTTTCGAGGAAACAAGTTAGCGGGTGTTCTCAGCGAGGTGATTCCAATATTCGCGGTGCTAGAGGATCCATGGTTGCATCTTCATCAGCTTATCTTCTTCAGACTCTTGCACACACTGAGCTGCAGAGGGGGTGTTAGAATTAGTGCATCTCAATGTATTTGGCCAGTACCTATTTTATGCAGAGTCACACGGGGACGCGGGGACGGCCCTTAGGGCCGCAGGACGCGGGGACGGGGACGGGGACGGCCGAGGACGGGGACGGGGGGGACGCGGAAGGGACGCGGTGCAGAATGGGGACGCAGAAAGTCGTTCCGGGGACGCGTTCCCGAAACGTGGAACGGGCAGGGAACGCAGACAGGGGACGCCTCCAACGGTCATAAACGGCCAGAAACGGACAAATTTCCAGCTATAAAAGAAGGCACACTTTAGGACTTTTCTCCATACTCAAGTTTGAAGCTTCAAGCCTCAAGCTTCCAAAGTTCCAAGTTCCATTGTCCAAGCCTCAAGGCCCAAGTGGCAAGTTAGCCCTCTCTCTCTCTATATACTATCTACATTGTGCCAACTTCCAAGCCATCTCTCTCTCTCTCTCTCTCTCTCTCTCTCTCTCTCTCTCTCTCTCTCTCCAAGTTCCATGATCCATCCCTCTTGAGACTTGCAAGCCTCAAGAGTCAAGCGGCAACTTGCAACTCTCTATTACACCCTTCTTCCCTCTCTCTCACACTATCATCATTCATGGCATCTCAAGGTGAAGGCGCCGCCGCCACATCTTCCGTTGCGGGCTCTTCACGAAGGAGGCCGGCGGTGCACACATGGTCATGGTGGGATGAGGTCCACTACACTAGTCGTGGAGTGGGCGGTGGTTCAAGGGCATGGAATTGCAAGCTTTGTTCCTACAAGAGAAGTGGCGGCGCCAATAAAGTGCGAGCTCACTTTTTACACGAGGCCGGTCATCAAGTGCAATTTTGCGCACGCATTACTCCTGAGAAGCGAGCAGAGCTTCTTGAGAAGCTCAAGGTTTATGAGGCGGCCGAGGCGGCAAAGAGAGGGTGACATGTTGCCGTTGATCCTCATGATGTGGTGAGAGCACGAGAGCAACCGACGCCAATGGAGGTGGAGAGGAACCCAAATCTTGCTTCAAGCTCTCAACTATTCAAGTCCACCCCATCCACATCGGGTGCCTCCATTCCCATCCGCCGTCAATCCACTCTTAACGAGAATTGGAACCCAAAATTGAAGGATGAGGTGGATAGGTCAATGGCTAGGTTCTTCTACCACGACCACATTGCGTTTCAAGCGGCACGGTGAGAGTCGAGACTCAATTCTCTTCACTCTTTTTTTTTTAATGTCTCATGCTTCAAAGCATTTGTCATATTGCCAAAAAAAGCTAACATGCTACATGGTTTTCCTTACTTAAAATAGGTCTCCTTGCTTCCGTGAGATGGCCACAAAGATCGGGGAATATGGCCCCTCTTATGTGCCACCTTCATCGGAAAAGATTCGCACTACTTTGCTTGATAGGGAGAAGTTGGCCGTTGAGCACGCGGCGGCGGATACAAAGGCAACGTCGGAGACTAACGGAGTCTCTCTCATTGTAGACGGATGGAGTGACACGCGCAAGCGCTCCATCCATGGAGTGGTGGCCTACTCAAGGAGCAAAGTGCACTTCATCGAGTCACATGATGCGAGTGGCACTGGGAAGGCCGTGGATGTGCTTGCCGCGGAATGGGCGTCCACGATCGAGGTCATTGGGCCGGAGCTTGTGGTCGGCATGGTGGCGGATGGAGAGGCGTTAAATAGGGCAGCCGGGACCATTATTGAGTCAATGTATCCATCCATCACAGTTTCTTTTTGCATGGCCCATTGTCTCAACAACCTCCTCAAAGACATAGGTGCCTTGCCATGGATTGCACCCACCATTGAGGAGGCTAACCAGCATGTATCCTTTGTCCTCAACCACCAAAGGCTGCGACATGAGTTCTCTAAAAGGAGCACTCTTTCCCTCCTCAAGTATTCTGAGACAAGGTTTGCATACAACTTCCTCATGCTAGGCCGCTTGTCTACATGTGGCGGAGCCCTAAGAGGGCTTTTCCTTAGTGATGAATTTTCTGCCATGCCGAAGTCAAAATCAGCAACAGGGAGAACGTGCCGAGATCGCGCCGACGATGCCGCTTGGTGGGAGAAGGTGAAGACACTCGACACCTTGGTCAAGCCTATTGTTCACCTTCTACGAGTCATTGACGGCCGTGAACCATGTATCGGCAAGGTCTATGAGGCCATGGATCGCATGATCGAGTCACTCGAGCAGCTTGTGCCAGACAGGGCCGAGTTTGAGGAGATCCACTCATTATGTGAGTCCAAGTGGAACTCCTACTACTCCCCTCTTCATGCGGCAGCCTTTGTGGTTGATCCACAGTTCCAGGGCAAAAAGCAAGAGGCCGACAAGGAAGTAAGCAGGGGATGGCGGATCATTTTGGAGCGCTTAGAGCCCGACCCTACCATCAGGCGGAAGATCAGAGACCAGCTATCTCAGTACAGGACGCGGCAGGGATCTTTTGGATGTTTAGATGCACAGCTTGACCGCCTCAAGATTGGGTCTCCTCTTTGGTGGGAGGATTACGGATCAGATGGGCCGGAGTTGCAGCGCCTGGCTATTCGCATCCTTAGCCAGGCTGTGAGCTCTAGTTGCTTGGAGCAACTTTGGAGCGTTTACAGTCACATTGCCTCTAAGAAGAGGAACCGCCTTGAAGTGCAAAGGGCAAGTGATTTGGTTTTTGTGAGCGCTAACTTGCGCATGCTATGTGCGACAGCAACAGGGAAGGCGGATCCCTTCACCGAATGGGAGATGGCACAGCAGGATCCTGCAGCTCAAGAGCATCTTGAGGAGGTAGAGGAGGAGCTACAGCCTGAGGGGGAGGAGGAGGCTTCAAATGGCATCGACGACTTCGACTTCCAAGCCTCCCGCGAGACTAGCACTTCAGGAGCTTGAGGCTTGACTCTTGAGCCTTGAGCCATCTCACCTTTTTTGTGCCCACTGCCAATGGCCATGATCTATTGTGATCTATCATCTATGATCTATCTAGTATCTCTATTTTGTACCCACTCTTTTTTGTAACCCTCACTGCCCATGAGGCATGTACTTATCTCTTTGTATCTATCAGACTATCAATCACATAATCAGTGTGCCATCGATGTTTTATTAGCGCATTTTGCTCAAAATGACTCTTGTTTTTTTGTCTATTCGGTGTAAAATTTTGTTCAAAGTGTGTCTCTATATGTATGTCATGCATACAACTCCTAAATTGCTTTTAAAAAAGAGGTTTTTTTTTGCCGTTCCCGACCCCGTCCTTGGGACGGCCCGTCCCCGTCCCCGTCCCCATCCCCATGTGACTCTGATTTTATGGGATTTTACCTATTTTTCTCATGATTATTGGTCTTGGGCCATTCGGCCAGCTTCATCATGCAATCGACCACCTTCTGCCTCCCTATATAAAGGGCCTCCCATTGTATACTTTATTCATCCATTCCTTTGCACATTGTTCAACATCTCTTGCTGACTAATCGCCATTGTAAAGCCTATTGCTAATATAAAAGGTGATCTTATCCACAGCTCTCTCTACTCTCTCTCTCTCTAGTTCAATTTATGGTTCCGCTTGTGCATTCTCCAACAAGAAGACTCCTGCAGAAAAGATCAAGGACGGCTTACTAGAGAATTCTTCCAATCAGATGAGAAGGAGCGGTACTTCAGAGAGAATCGTTGTTTTTTCTGCCACCATACGGAACATGCAAAGAAGGATTGTGCCAAATGGCATGTGGAAAAAGACAAACAACCATTATCTACAGTGGCTACCACCACAACAGTACCACTCCCTCTACCCCCACCCTTAACCACCAATGCTGTTCAACTTTTGTCTGCTTTGAATGCATTACCCGCAATGGTATTCGATGATAAGCAAGATGGCGGAGTTAAGGAGCTTCAGAAACGTCTTATCAGAGCTTATGGCACAACGAAGGGGCAACAATTTGTTGTTCTCTTCCTATTGCCATATCATTTGGACGTGGACGGGTTCACTCCCGGCTTACATACCCATATCACCCAGAAAGCTCAACAGTTTATCTTCACAGTCCAGAAGGCTCAGTTTCAGAGGCGTTTCATTGTCTCACCCCTACTCGGGTGCAACATGATCCTTGGGATTCAGTGGTTCCGCCAGTATGCGCCCATTCTAGATTGAAGGTAAGACACCTTCACCATTGTTGAAGGTTTGCCTGAGCCTACTATCATTCACGGGGATCAGAACATTCAGGATATTCAGCTCATTTTCCACCTACAAGCTAGTAGAGCTATTAGAAAGGGAGCTAAGTGTGCGATGATTTATGTCCACCCACGACAGATTGGGACGTTCCAAATGCAACCCAAGAGATACGATCCTTCGTGGGCTTGTGCCAAGCGTATAGCTCACATATAGATCGGTTTTCTAACCTTGCAGCACCATTGACAGATTTGCTCAAGGGAGTGAAGACTAGAAGACAGAAGGTTTCAGTCACAAGTAAGGCTTTAGAGGCGTTCTTTGCTCTGCAAAAGGTAGCTTCCGAAGCACCAGTCCTTAATCTTGTATCATGGGATGATCCCTTCAAGGTCATCACCGATGCCACTAATCTCGCCATAGGAGCAGTTTTGCAATAAGAAGGAAGACCTCTGGCGTATTACAGCAAAAAGTTACATGACAGAGAAAAAAATTATTATGTATATGACAAAGAGTTGCTAGGGGTTATCACATACCTTGAAACAATGGAAACCTTTTCTTTATGAAAGGGAATTTACTGTGAAGACAGACCACCAGGCCTTGAAGTGGTTACAAACTATGCAGAGTGCCCAGTGGAACGATAGACAACACCACTTAAGTCAATTGTTCCAACAATTTGGCGGAATGATTATGTACCAGGTAAGCACAACCTTGTAGCAGACACTCTAAGTCACAAAGGTAGTATTCAGACATTATAGGAGTCCACTGTGTTGGAGATACAGGGAAAAGATTTAGATAGTATGAAGACACAGTATATAGATTGTCCAAAATTTGGAACTCCTTTATTCAGAACCGGGTCATTATACCATTCAGGACGGTTGGCTCTTTTACAAGGGTCAGCTCTATGTTGTCACAATCCTCCAAAGTCTATGCCATGCGGAAGGATTTCTTGGAGCATGATGGATTCACTCATATAAGAGTTGGTGACTTAAATGAGTGATTATAGTTGGTGAATCTTGACTACTGAATTTATGCATTCATGCAAGGGTTGGTGACCCTAGTGAGTGTTTACACTCATGAAAGAGTTGGTAACTCTCTTCAATGAGTATGTGAACTCATATGAGGGTTGGTGATCCTGGTGAGTTAACTGGACTCAAGCAAGGGCAATCGCTCTAGTGAGCACAGTATTTGGATCCGGCATGGGTGGTGCCCATGGTCGCGACTGTTTTGGTGTACAAGATGGCAAGTTTGGAGATTTAATCCAAATCATCGCGCACAAGCATTTGCCTATGAAATGCACTTGCCTGTGTGACTTGTTTTGTTTGCTTGGACATTGCATGGTATTTTGCCTGTGAATGTCCACAGGCATCAGAGACGCTTGAACACCTTGTGGACGCGTGTGTGCACACCTGTTTGGGACTAAGGCAGTGATTTTTATGTCTTTTGTAAGTGGTAAGTGTGCACACTCAACCTTATTTAATTATTATTTCCTTTGTCTACTAAAGTTTATGTTCCCAAACTCTGATTTACGAGTTCTTTAGCTCTATAAAGAGGCAATAACATGTAGAACACCCGTGTATGATCACTTTGACTGCACGATCAATGCTGCGTAAGTACTCTATGTTTTGACTTCTTTGAAAAGTCAACCAGTGAGTAATTTTCCACTTTGACCAAGCAAACAGGGTCCAAATCTTGAAGTTTTTAGCTTAAAAGAATGAGGGAAGAGCACACTATCCAGCTATGATGTCAAAATGGGTTCAGTCTAAAAACCCTAATTTTTACAAAAAACAAGGTATCCACTGGAAAAATGGATGTAGCGAATAGCTCCGGTGTCCAAATGGTGAGGTCAAAGGCTAGATGGAAAGTTTAGGGTATGGGGAACCTAACCCTATGCTCACTTTGCCAAAATCAAGTATTGTTTTTGACTAGACAGCCTTCTTGTCTTGCGGGTAGACTTGACAATTGGAGAAGTAAATGGAGTCCAAAAATCAAACACTTGAGGGCTCCAAACGTAGCCCTTGGAGAGTAGAATGAGACTATATAAACACCTTGAATGCAGCCCTAACCCTCTCGGACTAAATTAGGGTTTAGTGCTATAGTAGAAAACTGTCAAACTTCTCTCCAATCACAATTTGCACTTCCCCTTTGCTTTGGTAATGTCTCAGACCTTATTCAAGGCTGGCCGACTATTTCTCTCTTCTCTAGTGCTGGGTGAGTTGCTTACAGGCTATAGACAGTAGCATACAGGCTCTAGGGCTGGTCGACAGCTTCTCCTACTTCTCTGCAAGCTGTTTGTGCTGATTTACAGCAAAATTCAGCAAGGTACCAAGGGTTTTCTTTGTGATGGATCATGGAACCGATACATTTTGTGCTTGGCTTCAACCCTACTCACTGGATGCAAAACGATTTGGTCTAAGTGTTGTTTTTGGCTTGTTTGGAGCTGTTGATTTGCACAATTGTGTGGACAGCCGTGAAACCAAGGGAACTGTTGGTGACAATTTGGCCCAAGTTGGTGACCGAGGGCCTGGTATCACGAAAAGGCAGTTGGTGGCTGCTTTGGCCTTGGTTGGTGACGAAGGGTTGGTTTTCTTGGACGAGTAGTTGGTGACTAATTTGGCCCTGGTTGGTGACCAAGGGTTTTGCTTTCTCTATTGAGCAATTGGTGACTACTTTGCTCTGGTTGGTGACCGAGAGAGGGATTACTCTGTTGGTAATAAAGATACTGAGAGGGGGGGGGAGCGGGGGGGGGGGGGGGGGGGGGGGGGGGGCTCGCCCAACTTCATGCTATGCCATGTGCAAGATTATCTTATGTGGTTTCAGGATGTGTATGCTTATGATGCATGTGACAAATGTATTGATTCATGCTCCTGTTGTGATGGATGTTGAATATATGCTGTGATTTGGGCCACTGGTTTTCTATATTCACGTGCCCGCCTGTGACATTGGTATCAGAGCAAAGGTTTCTTTCTTTGCTTGAGAAAGGACGATTTTTGGGCATACAAAATTTTGGCTAAGCATATAGTAGAGATGACATGAGCACTCAAGCTGAGCCTCTTGAGTAGGAGAGGGCACATGCCGAGGGATCTGTTGGAATTTCTCATACTCCTCTTGAGCAAGAGAGGCATATGTTAGAGAGACTGTTGGTACTTCACATACAAATCTTGTTGATGTAAGGTCTGAGTTGGAGGCCTTGATACGCCATGTTAGACGATATCGTGATGAGACAATGCAGTGGAGATCTTTGAGGAAAGATCTTGACGTGCAAAAAGTCTTGAGTAAAAAAAGAAAAATTTGTCCAAATGATGCAGCCTTTGGGGCCATGGCAACAGAGATGTGATATAAAGGTCCTCGTGAATTGGCCAAGTCTTATCTGAGGACAAAAGGATGTAGCCGAGGACTTCACTGGAAGAAAGGCTTCTCGTTGGGAAGCACATGCAGATTCTAATGATTCAGAAGAGGCCGTATCTCATCCTCATCATTCTATTCCACGCCGAGAGCGTTCTCATCATGCTGATTCCACTCGATCCACGAGTGCCGCTCGGGATAGTGGAAAGAAAGCTCGACATGAGTCCCCTAATGCTTAAAGCTGATGGGCATGGCAGATCTCATTCAAAAAAGAAAGCCAAAGAGTTTAAGTTAGGAGGTAAGGACATCAAATTTGAGAACTTCTTTGGGAAGATGGAAGTTACCAAAGCTCTTGCTTTTATTCAGCAATTTAAGATAGCTTTTTGCAACGAAGACTTCTCGGAGAAGTCTAAACTGAGGCGGGTATGCATCTAAAAGATACAGCTAGTGATTGGTGGATTACGAAACTCTTGGATCATAGTGCTGCCCGCACATGTGCTGAATTTAAAACTCAGTTTTATGCTCAATTCTTACCACCAAAGTTTGCAAAAATGTGTGTAAAGAATGGGATTGGCTGAAACAGGAGGAAGGAGAGTTGGTGCAAACTTACATCACCAAATAATGGAAGGTAATGCTAAAAGTTTCCCCTTTTATGAGACTCTCTGATGAAGAGAAGAAAAGGAAGTTTGAGTCTGGGTTACATCTAATCATTCAAGAGAGCCTTGAAGTGTACCCAAATCAAACCCTTGGGCAGTTAACGCATTCAGCTACCGTAGCGGAGACGTTGCACATAAAACAGGACAAATCTAAGCCAATTTCAGATTCTTCCAATGTAACATGCAGTGGAATTATGCGTAATGAGGGATCCTGTCACACAAAGTCTCACACCGCCTTCTTTATCATGAGTTTCGCGAGTCTTTAGCAATCCACTTTTAGCACTTCAAACTCTAAGAGATGAGAGAGAGAGAGATCTGTACACCTTATTGGGTCCCAAATTACCCCCGGAAGAGCTCCCTCCTATTGCTAGTAGTATTGCTTTATTATCTTTGAAGAGAATGACTTTGGACTAACTTTGGACTGTAGATAAGCCACACACAAGATCTCTGAAAGACCAAGAGTCGGGCTGAACAGTACGAGACTGTAGAAACACCAATGATGACCGATCTCAAGCCTATGCACTCTTCCAATGGAATGTAGGAAGGCTGCAAATCTAAGGCTTCACCGGAAGGGCTGTAGCAAAACAATGAATGTATGAATGCTGAAAACTGTGTATATGCTGAAAATGCTGAGCCCTGAAGTGGCTGAATGCTGAATGCTGAATGATGCTGCGCACTGATGGCACAAGCGATGATGCTCCTAGGACTGTAGGACTGAAACGCTTGCTCCAAACGATGATAAATGATGAGATCTACTTGTTGTAGGCTGATTCGATGATGAGCCAATTGCTGAGTGCTGAGATGATTGAATAAGATGCAAGCGATCGCTATTTATATGAGCAAGGGTTGGTCGGCTGGCTGCAAATGCTGGCCGACTGTAGCATAAGATGCTACACGACTTGCTTAATAGAATAAATAAGATAATGATGGTATTAAATGCTGAAAAAATATGAAGAAATGCCAACTAATTAGGATAAAATACTAGATGATAGCTTGAGGCTTCTGCAATGGTCTACGTGGTCTATATGCATAAGGGATGAATGCTATGCAAAATGCAAACATGTCCTGATGCAAACCCTAATGCTTCTATGACTTCTATATACATGAATGATTCTCTAAAAGTGGATTAAGGGACTTTGACTGACGGACTGACTCTCTAAGGCTGAAGAATGACCTACGTAGCTCATGCCTAACATATCCTGGACTTAGGATTACAATGGAATCACGGCGTACAACAAATATCAAATCCTAAAGAGTTCTACTGTTGTACATTGTTGCAATGATGATGAGCCAGCTTGTCACCATGCACTACAGTGCAGAGTGTATGTGACATTCCCTCCTGATTAGCTTGCCAGCAGGTTCATGGCTTCTAAGTAGTCAACCAATAACTAGGGGTACTCCTGAAAGAACTCTTCGTCTAGCCAAACTGCTTCATATGTACCTCGATCTCGGAACTTTGTATAGAATTGTCAGAGTCTTCTACCGAAACCATACTTCTAACGATGAAGAAGGAAATGCTCAAGCTCAATGACTTCTGATTCGTCTACCACGTCTAGCTGCTGTTCATCTGAAACATCAAAACACTTCTGGTCCAACATATGGTTTTAGCCGAGAAACATGGAAAACATCATGCATCGTCCAACTGTTAGACAACTTTAACTTCATGGAGACATCACTTATCTTTTTAACTATAGGAAAGAATCCAAAACTACGAAAAGAAAGCTTGAGACAATGTTTGACCACTTGTTTCAATCTTTGTTTCATGATACGCAAATAGACCCAATCCCCTTCCTTGAAGTGGACATCTCGTCTAGACTTATTTGCGTGTTTGCTATAAGCTTCCTAGACCTTGGTCAAGCGGTCTTTAACTGACTCAATGATTTCGGAAAATGCTTCCGTCGTTTTGTTAGTCTCAAGAGATGTATGTTAGACTCTGTGTGTGTGTGTGTGCACGCGCGCGCGCACTTGTACCATACCTTGAGTAATTAATTACACACACACACATACATGTACGTGTGTGTGTGTACATATACATACATGTACGTACTTTGGTCAAGTGGTCTTTAACTGACTCAATGATTTTGGAAAATGCTTCCGTCGTTTTGTTAGCCTCAAGAGATGTGTGTTAGACTTTGTGTGTGTGTATGTGTGTGCACGCACGCGCGCACTTGTACCATACCTTGAGTAATTAATTAGAGACACACACACACATACATGTATGTGTGTGTGTGTGTACATATACATACATGTACGTATATATGTATATATGTGTGTGTGTGTGTGTGCGTGCACGTGTGCATGCGCGCACGCGCATATACATACATATATACAATGTACATACATACATGCACACACACCTACATACATACATACATGTGTGTGCGTGCGTGTGTGTGTGCGCGCGCGCTTGTACTATACCTTGAGTAATTAATTAGACACGCACACAGACACACACACATACATATATATGTATACGTATATGTATATACTTATACATATACATAGGTTTTTTTTTTAAAATCCCTAACCCTCCGCCCACACCAACTTGAATTAGGGTAAAATACTTGGAAGGCCATGTCCCTTCATTATCCAGGCTACAAATGGATTTTGTCTGACAACAGCAAGATTGCCACTCTGAATGAATTCTATGTCTACAAAAGGATTAGTTTGGCAGACGAAAAGTGAACCGGCAAGATTTCTCATTCAACCTGAACCCATGGCTACAAATGAATTCGTATTAACAAGCAAGTTAAAACACTCCTTCCAATGACAGGTACAGCACATGTATACATGCATGTGTGCAAATAGCAAAAGCACATGGTTCAACTATATATGGTAGTATGATAAGATACACACACAAGTAAAAATCAAACCCACCAGACAGACAGAGAGAGAAGACTCTGTAATATGTACGTAAAAAGCAAGAGAACAGAACAGATTCTGTGTAGAAACAAAGAACTAACCAGTCGGTAGGAACCAGGCACAACCCCACCGCTAACATCTATGAAATCAAACAAGCACTGCATTTGCACCCGGGAATATGTCAACATGAGAAGATTATCATAGAACTGCACCAAGAACACTGCTTTGACTCTCTGTCTGGAACAGAAACAAAAAACATACAAAATAAATGGCCAAAATATACCTGGAGAGGCTCCGATTTGTGAAACCGTCTGCCTTGCCGGCTTCCATCCGGCATGCGGACCATGAGCGTTACTGCACTCTCATCATCTATAGAAGGCTCTTCGGGAAGGGCGGCTCGCTTGGCGGTTATTTGTCTCTCTAGCTCCTGCAAATATGCCCATGTTTATTATGGGATTTCTGTCAATAAGAGGACAGAAAACAACACTAACACTCACTTGAGAGAAAGCTGAATGGTGAACAGACTTTCAGGGGTTAGTAAATTAAGACACTTTCAGCAAGGCCATGGACAAAAAATACTACTAATGAAGCTTATGTGGTCAATAAAGCAAATAACCTCTTCTGCAAGGCGTTTGCGCAACAACTCTTCTTGCCGGAACTGCTCTTCTGCATGGGCAGCAGCTTTAGCTTCTGCCTCTTTCACACGACGTTCTTCTTCCTCAAGTTGTGCCCTGGCCTCTTTTTCTCTATCTGCTTCCAATGAAGCCAGATACTCATCGTCCTATATGTATCCAGATTAAACCAAGAAAAAACTCATCAGAGAAAAGCATGCTTACTCCAACTAATCAAGCATGTGTGCTCACGTGCACGCATGTGCACACATGGGGATAGACACATGGACATGACTGCACACCCACAAGTATGGGCACATGCATACCCCCAACCACACACAGACTGACTTTGCCAAATGCAGTATTTCGAGCTGGGCACCTCTAGATCACCTCATGCCTCAGCAATGAGTTATTCTGGACCCATCACATACGGTTGTTAACAAGGGATCATTATTGGCAGCTAAAGGCAGGCTTATCTAGACTTTTCTGAGTTAACTAAATCTTAAAAATATCAAGGTATGATTATGTGCTACCTGTAGTGAGGCTTTAAGGGAGACATACTTCTTTTGAACCATAAGAAGTCCAACCATTACCTGTTGTTCACGTAGTCGACGTTGGGCGATAACTGTGGGCGATGGGGGTTGTGGAATGGGTCTTGCATAGTTTCGGGGTCCACCATCATCCGAAAAATTTTCGTCTGCATCCTCCACAATCCCACCAACAACAGAAGGGTAGCGAAACCTCAAAGCTGAGTCTTCCGGTAGCGACCCAAACATGGCTGCTTCAAGCATTACAGCCTCCACTTGTTCTTCTGAAGACAGCCCTCCCCACTGCACGGAATCACAAAGCACGGTAACTTCTTTAGCTGGGAGTAAAAGAGGAGCATGCCTCACATTGGCTTTTATTGGCATCTAAAGGGAGTTTCCAAAACATGGTGGTTTAGACCTTTACCTCATCATTGTGTCTGACATCACCATTTCTCTCCAAGAGTGCACTGGGATGTGCAGCCACACCAGTTGTGTCACTTGGTCCTTGATGAGCCTCAGGTAGTGAGGGTGGGTCTATTGTTGTGGATGGTGTTAAGGTGGGGTTCAGGTGGCGACCCGATCTCCTCCTGAGCAGAGGTTGTTCTTCGAATTCATCCACGTCTTCTACGGGATCCCTCGAAATAGTATCTGCATGACTAACCGGGATATCCGACATCAAATAATCTGGTGGCAAAGAGCTATTCATCAAGGCTCCAGATTCCCCGCTATAGTTACCCCTTGCAAAATTCCTACAAAGCAGATGACCGAATTCAATAATCATAAAATATGATTTAATACAGTCAGACAATGGTATTATAAATTTTGGTATTGGGGTTGGAACCCGCACAGCAACGACAGCCACTTGGGAAAGGCAGACGGCCAACATAATCAATTTGGTACTTCAAATAAAAACCTTTGGAGCGATTAAACAATATTGAAATAAACCTGAAACCACCTCTTCGGAGTGTCGCGGTTTTCGCAGTTTTTGAGACTCTGATGGTCATCATCCTCATGTAAGAAGCCCTCTTCAGGAAACTCTGGATAGCCCTTCCCTTCACGCATTGCTTTCTCTTGCTCGGCAGTCTGATGCAAAAAAGTACGCATCACAGAACTCTCAGCTAATTAACCCATTAGAACTAGCCACGCTACATGACCCTACAGCAAAGAGAGCTAGCGGGGTAACGCAATAGAACCTTCAAGGACAATGAGACTGCCCGTGCCAGATCAACATCCTCTGTATGCATTCCAGCTCCATCCATCCTAGCACCGCTTAGACTCTGTGACATACCAACCATATATATAACCATATCCCATGTAAACACTTAACAGTGTTCAAAATTCAACACGTCTACCATCTTACTCAATACCTCTGCAAATGCCGGCCCCATCATTCCTGTGGCCTCTTTCTGGGAAGCTTCAATAGCTGCTCTTAGCATTTCTTCTTCAATATCATGACCTTCATTATTTGCCATGGCCGGAACCTCATTGATCGAAGGGGTATTCAGGTTCGCATTCCCAGACAACAATTCCCCACCAAAATTGTTGCTGCCAAATCGCAACCTCCTCTCACCTCCGGCCCTGAATACTGCGGATGCAGGCCCTGACACCTCCTCATCGTCACTTATAAAATGAGCATGACTCTGTGAGGATAGGTGTGCATCTTCTGTTTCCCGAATCTCTTCTATTAAAGGACCTGCATGAGACCTCACTCTTGGCTCCTCCTCATCTCTCCAATCGATGGGAACTTCCCTCACATCTCTTGGTTGAGAAACGATGGGGGCAGTGCCCCTGAAAGGAAACTGAGGAGGTATGGCATCTGCAACCCCGAAGCCTCCAGCAGTTAGCAATCCACTTGCCCAGGCAGGAGCTAAAGGTACTGGATAGGACAGAGGAACAATAGGTTGTCTAGGTTGAGGCTCATCCTCTTCCATCCAATCTAGCCTGTCTGCTGCTTGACTTTGCACTGGAGGACTGTAGAAAAAATGAAAGCACACAGAAATAATATTTATATTTAATATGCACAATTAAGAGCTCAGAACCACCTTAATCAAGCACCTAATCCTTGCCTCAAATCAGGTTAAAATCCCAGTCATTAAGTGCCCTTAATCCCTACCCAACCTAGCATCTGAACCCCACCTAAACCATCTAACAAAACTCTATACTAATCCTACAGCTTAATAGGATGTTACTTCGACGGCCTTTAGTACCCACAGTTGAGCTACTCTATTTAACTCGGAATTTTATTAGAGGAGCACAATAACTACAATATTATCTAGGGGACCCAGAAACAACACCAAGACAAAGCCAAGTATTGCTTGAGACCACATGCAAAAGAAGAGCATCAACATCGTATATTAACTCCATAAGTCACTTACAGAGGGTTTTCTCCTTCGTTAAAAAAGCTGTTGATTGCAGCATTTAGATCTCCTCTGTGAGCCTGCAAGCAAGAGCAAGTAACAAATACAAGTTAGAATGGTCCACACTTTCCACCCAACACAATTAAACATCCTTGTCTTTCACACTATACAAGAAGATTAAGTTGCAGTTGAAACATGTCTAGTGAAAGCAGTTACTTAGCAACCATGATTGTTTAAACAACAGAAAGTGATGCACAAAGCATTCATGCACAAGGATACTGCACTAGGTTTCAATGGCCCAGACGTCCCCCCTCCCTCTTGCAGAGTATTCCAGGGCTTGACAATCTTGGGCTTTTTGTTCTTCCCTGGTCCTCCAACATCTTCAAGTTCATCTGGTTAATGAACTGTAACAGAACTTTTCCATGCCAAGGTGTAAACTAAACCAATAGGTGACCAATACCAAAAGAAACCCAAGTTGATGAAATCGCAATGCTTTCCTCAAAACATTGGCTGGTCTTTGTTGACTCCTACTTCCAAACATACACTGAAGCGCTATTTGGAATGCTTGATAGTGAAGTTGATGACTAAATAGAGGAGGGGAAGGGATGTCCTAGGCACACCTTAATTCAGTGCCACGTCTTACTTGCAGCCACCTAAAGGGTAAATACGGAGGCCGGATGTGGGCAGATTGAAGCAGTTTTGGCAAACCCAATAGGTCCCCAAGAATGTCTTACATACCAACCAGCCTAGGTTTAGGGTAACCCGAGGTTAGAGGCATGTGTTAACCCAAGATTAGGGTTGAGTCTCTTGGGGACCTCGAGGGTTCACATGAGGCTAAGGGCGCTAGCAGGACGAGTTTTGGATGCCATGGGTCAATTTAATAGCAAGGGGCTAGTCATGGCTAAAAGCTTATGAATAAAGCAAGGGCCAATAATAGTTGGGTTGTTGCTATATAAGTGACCTTTAGGGCACTTATGAGTTATTAAAGGTATCCAAGGTTGCCAATGGTATGCAGGACCTCAAGGCTATGGCGCTGTAAGTAGGTGGCTCAGCTTGGAGGAAGTTGGGTCATTTGCAGCTTGGCAAACGGCAGCAATCAAACCTTAGGCTCGGGGGTGGTTCGAGGTACTGAACCTACGGTTTGGTAGTGAGTCGCTAGCCACAATTCATCACGGTCATGTGATGCATATGACATTGGGTCTATGAAACCCCGGTTAGGGTTTCTCAAGTATGTGGGTCTTACCCTAGCCCTCTTTGGTTCTATGTTAGATAACTCTTGGTTCAGTCTATGGAGACATTACACTCATATCAGAGCCGGATCTGACAAGGACAGGATCCATGGATGTGGGGATCGATAGGTTGACACGCGAAGTCAAGGAACGCAGGGAGGTGGTTAATGTATCATGTGTAGCACGCCCCTAGTGTGGAGGGAGATGCGTGAAAATAAAGGGCTTTTAGGGTGGCCAACCAAGGGAGCTAGGCCAACCTAAGCCGGCTATGGTTAGGCCCTAGCAATCATGGTTGTTTTGGCAACACACACAAGTGTTGTGCACCATAGGCGGCAATTTGCCAACCTTGCCTAACAAACCTTCATTAGTCATAGTGATATGGACTCTAAACTGCAATCACGTGATACAAACCTTCATTAGTCATAGTGATATGGACTCTAAACCTTCATTAGTCATAGTGATATGGACTCTAAACTGCAATCACGTGATACAAAAGAACACAACGATGCCAACACCTGAACTCTCATGTCCAACCTGATATAAGAGCTTTACCACTAGATGACATCCTACTTCAGTCTATCAAGACAACCCCCCACCACCCCCACTTTATGCACACACAAAGATGGAATGATGGAGCATTACAAAAAAGGAATCACATACAAAAATATTTCACTCAGATTTTAGAAATAAGATAACTTTGGAAGTTTAAAAACGCATGTCGTGTTAGGTATTTCGGAGTTAGTCTAGAGTCTAGTCAAGTGTGTCCTTAGTGGTGTGCACACACTAGGTGTGAACAACCTCTTATTTAGAGGTCAAAAGATAAGGCCTTGGTGTGGCACACCTATGACTATGCAAGGCACAGTCAGACATAAGATAGCAACCGTGACAAGCAAAGTTGAACAGCACAAGCACAGAGGACATGTGGCATTGCCACATGGCAATGATGACATGGCAATAATGATATGGCAGTTGGGTACAACTGGTCGATAGCGACTAGGAGCATTGATGAATATGATGATTTGGGGACCCACATATATACATACATACATTACATACATACAAGCAGATGAATATGATGATTTGGCGATCCACATACATACATACATACATATATATATACATACATATATATATATATATATCATACATACATACATACATACATATATATATATATATATCATACATACATACATACATACATACATATATATATATCATACATACATACATACATACATACTACATACATACATACTACATACATACATACATACATACATATATATATATCATACATACATACATACATACTATGTACATACATACATACATACATACATACATACATACATACATATATATATATATATATATATATATATATATATATATATGTATGCATGCATGCATGTGCATCATACATACATACATACATACATACATACATATATATATATATATATATATATGTATATATATATATATATATGTATGCATGCAAGTGCATCATACATACATACATACATACATACATACATACATACATACATACATATATATATATATATGTATGTATGTATGCATGCATGTGCATCATACATACATACATACATACATATATGTATGCATGTATGTATGTATGATGCACATGCATGCATACATACATATATGTATGTATGTATGTATGTATGATGCACATGCATACATGCATACATATATGTATGTATGTATGTATGTATGATGCACATGCATGCATACATACATATATATATATATGTATATATATATATGTATATATATATATGTATATATATATATGTATATATATATGTATGTGGATCGCCAAATCATCATATTCATCTGCTTTCCTCAACGTCAAAGCATTTCTCTGTAGGCAAAGTGCTAGCCTAGGACAGGGCTATGATTTGAGGTCTGCCTGCTACTCATGTTGCCTTCTTTAGGAAACGGCAACCTCGCCTGCTTTCCAAACTGGTAGGCATCACAAACATGCATATTCCCATCATACTTAAATCTAGGCAACCCACTAACAATGCCTCTTGCCTGCAAGTTCTTTAACCTTTGTATTTTCACATGTCCAATCCTTTTATGCCACATGTCAATGTCCTGTACCACATTTCGGCTTTTAGAAAACATGGCTGATTTCAACTCAGGAATCCCAGCATCCAGCTTAAATAACCTGCCTTCTTTCTTGCCTTTGGCAATGACTCATCCATTTTTGAAATTCTCAACGAAGCAACCATGCTAGTTTGAAACGAACCTGTAAACCCTGTTCCACCATTTGACCAACTGAGGCCAAAATTTTTGTAATAAAAGGCACATACAAGACATCTGCCATAGAACCATAGCACATAGGCACAAGTATTCTAGAGTTGATATCAAAGCCTAGGGAACCTGCAAATTTCTTTTCTTTTCTCAGTCGTGTGCATAAGTGAATATTTCGATTCTCTTCACTGCACTTGGGTTATTTTGGGTATATTGGGCTTCTTTGTCCCACCAAACCCTTACCTCATATAGCAGGGCTAAAATCCCTCACCTAATCTAGATATTCACAACTCACTGATTTGCTTCTTAGCATTGAGCCAAGATGGCTGCCGGACAATGCTTTTATTGTAGCTCGTCACTCCACTCAGCATATTGGAAAGGACTATCCGAAGAACAGTTGCTGCCACAGCCATAACTAGGACACTGGCACCATCTACCCCACTCCCACTAGTACCACATTTGCTCTTCACTTGACCCTGTCTTGGAGGATCTCAGTAGTTCTAGGCCGACATGATACGGTGCCTAGTTGCCTATGAGAGCCAAAAGCTCCGTGGTTCTGAGTTGCGGTGTTCCACATATGACCAGGAGCTGCTTGCAGTGTGGTGCCGTTATTTGATAGGTTCAGAGTACCAGATCCATACAGATCACTAGTTTCTCATATATTTGTCGACACAATCACAGCAAGACTTGTCTCCCTACCAATTAAGATGGTGGCATTTTCTCTCTCAGTTTACCTTTCAGATTGATTATTTGCCTGGTAAGGAGAATGTGGTAGTCAACACATTAAGTCAAAGGCCACAACGCACCGCAGAAAGTTGCCACAGTGATTATTTCATGCCGATGAAGCTTGAGGACCTAGATTTCAAGGAACCTTGGAGCAAATGCGTGCATAGCATTGCTTCAGAATACACCATTCAAGATGGGTAGTTGTACTACATTCGAGATGGATGGTTATACTACAAGGATCGATTTTGTGTCGTCAAGGGCCGTGATTTTCACCGAGTGCTTCTAAAAGAGGCACACAATGTTTCCATTTCACGGCACCATGGCGAGGACTCTCATCAAGTGGGTTTCAAACTTTCTATCCAAATCCCTTGAGGAGGATGAGATGAGTGATCCACAATGTTGTCTTCCAGCATTCAGAGGCAAAGGGGCTAGTTCTAGTGCTCACAGTTCCCAAGGAGGTAGTGGTGGAGAAATCATTGGAGATAGGAGGTCAAGTAGTGACCCTATTGGAGTTCGTACCGGTGTGAAGCAAAGAGCGAGTTCACTAGAAGATCCATACCGGGTTGGGGTAACGGAGCATAATTTGCACATGTGCTCCAAATTAAGCAACAGGGCTCCCGAGTGTGACATGGACATACTTCTATCCATTGGCCAACTCAAAGGTCGAGTATGTGGCCGAATTCATGCGTTTGTAAGGGCTATTGTGCCAATTCATTGTAATATTATCCAAGCGCCTGATGAGCAACCAAGAGTGGACATAGTTATTGGGTTATTGTGTGAACACACTTAGTTAGACATTCTTATTGGGGTTGGTAGCCAACCCAATGTGCAACCAAGTGTAGATAGAGTTATTGGGTTATTGTGTGAACAAACTTATCATTGGGGTTGGTAGGGTTCGTAGCCAACTCACCAACATTAGACACTATAAATAGGAGTCTAGGCCTTAGTCGTATTCATTATCATTGGGGTTGGTAGGGTTGGTAGCCAACTCACCAACATTAGACACTATAAATAGGAGTCTAGGCCTTAGTCGTATTCATTCATTGATCACTTAGTCATCATTGAGTCATTAAGAACTCAAGAGCAGTGCTACCATTGAGTATCTCTATTCAGCATTGTATATACTGCACGTTAGTAATACATGGTAGGTTAGGTCATCTCTCTCTACTTTGTATTGAGCATGAAAAAGACGCAGTTTGTTGTGCATAGGTTTAAATCTTTGATTAGGTGCTAATCACAATCAATCAATCAATCATAAACACACTTCCACAGCACCCATCTTACTGTTAGAAGTCATCTCCTGTCTTTATTGAGACACCAGGGCCTCTGTTGTTAGAAATAATGTCCTGACATTATTATGGGCAGTAGCCAATGTATTAGGACCGGCCGGGCACTTTTTACTCACTTTAAGTGAGGTTTTTTCCCCGCGCCCAATAAGGCGCCCAACTTACCGTTATGTGAAACGGGCACCAGTTAGGGTTATTATATGCCCTAAGTTTTGTAACAAACTGATCTTCATATTTTGAGCTCCATCGTTTTGCTCCAGGTCTCCACACGTTTTTCTTCTGTTTCTTCGCGTGCTCCACACCGTCTCTCACTCACAATTGGTATCAGAGCTGGTTGTTGTTCCTGCTCCCGCCTTCCCTACTGCTGGTGAAGCACTTTCGTCGCGAAGAACACTCTCTACTGTGCTGGTCGCCTGCTTCTGGTGCTGAAAAACAGGTCGCCCTCCTTCTACAGACCTGGGCGACTGCTTTCTGTGTCTCTCAGGCACTGTTCTGGTGCAAAAAGCAGTGCTGGTCGCTTTTCTACAGGCCGTACAGCATCTGTGCAGCACGTGTGGCTGCTGGTTGCTGTTTTTCTGTCCGTACAGGTCTGTACGACCAGTTTTGCTGCTGTTTTCTGATCGTACAGCAGCCGTACAGCTGTCATACAGCCCTATCTGCTGTTTTCTGTCCGTACAGTTTCGTACAGCACCTGCTGGTTGCTGGTTGCTGTCCGTACAGCCTTCTGTACCGTCTTCTGCATCAGTTCGTACCTCAGCAATCTGCAGCAGCAACTCGGGTGAGTCTACCTGCTGAATTTTGGAGCTTAACTGTGAATTTTCTCAGCAAATCAAGTCCGAAATTTGGGGCTTTTGCTGTTTTTGTGTTGCTGCACAATCTGTGACAGCTCCCACAGGTTTTTTGTGGGAATCAAAGAAATTTAAGCCACCAGAAATTTGGGGCTTTTGTTGCTGTGCTGTCTATCTGTGTGAAACAGACAGTCTCCAGCAATATTTGTGGACTCTTGTGCAGTCAGTCTCTTTTGCAGGTTACAGTTTGCTCTCATGGCACAGAACACTGCTGATGTGTTTGGGTTTTTAGCCCAGGAAGATAAGTTGGATGGAACCAACTATTCCCTGTGGAGCTTTATGATCAGGAATCTGCTAGTTGCAAAGAATTTGTGGAATTATGTAAGTGGAGCTGAGGCAAGGCCTATGCATGTGGCCCCAGCTACCCCTCCACAACATGGCAGGCAACAGGTTGTACTACCAGCTCCTCAGGCACCTACACAGGAACAAACTAGGTGGGATTCCAGGGATGCTCAGGCACTCTCTTTGATTGCACTTTCAGTTAAGAGGTCCATTATTCCGCATATCCGTTCATGCAGGACATCTCAGGCTGCATGGGATACTTTGGAGCACATGTATCAGGCTCGCAATGAGGCTAGAGTTGCCTTTTTGAAGCGGGAACTATCACACTTGTGCATGGATGAGGGTGATTCTATGCAGGATCATCTTACGAAGATTCAGGATTTGAGAGAACAGCTCTTGAATATCGATGAAATCATTTCTGATGCTGAGATGGTCACCACTACACTTAACTCTTTACCGAGCTCTTATTTGGGTTTTCATACATCTCTTCACTTGTCCATGAGGGGTAATCCTGTCCCTCTATCCTTTCAGGAATTGGTTGGACTTTTGTTGCAGGAAGAGCAGACTCGGAAAAATGTCATGCATAGGGGTGGTGAGCAAGCATTCTTTGCCAAGAACAAGGGCAAAGGAAAATCTGGTGCATATAAGCCTAAGTCAGAATCAGGACAGCCATCTAGTAAAGAGAAGGATGATGCACAGAAACCTAAAAAGAAGGGTAAGTGCCATTACTGCAAGAAGCCAGGTCACTATATTCATGAATGTTATAAGAGGATAGCCAAGGAAAAGAAGAAAGAGTCTGGTAATTCAGTTGAAGACTCTTCAGATGTGGATAACAAGAAAGATGATGCCACAGCCAACCTTGTGGAAGAGGATTGGTGCTTCTTTACTTGCAGCTATGATCCCTCAAATGAGGTTCATTCACTCAGTGTGAGTGAAAGTGGTGATGTATGGTTCTTTGACAGTGGTGCCTCAAGGCACATCACGTCCAGAAAGGATTTGTTTGGCAAGATGGTACCTTCTTCTTGTGGCAGAAAGGTTACGTGTGCAAATAATGCTTCTTATCCAGTTCAGGGCACAGGGGATGTTATGCTTACAGACATTAATGGCTCAGAGTTTCTCCTTCAGGATGTATTGTATGTGCCTGGGATAAAGAAGAATCTTCTCTCAATGTCTTCTTTTGCAAAGAGAGGGCTGGTTGTTTCCTTTGAGGATACTAAATGTATGGTCCGTGACAGGGAAAGTGACTTTGCTTTGGTTGCTACAGGGACCTTATGTCGCGGTTTGTACCGTCTTGATCCTTATGAGAGGCACAGTGCATGTGTTGTTTCTACCTCTACATCTGCTATGCAGGATGCAGAGTTGTGGCATGCCAGGTTTGGGCATGTAAATTATGGCAGTCTCATGGCACTTCAGAAGCTGAAAATGGTAGATGCCCTACCTAATTTAGAGACTCCTCCCAGACATGTGTGTGAGGGATGTATTTTGGGAAAGATGCATCGTCAGACTTTCAAAAAGGATAGAGTTGTTAGAGCTGTCCGCAAATTGCAGCTCATTCACAGTGATGTATGTGGTCCAATGAGGACACAATCCTTGGGAGGTCATTGGTATTTTGTTACTTTTATTGATGACTTTTCCAGATATGCCTGGGTGTATGCTTTGAAGAACAAATCTGATGTCTTTATGCATTTCCGACATTATGTCAACATGGTTGAAAATGCAACAGGACAAAAAGTGCAGACTCTCAGAACTGACAGAGGGGGGGAATACTTATCTAAAGTATTTGATGCTTTTTGTTTAGAGAAGGGCATAGTACACCAGTGTACTACACCATATACACCTCAGCAGAATGGTGTCGCCGAACGAAAGAATAGGTCACTCATGGAGATGGCCAGGTGTATGCTGAAAGCAAAGGGATTGCCACATAAGTTTTGGGTGGAAGCTCTTATGTGTGCCACTCATGTGTTGAACAGGTGCCCTACAAAGGCACTCAGATCTGTTACACCCTATGAAGCTTGGTTTGATCGGAAACCTAGTGTTAGATTATTTTCGTGTGTTTGGTTGCTTGGCTTATGCACATGTACCACAGGAGCTTCGTGGGAAGCTTGATGATAAAGCCATAAAGTGCATATTTGTTGGCTACAGCAGTCAAAGTAAAGGGTACCGTCTCTATAATCCTGTCACACGGAGGATTTTTGTGAGCAGAGATGTTGTTTTTGCAGAGAATTCAGCACAACCCATTGCTGAATTTAAATTTCAGCAACCTCAGGAGTCTTTTGATGTATTTGAAGGGTTGATACCCATTGGCATAGGAACCACAGCTAATATACCGGCTGAATTTCAGAATTTGCAGCCACCACCTCGTGTGTTTGATGCTTTAAATCAGCCCCAGGCTGAGCCTGACATTCAGCAAGCAGAAGAGGATATTGTTGTACAAGAGAGGACAGCTTTGCAAGAAGCTAGAACCATTCCTCGTTGGGCTATACAGACTCTTCAAGAGAGTAGACTTGCTGCTCCATTACCAGGTAGGACACGTAGGAGTACACGTGAGGCTGAAAGCTCTCACTTTTCAGAGTCAGCTTGGGTGAGTTCTATTATGGATGAAGAGGAACCTGAGAGTTTTGAAGATGCAAGTGAAAATCAGCATTGGATGCAGGCCATGCAAGCTGAATTGGATTCTATTGATAAGAATCATACATGGGATTTGGTGGATTTGCCTCCTGGCAAGAAGGCAATTGGTACAAAGTGGGTTTATAAGGCTAAACGCAAACCAGATGGTACCATTGACAGGTACAAAGCAAGGCTGGTTGCTAAGGGCTATGCTCAGAAAAAGGGCATAGATTATGAAGAAACTTTTGCCCCCACTTCTCGGATGACCACCATCCGTGTTGTTGTTGCTATGGCTGCACATTATGGCTGGTTTGTACATCAGTTGGACATAAAAACAGCCTTTTTGAATGGTGATCTTGAGGAAGAGATTTATGTGATACAACCACTTGGTTTTGCTATGTCTGGTCAAGAGCACAAGGTGTGCAAGTTGAGGAAAGCTTTGTATGGCTTAAAACAAGCACCGCGTGCCTGGTATGCAAAGATTGATGCATTTTTGACTAGCCAGGGGTTCACCAACAGTCCAACTGAAAGCACCCTCTACATCAAGAGAGATGGGGGGGATATTTTGATAATCATTCTTTATGTAGATGATATGTTGCTCACAGGTACTGATGCGGATAAAATTTCAGATTTTAAGTCCGAACTCAAATCTGCATTTGACATGTCAGATATGGGTATGTTGCACTATTACTTGGGCATACAGTTCATACAAAGTGAGATGGGTATCTTTATGTTACAGTCGAAGTATGTACAGACACTGTTGGAAAGATTCAAATTTCAAGATTGTAAGCCTATTTCCACTCCTATGGAACCAGGGCTGAAACTTACAGTACATGATGGCAGTGAATCTTTTGATGCTATTCTCTATTGTCAGGCTGTTGGGTGCCTGATTTACTTGTGCAACACCAGACCGGATATTCAGTATGGAGTATCCCAGGTGAGCAGATATATGCACAGCCCACGAAAGCTTCATTGGCAAGCTGTAAAGCGTGTGTTTCGTTACTTGCAAGGCACCAAGTCTTATGGCTTGATGTTTCCCAGGGGGGGTGACTTGCATTTACATGCATACAGTGATTCAGATTGGGCTGGTGACTTCGACACAAGGCAGTCTACCAGTGGTAATTGTTTCTTTTTGGGACACTCATGCATTTCATGGTTGAGCAAGAAACAATCTACAGTAGCTACCTCGTCTTGTGAGGCTGAGTACAGGGCAGCTTTCACAACGACAGTGGAATGTGTTTGGCTACGCAGACTCTTGCCAGATCTTCATCCTTTATAGGAGGAGCCTACTCCGATTCTCACTGACAGTCAGAGTGCTATTGCAGTAGCACGGAATCCTGTGTTTCATGCACGAACGAAACACATAGAGATACATTATCATTATGTCAGAGAGAGACTTCATGCAGGGGAGATCAGCATGATCTATTGTCCAACACATGACAATGTCGCAGACATTTTCACCAAAGCTTTACCTCGAGAAAAGTTTGAAGCTTTCCGCAAAGCTTTAGGCTTACTTCCTTTTGGTGATTGACATCATGCCTTGTACCCACATTGGCACTGCAGGGGGGTGTTAGAAATAATGTCCTGACATTATTATGGGCAGTGGCCAATGTATTAGGACCGGCCGGGCACTTTTTACTCACTTTAAGTGAGGTTTTTTCCCCGCGCCCAATAAGGCGCCCAACTTACCGTTATGTGAAACGGGCACCAGTTAGGGTTATTATATGCCCTAGGTTTTGTAACAAACTGATCTTCATATTTTGAGCTCCATCGTTTTGCTCCAGGTCTCCACACGTTTTTCTTCTGTTTCTTCGCGTGCTCCACACCGTCTCTCACTCACATCTGTTGTGGGTGTGCCCGCCCTCATAGGTGTTTTTCTCATTTTTCCTCACTCCCCGTATTTTTTCCCATTTTTCTATGGCTTGGGTGGCTGCCCTGCGGTGGCTGGAGCTCACAGATTCTGGCCGACTGCTACATCAGGTCCACGACTTCACCCATGAGCTGGCCGACTGGGTGTCTTCAACAAGTCGTGGAGATTTAGGGCCTGTCGGCTGCTTCTGATGCAGGCCGACTGTAGTATGGGGGCCATATAAAATGGCCCCATTGCTCCCTTGTTATATCATCTTGTATCATTCCGGGATCTTGTGTATATAGAGCAGAGTTACACGCCTATCTCTCTCCTTCTCTTGTGCTGTCTATTTTCTGCACTCTACTTGCTCTTGTGGTCTCACATTTGGTTATCATCTCCGCTGCGTATTTTGACATGGTATCAGAGCCCTAGGCTCTTGATAGATCTTGGGAGTTGTGTGAGCAAGAGGGGGACTGTTGCGTTGCTGATTGGTGGATTGTTCGGGACTGTTCGGGAAGAGAAGAAGCAAGAGGACGGCGGGCTGAATTGCTGGCCACTTGCAGGTGTAAGTTTTTTTACCCACCCACCAACCCTTTTCAGTTACATCCCCGCAATGGCAGATTTGTTAGAGATGGCTGAGAAGCATGTGAAGATCCCAACACTCCCCACGTTCCCGCTTGACCGTCAGTTGGACGAGAACAATTACGACATATGGAAGGTTATGATGGAATCTGTGCTAGAGTCATATGACCTTGCTAATTTCATCGTTGTCGGAGTTCCACGGCCGGAAGCAGAGGAAGGGGAGTTACAGTCAACCAGAAAGGACCACGAGGCACAGGCACAGTTGTGGGATCGTGTCAACGCAGGGTCCGTTCATTTATCTTCCTCAACTCCACACCACAAGTAATCAATCATGTAAAGCATATGACGCTGGCCAGAGGTATATGGCAGTAATTGGCTTCTCTTTATAACAGGGTATCGCCCATGAAGAGGATTTCCTTGGAAGTACAGCTGCGGGTTATGAACCCTGCAAAGTCGTCGAAGATGCGGGAGCATATTAACAAGCTGCAAGCCCTTCAGCAGGAAGTCCTCCAGGCTGGGAAGGAGATATCATCAGAAGATATGGCCATTACTTTGCTGTCCCACTTGCCTTCTCAAGTATTCCGCTTTCTACTCCTCTTTGATTACTAGTGGCAAGCTCAGCACCATTACATGGGAGGAGCTTGTGCCCATGGTCTTGGACCACGAGGAACGATTCACGAACCCTCCTCACAGCGGAGGTTCGGAGGCCTTAACTGGCCAACGGTCAAAAGTCCGGAATAACAACAAGGGCAAAGGGAAGGCTTCACCGGAGAAGTCTTCTGAGAAGAAGCCTGACACAGATCGAGAGAAACTGAAGGCTGAGAGGTCCTACAATGATTGTGGCGAGAAAGGCCACTATTGGAGGAAGTGTCCTAAGCGGACTGGGAAGAGTGCTGATTCTTCAGCCTCAGCTGCAAAGACTCCAGCATTTGTGCACTTAGAGATGATGGACTGAGATACTTCATTGTCTTCAAGCGAGGAAGCAGTTGGCTTCACTGCAAAGGATACCCGGGAGTGGATTCTTGACAATGGTGCTTCTAGGCACATGACTCCTTCCCGAGACTTCTTTTTGGATTTAAAAAAGCAGTCAAGTCGCATATTTATTGGCGACAACTCCACCATTCCGATACATAGCGAAGACCAGATGGAGATTATTCCCGACGACAAGGGGGGTAAGCATTCCTCCCGTGTTCTTTATGTCCCTGCTCTTGGTTTTCATTTTCTGTCAGTGCATGAAGTATGCAAGACTGGCTTTCGGGTTTGAGGAGCATTCAGTTGCTCAACGGGACCGTGAGACTGGCCAGGTTCTTTGGGAAGGCAGTGTGGAGAATGGTATCTACAAGCTCTCCGCACTCTCCTCATTAACAGGTTCTCAGGTCGGAGATCTGTGGCACTTTCGGTTTGGCCACTTAAATGTGGATGCATTGCGACGGCTTGCCAGATGTTGGCATCACGCAAGGACGTTGCAGTTCTTGCATACGTGGTCAGCAGCATAGGGAATCCTTTCCGAAGCAGGCTTCCAAGCGAGCTTCAAAACCATTGGAGTTGATTCACACTGACTTGTGTGGACCTCAGCAGACACCATCATTGGGAGGTCTTCAAGCTGCTTGTTGATGACTTTACCAGATTCACGTGGGTCTACTTTCTTTCACAGAAGGACCAAGCTTTTGCACGGTTCAAGGATTGGCACGTGATGGTGGAGAAAGAGTCTGGATTGCAGGTAAAGACTCTCAGGGCTGACAAAGGAGGTGAATTCTCTTCGAATGCTTTCGTCAGATTTTGTGTAGATCATGGCATCAAGAGGGAACTGGCCAATACAGGATCCCCTTCAGATAATGGAGTTGTAGAATGCAAAAAAAAGGACTGTGGTGGAGATGGCGAGGACCATGCTGGAGCATCGTGATCTTCCTCGTCCACTTTGGGGAGAGGCTGTGGCAACGGCTGTCCATACCCTCAACCAGTCTCCAATGACTTCAGTACCTAATATGACTCCGTTTAAGGCATACTTTGGCAGGAAACCTGATGTCTCCCACTTCCGTGTTTTTGGGAGCGATGCGTATGTACATATTCCGAAGAAGTAGAGGGGGAAGCTGCATCGACTACGAGGATACCTTTGCACCGACGGCAAGGATGACCACGATTTGGACCGTTCTTGCCCTTGCTTCTTCTCAGAGGTGGCCTGTGTATCAAATGGATGTAAAATCTGCGTTCCTTAATGGTGACCTGCAAGAGGAGGTGTATGTTGAGCAACCTCCAGGCTTTGTTATTCCAGGATCAGAAGGGATGGTTTACAGGTTACGTAAGGCCTTGTATGGTCTTAAACAGGCTCCCAGGGCTTGGAATCAAAAGATTGATTCCTTCTTTGTTCGGATTAGTTTTCAAAGATCGGTTGCAAATCCCAACCTGTATCTCTTTCAGAAACGCGGCATGGTTACGATTATCATCCTTTATGTGGATGATCTCATTCTCACCGGCGGTCATGTGGAGAGCACATTGGCATGACGAAGGCTGCCTTGTCAAAGGAGTTTGAGATGACCGATCTAGGCTTACCTCACTTCTTTGGAGATCTGGTGGACCCAGAGGGGGTTTTTCTTCTCTCAGCAGCGATATGTTCATGAGTTGCTTGAGGCCTTTGGGATGGAGAACTGCAAGCCTATTACTTCGCCGATGACCCGAATACAAAGTTAACTGTTAATGATCCTTGTGAGAGCCAGTTAATGCCTATTACTTCGCCGATGGACCCGAACACAAAGCCTGTTAATAATCCTTGTGAGAGCCAATTGATGCCTCGCAGTATCGGAAGCTAGTTGATTCATTGATCTTGTTGTTGAACACCACATTGGACTTGAGCTTCTCCGTGGGGCTGTTGAGCTCTTTTATGCAAACACCATTGAAGTCTCATTGGGACGCAAGATTGCTGATCTTGCGGTATCTGCAGAGTACAAAGGATCTAGGACTCTTCTACACAAGAGGAGATGGAGTTAGACTCCAAGGTTGGAGTGACTCAGATTGGGGAGGAGATCCAGACACGAGGAGATCTACTTCAGGTTACAGTTTTACCCTCGGCTTAGGAGCACTTTCTTGGAGCAGTAAGAAGCAGCCAAATATTACCTTATCTTCGACAAAGGCAGAGTATCGGGCTACTTGTGGTGCTGCTTGCGAGGTTGTGTGGCTGCGGCGGCTACTAGGCGAGATCGGGTTTCCACAGAAGGAGCCCATAGTCATCCAGTGTGATAACCAGAGTTGTATAGCTATTGCTCGGAACCCGTCTTCCATGCCCGGACCCAGCACATAGAGATACAGTATCACTCTGTACGTGAGAAGATCTTAGCCGGTGACATCTTGCTACTTTATTGTTCGACGGAGGACAATGCGGCAGACCTCTTCCAAAGTCTACCTCAGGCTATGCTCAGGTTAGAAGTCATCTCCTATCTTTATTGAGACACCAGGGCCTCTGTTGTGGGTGTGCCCGCCCTCGTAGGTCATTTTTCCTCACTCCCCGTATTTTTTCCCATTTTCCCATTTTTCTATGGCTTGGGTGGCTGCCCTGTGGTGGCTAGAGCTCACAGATTCTGGCGGACTGCTGCATCAGGTCCAAAACTTCACCCATGAGCTGGCCGACTGGGTGTCTTCAACAAGTCTTGGAGATTTAGGGCCTGTCGGCTGCTTCTGATGCAGGCCGACTATAGTATGGGAGCCATATAAAATGGCCCCATTGCTCCCTTGTCATATCATCTTGTATCATTCCGGGATCTTGTGTATATAGAGCAAAGTTACACGCCTATCTCTCTCCTTCTCTGGTGCTGTCTATTTTCTGCACTCTACTTGCTCTTGTGGTCTCAGATTTGGTTATCATCTCCGCTGCGTATTTTGACAGTTACATCCAGAGTATCTTCAAAGGCACATGTTGCATGCAACAAGGATCACCACCGACGAGTTGAGGGTACCATCCAACAGCCTTCAAATTAATTGAACCTGGGGATTTTCACACGAGACATAGGTATGTAGGTTATGTTGGTCTAGAGAGATTGAGATGGGGAATGCCACAAGAGGTGGCACTGTTGCACTCTACACCATTCAGGAGAAGGACGTTACATGCACACCTTCCAACAGTGTGACATGGACATCTCTATACGATTTAGCCACTTTAGAGAGCATATTCATGGCCAAGTCTTGGTCAATTTTAGGGCTTCTCAGCCATTCCATTATATTTGGTCCAATCGCCCAATGGGCAACGAGTGTGGACACTTTTATTATATTTGAACATTTTTATTAGTATCTTTAGGGTTGGTCAACCAACCCTAGAGGCCAGCCAACCAGCCCATAAGATAATGTAATTGAGGGCTAGGGCTAAGAGCCATCGTCAAGTGAGGCATTCACGAAGTGAGGAACTTAGAGATAGAGGGCAACCCATGTTCCCCGACATACCGTGAGCTTACTTCAGCAAGTGCCATCAGCAGCAGCAACATGGAAGCACTCCCATCATCGAGGTTTATGTTTATCATACTACAGTTCAATGTACATATTCATGCATAATGGAATATAAAGTAGATTAGGGAATCTCTCTCTCTTGGCTACTGTGTTTGACAATTTATGTTAATCTCATACTTCTACTGTTAGTTGCATGTTACGCTGGTATCAGAGCATCAAAAGGTCCTGCTGAGTTTAGGCTTGCGTTTTTGTCATTGCAGCGAGTTTTTGCAAGCCAAAGTCCGTTGTTTGCAAGAGCATTTCAAGTCAGCCAGCATCAGGGACTCTGTTTGCACCATACAATCCAGAATTTTTCACATTCATGTGCGTTTTTCAATCCAACAATAGCTTAGCACCCGCATAAGTCCACGCATTCAATTCAGTAGTCACATCCGCCATTCAAATGTGTTTTTCAGCATTGGTCGATGTCGGCAAGGGCATTGTTTAGGGACCGCTTAGAGTATTACAAATCAGTTATTAAAGGTTCATCACAAGGTGTTTCAACACATCATGGAACAAATTTTGGAGATTCAGAGAGCATGTACATGGCCAAGTCTTGGTCAATTTCGGGGCTTTTCAGCCATTTCAGTGTATTTGGTCCAAGCGCCCACAATAAGCAATCACTAATAAGCAACCAGTGTGGACACTTTTATCATATTTGAACATTTTTATTATTATTTTTAGGGTTGGCAGTCAGTCAACCATGAAAATTTGTACGCTTTACTCAATCATGCAGTATATAATACATTAAATTGAGAAAACGCGTCATCCAATGTTCCTCTCTTCTATATCTTCTCACTGTGCTTCGAAGTGGGGTTTTAACCCCACCCTTTAACTATACTTATGTGTCTTCTATCTACATTTCCTTGCACCTTCAAACCATGATTGCATGAAAAACCGATTTGGCTGATGTCTATGCAACGGAAATGGTCTAAAACTAGAAAATGGAAACGGCTAGGAAACCACAAGTCTTTAACATTACATCATATACATGAAAGATCCACTTGTTCTAACTTAATTGGCTGACATTCTTGTTCCCTTCATTTGCCCACATCACCATTAATCAACAAGCTCACTACAACCAACTTAATCAGCAGCCTTTCATGCCATTCTCGTCCCCTTACGCCACCCAACCATCACCCATCAATAATCAACAGTTTTTTCACAGACCATTGTCCAAACCATCATCCACATGCACGGACCAAAATCATGCCATCATCCACATGTATAGACTTCTGATAAATATATTTTACCTCATCCTAAGAACCACTGAAAGATAAAAGGATGCATTTGATAAATTAAACAAACATGAATCAAAGGTCTCAGTCTAGATGATGTATCTGCACAAATCAATACAAGTGCAAATACAACACTTAGAAAATGTATAAAACAATTGTGGGCAAAGGTCTCTATAACCTGAAGTTTGTCCCGGGCCACTGCTTCTGAGGAGCCTGTAACACTCATGAACGTCTCCAGTTGCTCGCTCTGAGAAGGATCCATGGTGCTGCCAAAAAAGAAATCCCTAGCAGATTGGCGAGGCTACTCAAATTCCACCAAAAAAAGGCATCTGTTTTTTTTCCAAAAAGAAAAAAAGCAAAAGATGGAAGGCTGGGGTTCCGATCGTCCTATAAAGAACAAAGCTTTCCAAACAGCGAGAAGCTAAAAAGCAAAAAATAGAGGGTTACCAAGGCTACGATCGTCGTTGCCAACAAGAGAGCTTGAGCAGAGCTCAAAAAAGAGCAAAATAGATGCAAAAACAACAAAATTTTCTGAGATTTTTTGTGTTTGTGCCCATAAAAGGACCCAAGAGATTACCGACACCCGTCGGTCCCTTCGCAGTCTAACCGGTAACCCAAGGTGCTTGCTTCCAACACGAAGCAATTCTTTCCCTTCTTATGAAACTTCTAGTATATAGAACATTCACAAGCTATGCTATATTGTCCTCCTACCATTTCTACGTTTGGGATCCAAACTCGGTTCACAAGTTTGTGTTCCTGAGCTTCTCGTCCTCCACCACTGAACATAAGAAAGCCAGCTATTTAGATATCAAACAGCTGGTAGCAAATATGTATTCAACAAATGTGAGTGGCTAGGCTACAACTTTAAAGTTCAAATCACACAATCTTTTGGCATTTTCTTAGGTGTACTCATGTCTAGCTATAGAAGCAAAATATTGTTTTCGTATGGTGTGACAACTGGCAAACGGCATGTTGCCATGGGGCTGCATATGGTGGGTCCCAGTGCAATAGTTGGCAAACGGCATGCCGTCGTGTGGACTACATATGTAGGGTCCTAGTGCAACATTTGGCACATGGCATGCTGCCATGTGGGCTACGTATGTAGGGTCCCATGTTTTTACGCGAAAACATCAAAACCCATCATCCTATGGTAACACCTAAAAGAAGATTGATGGAGGGAAGGCAAAAGGGGCAAGCAAAGAGGGGGGAGGGGGCAGGGCATGGCAAGCCGATGATTTGGCTTGTCCAAACAACGCCACACAGCATGTGAGCATGTAAATGTGATAGTTGTTATTTAACTAGTTGAGGAGAGGTAACGTTTGAGAATGTACCTCATCCTCATATTCATGTAATAATCAGCAGAGAGGGCCATAATGAAAGATCAAAGAGGAATAATGTGAAAAGACCACTTGTTATGCCTTGTGACTTGGGGGTCTTCTTGGTGATGCCAGTGCACCCATAAAAGGAAAGCTTTGGCATGGTGTGAATGCATGTTAACTCCTCTTCTTAGCTAGAGATGGATAAGATAAGGCACCTTTTTTCTTATTTCTTCTTTGCGAGCATATGGAGCAAGTTAGCAAAGCAAGCTCGCAAGCTAAAAATATCCATGTGTCAAGTTTACATTAATTAAAGAACTCCAATTTTTAATATAAAGAAGCTTCCTTGTTTGTAATCTACGAGACGTGGGAAGCAATTATAGATGTTGTTAATTGAAAGTATTAAGGCTGTGTTTAACCTAGCGCATAGCTCGCAAGGGTAATGGCAATGAAGGTGGTACTGTGGCCTTCTCATATCTTGTGCACATGCCATAAGCCTTCGTTATGTTGAGTGTTACCATGGAGGTGTCCATTGCCCTAGTGATCATTGTGGGTGCCACAGCTACGTGGGCTCGGCCCTAAAGAGGATGGGCAGAGACAGAGACATACTTGTATGCTGGCAAGGGGAGAAGGTGCACACAACTAGACCAATCTTCGTGTGTACCAAGAACGATGTCCTAGGTGCAGTGTTGGAAGCCACAAACAATGGAGGATTCAGTTATACCTTCGAAATGTTTGGAAATATATAACGTAAGTATGCCTCTGTGTGAGAGGGTTCTACCACACCTGGTTTTCCTTTGAAATGGCATGTCCAAGCCCTGGCTGGAGAACAAAGGCATTCCAAGTTCTAGTATTCCGTATCAATGGAAAACATACACTAATCTGAAGTGCCTTACAACCGTATCAAGGTAACATGCTTGCATTCGACACAAGTCTCTCATACTACTTGAGGCTACACTTTCACCCTTGTTAAGAAGAGTAACTATGTGTGAGGCATCACAATATCATTTGTTTTTCTAGATAAAGCAGTGGAACGCATAAGTAAGAAGAGTTGATATGAGGCATTGTAGTGTGTTGGAAACTTGAGTTTATTAGTTTTGCTAAGGATAAGCTAACCCCTAGGATATCAAGCTTAAGTATTGTTAAAAGATATAAGGTTTTGTTTACAAAATAAAAGGTTTGCAAGATTTCAAAACTCAAAGGCTTTCAAAAAACAATGCTCCCAAAAGCAAGCACACGTTTCTTGGTCTTGAATTCTTTTAGAGAGAGAGTGTGCTAGCTCTCTAGCCATATGAAAATATGATTATTATAATTAATGTAAGTATGCACAATAGTGTAATATAAGCTTTTCAAATTCAAGTTTTCAAAACTTAAAGGTTAGTAAGATTTTAAAACTCAAAGGCTTTCAAGAAACATGCTTGCTAGATATTGTTGCCTCTTTATAACGCCCTCTTCTTCTCTTTGAATTTCATCTCAATCTCTCTTCCAACGCAAATTCTCTTGCATCCTCTCTCTCTCTCTCTCTCTCTCTCTCTCTCTCTCTCTCTCTCTCTCTCTCTCTCTCTCTATATATATATATATATATATATATATATATATATATATATATATTAACGCCCTCTTCTTGTCTTTAAATTTCCTCTCAATCTCTCCTCCAGTACATATTCTCTTGCATCCTCTCTCTCTCTCTCTCTCTCTCTCTCTCTCTCTCTCTCTCTCTCTCTCTCTCTCTCTCTCTCTTAGCATCTCACCCCTTGGGCATAGCCCTAAGGCCCAATTTGGATTTCATCCCCGCAGGGGGAGGGCTAACTAGAGCAATTTGATTAGTTGTCAAACTTTGCCCAATCCTCTATACGCAGGCACGGTGATGTTATTAACAAAGCCATTGCTTGGCAACAAATCCATCTCAAATGCCATCAACATTGTCGCTCATCATCATCCAACACCATCACAACAAAGCCATCTCGAATGCTCTTAGTTCTCAACGCCACAAAAAGCTAAAGGTAGTGGGTACTTACAACACCACTAATAGCTAGGGGTGGTGGATAGCTAGACAACTTGAAATTGCAATAAAGAACATTATTCAAGTCTAAGAGTTAAAAATACAAATAACAAATAATGATATTAAAATTTATCTATCTCCATTTCTCTCTCCTACATGCATACATAACAATATACAAATACGAGCATTAGAAAGTTAGCATAGAAGACCTATATTTATTGAAAATTTGTCTCTCTCTTTCTCTCTCCTACATGCATACATGAAAATTTATCTATCTCTCTCCTACATGCATACATGAAAATTTATCTATCTCTCTTTCTCTCTTCTACATGCATACATAACAATATACAAATACGAGCATTAGAAAGTTAGCATAGAAGACCTATATTTATTGAAAAATTTGTCTATCTCTCTTTCTCTCTCCTACATGCATACATAACAATATACAAATACGAGCATTAGAAAGTTAGCATAGAAGACTTATATTTATTTGAAAATTTAATATGTGCACCTCGAAAGTCGTCATAGAATATAGTTTTTGGGTTTTCAAAATCTTATAGACCTTTGATTTTTGAAAAGCTTGATATTTGTTATGAGAATTAATCTTGTGTTATTGGGAGTTATATTTCTTATTTTATATCAGGGATGCCAATGTGTACCGTACTAGTGAGCACATGTGATGGTTACCTATTTCTCATCATAGCACTCTTGTGTTATTAGGAATTACTAGTGAGTATGTGTGATTGGATATTATGGTTACCTATTTCTCATTATGACAATGTTGGGATTGATTGATGTGATTTCAATTGATTGTGTTGACTAACATGGATTATATCTATGTGCATGGTAGTGAGATGTGTGAGGTTATCGATTGAGGTGTCGCATTGTATGAGGGAAGTGGAACGATGGTGTGAAGACAAAGATCATGAGTTAATCATGATATTTTTTATATTAGCATTTAATTGATCATTTGTAGCTTATCATGTGGCTAGAGTTTATGTGTGTATGTGCACAAGATTATTTAATGTGCGTATGTGCACACAATATCGTACGAGCGCACACAATTGATTAGACACATTAATCATGAAAGATGATAAAAATAAAAGGCGCATCCAAAATAAAATATCCCTGAAATATCCTCGATAAAATAATGGGCATTCCCATAGAGGTTATGACCCAACATTTCCTCTTACTCAGGTTGCAATTGACCTTAATTGCATGGATAGTATGAATGGATGAGATTTTGGTAAGAACAAAAAAACTTTTCTAGCATTCTTTTAGCATATTTAATAGGATGATTCTTGAAAGTCACAAGATACTTAATATAAGTGTTACTTGTGTGTATAGTGATGGTCTCATGGTCAATGATAGACTGAGGCACAAGATGTTTTTCTTCATCTACTAACTCAGGGGATTCTTCTAATATAGGATGAAAAGGTAGAGGTCCTCGAAATGGTCTCAAAAGATTAATGTGAAAAGAATTATATGGATATGCCACAATTGGAGGATAACTCTAACTTAAATATATTTTCATTTATCTTGGCAACAATCTTGAAAGGTCCATGAATTTGTCTCTATGAACTTAAGTCTCCTTTCTTTATAATAGGATTAAGCATACCTAAATGATAAAAAATATCCTCATGTTTGGAATTACCCTCTTGCTCGATAGAGAAGTCGTCATCCTCATGACTCGTGTAATTGGTTACTTCTTCCAATTATATTCTCTTAGCTTATTCCTCGTTTAATTGAGCTTGAATAGTCAGAAGTTACTCCAAAATAGAAGGCACTTGTGGGTTTGTCATGATGAGGAATAGAGAAGGAAAAATAAAATTATAAAAATTTGATAATAATTATGATAAGCAAGAAAACAATATGTGTGGAATAATACTTACGGCCTTGCTTCAAATTTGATGAAGTCGTATGTTGTCCCAGTTTTTGCGAAGCAAGAATCAACAACTTCAAGTATTAAAAAGCCCATATAAGTGGTCTTAAAAGCTTCGAGAAAGAGATGTCGAAGAAGCCCGAAAGGTGGAGAACCTTGATTCTCAAATTTCCCTTGAAACCCTTGATGGAAACTCCAAATTATCAATGCTAGAAAAATCCTATAAGTTTCCCTTTTCCTTGATGCTTGCACTTTGGTTATATCCCTTTTGTAGGCTTTGAAGGTATAAAGTTTTAAAGCTTTTGGTAAACCTAAGGGTTATATGCCTTATAAAATTGGAAAAGGTTTGAGTGAAAAGCTTTAAGGCTTTTTAAAGCTTGTAAAGTATAAAGCTCAAATAGGCATCGGCCCAAAGGTACTATTATGACGAACCAAGAGTCCTACCAGGATCCTATATGGTGATAGTTATCACTTTTTTGTTATGTTATGTTTTTTTCCCTTTAAAAAATATATAAAATATATAGGAGTCTTCTCATTTCAATTGACCTAAAGGATTAGAATACACCTAAAGACTTCACTAAAAGCTGAGTGGGAGTACATGGCATACTTCATCGGCACACATCAAAGATCAATCAAGGATAGATAGGTTTATCTGAATATAATAAATAATACGGCCTTAGGGTTACTTTAAGAGACAAGCATAAGAGACTTGAGTCCAGTCATAAATTCATTTAGTTAATGTCATGAATGCATGGAGGTGAAGTGAAGAACAATTTAAAAGATTAAGTCAATTTAGGATACACTTGAGCAAGTTGAAAAGTCTCATCCATATCAAGGTGCATGTGTTGTAAAAATGGGTTTGGTACACCGTTGATAGAAGTCTTTAGACTACAACTTGATAACCTATAAAACAACTTTATCTAGCTCATCGTAAGATAACCATAGTTCACAAGAAGCTTTGATTCAACATCACTAGGTGGATCTCCCTCCTCTCTTGGGCCTTCTAAGATATATCATAATATTGGATGAGTAGGCAATGGTCTCAATGCATTCTCGCTATAAAAATGGCAGACACTATAGGTAAGGTGGTCAAGCATCTCATGCCCTGAAAAGTTGTATAATAAACTCCCTTACTACTACCTAGAATGGACATGGTGTGGGTAAAAGTATCTCATAAAGTGATGGGATGAGTGCACAATAATGCTGTTGCCTCCATCACACTCGTCTACTTCCTCAGGGGGTGTTCTTATTTGATAAGGTCCATTGACTGCATAAAGAACACTCAGGCCATTATGTCTTTGCGGTGTTACACCTACCATGGATTGGAGTAATGATGTCCCATAGTGTCAAAAATAGGTTCTACACTACCCCAACAAAGATGGGATGATGTAGATAGCATACACCTCTCACGTGCATGGCATGGGGTGATGGGATGAAATTGCAGTAAAAAGTAATTTAACAAATGTATGTTCACACTAAGTCTCCCCTAAAGATGCGTAAAAGGAACGAGAGTGAGTCTGGAAAAGTGGTATGATAGTCACTCCCTGCTGTGATAACATCATTCATGATAGTTTGAGTCCAAAATAGGTCCATTTGTGTCACACCAAGTGAAATCCATTGCATGATACCTAAAACATGAACATTCAATCTTATAGAAAAAATCAATACATTGAGAGTGTTCATTCTCTTATTCGATTGTTATTGTGCTCCTCTCTTATCTCCTTTTTTAAATAACAAATTTGGGTTGTGGGGGTTAGTTTGTTGTGTATATTTCCTATAAATATGTAGAGATGTACAATTCCCTTTACATATGAACGGTGTGAGAGAAATCCCGAGCCCAATCCAAACATGATGTATAGGTGGATGTAATGTATATACAATGGTATGAAGTGGATCTAAGGTAATAAAAGCGGTGTCACAACCAACTGGCCGCATAGTCGAGAAACGAAAAAGGAAAGCATATGGGTGGTCGAAGGAATTGGGCGGTGCTACATTCTAGAAGAAATCAAGGCGACGATGAGTTAAAGAAGGGTACAATTTAGTTTTTGCGAAAAAAAGAAGAGTGTGGCTAGAGAGACCTCCATAGTGAGGAGAGTGATAGAGTGACTCCAAGAGAGAAGGAGAGAGACTACAAAGGAGAGGCTACCTACAAGTCTCTTTGTTTTGTTGAAGGTTGCAGGCTGGAGGTCCTACGGATTTTAAAAGTTGCAGGTAGAAGATCAGTGCAGTGTGAGAAGATTTGGTTGGGTCAAAGTAGAGGGTGTGCTGAAGACCACAGGATCAGCTAGGATGTGGTTTTCCTAGGATATCTAAGTGGCATCTCTATTAAAGACTTGGCTCAGTCCAATACCTACTCAACTGTAGCTGTTGTCAGTCAGCTGAATGTTGGTTTGTATGTGCTTGGGAAAGACTTGCTATTTGTGGCTGTAGTTTCATAGAAGTTTGAACTCGTGAGTGATGAGTGAAGTTGATGCTTGGAAGACTTGTTGTTGGGGTCTGGCCTATAGGATCCCAAGGTGTTTGGTGTTTTCTTCTCATATGTTTTGCCCAGGTCTCAAGGATGTTGAGACACAAATGTGCTTTTTATCTATTTGATGAAGTCAGAGAGTTTGGATTGTATCTGTTTATGAATCGATGCAAAGTCTTTGATGTTTTGGTAGTGGTGAATGAGTTGATTTGATAGAGTTCATGGAGATGGAACACTTGTATGTGTTAGTCTGATGCCTGAGGTGCAGATGCTGAGTTAGAGCTAACTCAGTTTGTTAGATGAGAAGATACAGAGTCAAATAAGGTTAGCTGAGCATCAAGTGTAATCAACTGAAAGCGTAGAGGGCTAGGATTGGTTTATCTGGGTTTAAGGGAAGTAGTTTTGAGTCAAGTTTGATAGTTAGAGGATGCTGGTTGATGGGCTAAATGGTGTAGCTGAAAGTCCATAGTGTTGGATCCTTGCCAGGTTTGAGTGTTTTCAGTATCTAAAAGTGTTAGAGGACACGAGGAGAGGAAGTCTGATCCAGTTGCATTAGCTGAGTTAGAGGACTGTCAACAATCAGTCAGATTGGTTGGTGGGCTGAATGGTGATACAGTATCAGCTGAGAGTCCATAGTGTTGGATCCTTGCTAGGTTTGAGTGTTTTGAGTATCTAAAAGTGTCAAAGGACATAGAGGAGAGGAAGTCTGATCCAGCTCAATCAGCTAAGTCAATTGATTTAGATTAGTTAGATTGGAATCAATTGTAGTCCAGCAGAGAGTCTTTAATGTGATATCTCTTTGAGATTAGAGTAGCCTAAGGGTGAGGGAAAGTTAGAGAACATGTGAGTGAAGGTTTCTGATTCAGTTGAGGCAATTTGTGAGACCCCCGCCCCCTCCGCGATCGCCCCCTCTCCGGGGCGCCGACGGCGGAAGCAGCGTTCGCCTCTCGCACGGGGTAGGGATTCACACTCGGGGCCTCGCTTATGGATATCCGGACACAAGAGACTAGCCTAGCGGTTCCTCCGAAACCGAACCCGAAAAAAACTTCCCTCGCTTGGAAGGCGCGGGCGACTCCACCAGGGAAATCATCTAACAGGAGATTTATCTAATGGGTCAAGGCCTTAACTAACCAAACTGATTGACCGAACCCGTAAGTCACATGGTCAGATCAAGGAAGATACTTGCACTTGGTCCATAGAATCATCGCTTTTTTTTCCCTTAAGCGAGGCACAGCCCGCTGATTCCTTCCCACATAACAAGGGTCTTCCTAGGACTTAATCTAACTAACGTAACTTAATCGTATCTATCTATATCGCAGGAATCCCCCGATCCAGCCTAATCCCAATCAGCCCATGGGTTAGCTAACCGCCCACATAACAAGGGTCTTCCTAGGACTTAATCTAACTAACGTAACTTAATCGTATCTGTCTGTATCGCAGGAATCCCCCGATCCAGCCTAACCCCAATCGGCCCATGGGTTAGCCAACCGCCCACAACCATTGTATTGGTGGGATTCCTTTATATAAAAATTTGGTTATATTTTGTCCTGGGTACCAAGGAAAAGAGTTCCCAGCCCCCTAGCCGGCGCTTCAAGCAAAATTCAAGGTAGACACACCACTTACACACCCAATATGAAATTGCCTTTAAAACAATCTGTCAATGAAACCATAGTATTACTGATTATAATCCTCCAAAATATCCAGTCCATTGTTTTACAAAAATTATCATCCGGACTCTCCATTGAAGACCAGCTGATCAACCAACGAGATCCAATATCAAAATCCAGTTCACAAAAATAATTCCTTTCCAGTTCATCCATATCTTCCTCGACATACGCATGGGTGTCCTAGCAACCGCGAGCCCGTGCATCACCTGGTCAAAACCCTCTAGGATCCTACTTAGGTGTCCTAGCACTTTACTCAGGGACCGCTTTGTCGGTCCTTGCCCATCACCGGAAGCGCACCATTTTAACCATACCGAGACTGGTCAAGACCTCGGCAAGCTTTGCCGCACACGCAACGTCCTTTGACGACTCCCCACAGCTGTTGCAAACAATGAATCTCTCCTTAGTTTTAAATCACAAGCCAAATGCTTCCTCTACCATCCTGGCGTAAAATAGTCCTTTAAAAAAAAGTAGAATTTCTATGCAAGTAGAATTCCCAGTTTGAGCTTGATTCACAAAAACCCTTTTTCCCACAATCCTGATTTTATTAATGAGAATCATTGGTCAAGCATCAACGTAATCTATCCACCATCAATTTCACTGAATTTCCAACTTAGTTCTTGGTGATTTCGGTTAAAGAAAAACTTCTCTAATTCAGCGGTAGTCTATTCTTTGTATGGAAGATTTGGAATTGGTCACTCACGAGGTTTTTGCTTGATTTAGATTCAAGAGATGGGCAAGTAATTTACTGACCGCCATTCTAACGGTCGTCGTCTAACAAAAAGTTATTCGGTTTACTTCTAAGTTTGATTCTTAAGGATTTTCTTCAGATAAATTAACGGAACTTCTAACCATAAGGAAAATTCTAACTTTAAGAAATTTCTTCCTTTTTAAACCACATTAGAATTAAGAAATAGTTCTATATGAGAAACGGGATTTTATAAAAATACTCTTCTTCCAATGATCCAATTTTGAGTATATATCATTTTGTTGATTTATCCTTGGTAAGCTACTTCCCTAGCATACACTTTGACCACTTCATGGTTGTACTCCACTCAGAACTCAGTGAGAGATGTGGTGGCCTTGTGTGTTGTGGCAGGGCAGCATCACACTCCTTTGCAAATTGGTTATCCACAAGGACTGCTTGGGCCTCTCTGCTTGCTTGAGCTCATCTAGAAGTTAGTCTCGTTGGGCTTCATGTGCCTGAGCTACTACGGCCTCAACCTTGGCGGTTTTGAGGGCTTGGTATCAAAGTTGGAGGTTTCGAGGGCTTGGTATCAAAGGTAGAGGGCATCCAGGTCTTGCTTGTGAGTGTGGGTAGCTCCTCCTAGGTGGCTTCACCTGTCATGAGCATTCGATTACCCACCACTAAGACTGAAATGACACTACAGAGTAGACATGGGTGCAACACACAAGAAACTCCATTCCAGTCTCACCCAAGAAATTGAAAGTCTGAAGCACTGGGAGACCAGTATACCCTAATTTCTTACCTGAAATTATGGTGAAAACTCTTCTTTTTTTAACATCAAAATTAATTTAGACCTTTTTCTACTTAAATATAATGAAAATTTCTCTTTTTAAATAAGTAAAAAATATCCATATTAAAAATTCCCCTTTTAACATTTAAATATCCCGAATGTCATGGGAATTCCTCTTTTTACATCTAAGTTCTTATGCATAAAAATAAATTTATCAAAGATTCCTCTTTTCTCTTAATTAAATAATTATGCATAAATACTAAAAAGTATTTTTTTCATGAATATGATAAGAATCATTCTTTTTGCATAAAATATCTAAACCTAGAATATGGTAGGAATTCCTCTTTTAGTATTATGCATAAAAATAAGATATGTATTTTTTTTTGAAAAATTTGCCATAGCTTCACTGCTATTACTGAATTTTTTCAATTTTCTAATTGAATGAAAACTTGTAATGAAAATAAGATAGAAACTCTTCTTTTAAGCTTAAAATTAAACTATGTATACTTAGCATAATTATAACCATAATTAGGATTAAAAACTAAATTAAACATTCCTTATTTCCAAAATTGTTAGTATAATCCTCTTCCCATTAAGAATGAGTTAAAGTAAAATTTCCTACTCACATAATCAATCTAAAAAGAATTAACCCTCATTTTTACTAATTTAAAATCATGAAAATATCAATTCTCATTCTCTATCTTATCAAACCTAGAGTTTAAATTGAAACAAAAGATTATCACTGAAAAACATTCTTTTACTAAGGTTCTAGCCATAAAGATGATTAATCTTATCAAGAGAGAGATTTTCTTAAAGAAAATATTATAATTAAGCATAAAGATTAACATAATTCTATTTAGACATTATGAATCTTTGGAAAGCTTGATTTAAAGAAAGATGCATTACTTTGAAAGCTTCTCAAGCTTTAGAGGGGTTGAGAAGAAGAAAATCATTGAGATAATTGAATAAAACCCATAAAAATAGGCTTACCTCTAAATTTGATTCTTTAATTTGAAGTGAAGCCCCCAAGCAATCCTTTGGCCACCAAGAGGAGAAGAGAAATCTTCAAGAGTTGTTGGAGAGTAGAGAAGCTCCAAGCTCCCAAGAGAAGAGGCAAATTAAGGGATAATAGAATTATGCTTATTTTTAGGATAATACTGGCATGGTATCGCTTAAAGATGAAAATACAAAGGAATGAGGTATATTTATAGGTGAGGGAGGCCATTAACCAAGTCCAACTGGGTTCTAGAGCTTTCCAACTTCAGTTTGACCCAATTTGGATAAGGTTTGAACCAATTTGGCTCCCTTTTTGATCCAGTTTGCTTCATGAGAGATAAAAATATAACAGTTTTTTGAAGTAAAAAACCCAAGTAATGATGAAGTAAAAGGTTCCTACTACTTGATGGGGCTCCCCCTCCTTACCAATGTGTCAAAAATTCATCATTTCTCTTAAATATCTCATTTTTTAAAACTAATATACCTTAATTTTTAACTAATAAACCTTGTACTCAATCAACTCTTCATCTTATGTGAGCATTTACTCATTTTTGGGTATTTTTTTTATTCTTTGGATTCATCTCATCCCAACACTTGGATTAATCCTATTGGCCCATAGGAACCTTGACTGGACCATAATCCAAAAATTTCTGAAATGTGGACCCTTAGGTTAAGGCCTTTAATACACATATTTAATTGATTCCTAATGCACATTGGAGAATTTATTTTGAACTTCTATTTCATGGAAATATATCTTAGATATTAGAAAAAATTTATATAAAAAAATATCTCAATATTGAATTACCTCTCTCTAGAATATGTATCCTCTCTAAGGCAAAACAAGGGAAAACAATATTTTCTTGCATTTTGAAATAGGGGATGATTACAAGGGATTGAGGTAAAAGCTTATTCATTATTCAGACTGAGGAGGAATCTTACATCCTCTCCCACTTAAAAAACGCGAGATATTCTCATCTCGCAAAGTGGAGGTAATCTTTTACCAACTTTTCTTCTTTCTCCCAAGTGGCATCTTCTAAAGGGAAGAACTTCCACTTGACCAAAAATTCTTTGAGGACTCTGTCATGAGAACCTTCTCCCGAACATCAAGGATTTGTTTAGGTTGGAGTACCATCTGGCCTTGAGTCGGAGAAATCAATTGTTTATCATCAAGCACGTGACTCGGGTTGGGTACATACTTCTTAAGCAAACTGACATGGAATACATTATGTACCTTGAGATGGGGAGGTAGAAGAAGTTTATAAGCTAAATCTCCTACTTTCTTTATAATAGTATATGATCCACAGTAACTGGGAGAGAACTTCTTGTACTCTGAGATCCAAGAAAGTTCCTACTGCTTCGAAGAATGCAGTCTAGAATCTCGATGTGAACTAAAGGCTACTCCCAGAAAAAGGGAATAGATTATGAAGAGACTTTTGCTCCTACTTCGAGAATGACCACAATAAGATCAGTCTGTCACTTACTATCCTCCTGGGTAAGCCATGCAATCTGAAAATCTCCTTGAGGAAAACTCTGGCAACATCCACTGTTGCAGTATAGGTTTCTTTCATTGGAATCAGATGGGCAGCTTTGGTTAGTCTGTCAACTACCACAAAAATGGAGTTGTAACCTGATTACACTGAAGGTATTCCGGTGAGAAAATCCTTGCACTGAAGGTATTCCGGTGATAAAATCCATACTCATACATTCCCACTTCATTTGTTGAATGTCTAGGGGCTGCAGCTTTCCTGGCATCTTGACTCTCTCTGCCTTGACTCTCTGACATTATGCATTGCCGCATATGATCAAGTACATCCTTTTTGAGTCCTGGCCAGAAGAAGCTTTTCTTCACAAACATGTAGGTTTTTATGAACCCTGGATGTCCAGCTATCAGGCTATCATGTGCTTCTCTCAGAATCTTACCCTTTATTCTCTCATCATTGGAAATGCATAGCCGATTATTATAATACATACATCCTTCATCCAATATATACCCAAGAACTCGACTCATTTCCTGAGGAGTCTTGCTTTCCTACATCAGAAGGGTAGCAATAGGGGCAAAGAATTTGTCCTGCATGATTCTCTCCCTTGCTTCACTGATCAATGGATTTGACATGATTGTGCAACTCAGAGCTTTATATCTACACAAATGGCAGCTGCTTTGGGTATTGAACTGGGGGACATGGGTCCTCAAATTGAAGCAAGGACTGCTTTTGTTGGTAGAGATGTGTAGGTCCTCAGATTGAAGCAGGGACTGCCTTTGTTGGTAGAGAAGTGCAGGTTATGCCAATTATTGGCAAGTTGCGTATACACATTCAAGGCTATGTGGATCATGAAAAACTTTCTTGCAACGCCTTTGAATGGTTGTGAAAGAGTTGGTGCTTCCTTAGGATTTCTAGGACCTTGCACACATGATCTTCATGATCAGCTGCATTCTTCGAGTATACGTGTACGAGCAGGTAAAAGGCAACAGATACCAAGATGTTATCAAAGAGGACAAGAATAAAATCATCCAAGTATTTTCTGAGAATATCCTGCATGAGACGATTAAACGTCGCCGGTGCATTAGTCAATCCAAACGGCATGACTGTGAACTCATAATGCCCATAGCAAGTATTGAATGATGTCTTCGGGATGTCTTGTTCCTTGATTCTGATCTTGCACTACTCAGATTTGAGATCTATCTTCGTGAACATTTGGGTTCCACTTAACTGATCCAGAAGTTCATCGATCCCAGGATAGGGTACTTATTCTTAATTGTTAACTGATTCAATCCTCTATAGTCAATACAGAGTCTTAACATTCCATCTTTCTTCTTCTGAAAGAGAATTGGGTCTGACGAATCCTTGTTTCTAGCAGTTGTCTTAACTGCTCCTTAAGTTCTATGGCTTATGGACCTGGCATTTTGTAAGCACGTTGGGCTACTGGCTGAGCTCTGGGGGTTAACTCGATCTCATGATCTACTTCGCGAGTCGAGGGCATCTCAGTTAGGTCTTATGGAAACACATCGGCATACTCACTTAACCACTCTGGTTCTGTAGCTTTGCATTTTATGTCTATCGGATTCATATTAATGACATAAACAGCTTGCCTCTTTTTGAGTCCCTTTTTAACAATTTAGAAGCTTTGACTAATTGCAGCACTATGGATCTGGAAATTGCAGTTCCTTGAACTTTATTCCCATGAAGGTCAAGGAAAGAGATGGTTCCATTGCGACAGTGAATGTCAGCCTGATTCTTATGGAGCCAATCCATTCCAAGGATTCCATCATCATAGATTTCCAAGGGTAGGACTCTGAACTGGCAATCTTTTACGTTCCCATCTAGATTAAATGACTAGGGTCTGTCTCAAGGTGTGTGAAAAGGATCTTTCCACTGTCCAATTCCACTTGTATAGGCTTCCCTGATTTTTGATATAGGACTAACTTATGTAGACATCCTGGGAAAATAAACAAATGAGTACTGCCTGAACCAATCAAAAGCTTGAATTGCTTAACCTGGTACTCTGCTGGAGTCTAGAGGACTAAGAATTGATGATTTTGCCCCTGATGCTCAATGGCGGCATAGATCTATCCTTTTTCTTCCTCCACTTCCTCAGCTATAGTGACAGCTCTAGCTCCTGCAGTTTGAGGTGGAACTCTCTCTCTTTGGTTTCCCCAATTTTGGGAGGGAGTTCGGAGACTACTTTGCATGGAGGCTTTTGCATGGAGGCTGCAGGTTAAGTTGGCACTCTTCTAGGGTTGCCCTGATTTTGGCACGGGGGACCCTGATTGGACTGATACGAAGGATTCTGTCTCTGAACTCTGGGACCCTGGCTTCCTTGGTGGCCCAAAGAAGGAGATGGGCAATCCTTGAGCTAGTGCTAGAACCCTTGACAACCAAAACACCGGTTTTCACTTCGAAGCTCTTCCCTCTGCATTCTAGAAAGAGCCGGAGTTCCTCAAAAAGAGCTTTGAGGAAAAGGTCTTCCTTTATTTCTAAAACTTCCTATCTCCTGATTCTGATTGGGACCTTGGTGTCTCTTTGGAGGCAAAAGATTGGAAGAACTTCCCGGTGTTTAGAACCTCTTGAACGATGAGGGAGCAGGCTTTGGTGGGACTTTAACAATAAAGGCTTTGGCAAAGTCCTTTGCCATCCTTACTGCTTCAGCCATTGAAATTGGCTTGGCATTCTTGACCAAGGTGTCCAAAGGTTCGTTCATTCCTCGAATAAACCTGGCCATGAGTTGCTCTTCGTCTAGCGGTGGTGAGTACTTGAGGAGAAGAGCGAACCTTGGTGATACTCTTCAATAGTTTTGCTCCCCTAGTTAACTTTAAGAATTCATTCATCTTGGTTTCAAAAAATCCGGGGGGACAAAATCTCTTGCTTAAGTAAGTCTTGATATTATTCTAGGACTGGGTGTTCCTATATAGATGGTTAGTCTCGCAATGGTTTCTCCATGCCACCCTGGCTGTTTCCATTATCTTCAGCCTTGTAAGAGCCATTTTGCTCCTCTCGTTGTATCCGGTGACATCGAAGTATTCTTCCATTGCTTCAATCCACTTCTTCACAGCCTTGCCCAAGTTCTCCCCTTCACCCTTGAAGGGACCTGGCTGAGTTTTGTGGAAGAGCTTTGCGAACATCGGGGTCAAGCTCTTCCTTATCTGTGTGAGAGGGTCTAGCTGTCGGCCGCGGTTCGCGCGCCTCATGATTCTGCAAAAATGATACATTATTAAATTCCTATTTAATTTCGTCAACGAGATCTTAAGACTTAAGAGGTTCGAAAAATAATTGCTTAAACAAGATAATCGATCTTATTGGAGATCTACGACATATGTCCGTGGAACAAATCTTGTTTCTTCAATTTATCATATAATAAACACATCACTTATATAACTGAGAATTTTTCACAAAATATTTCTTTATTTATATAAAGGTTGCAATACGTACATAGAGCAACATGGCTCTATAAAATCAAAACCTCCGTGGTATAAGCATGAGGGGACGATACTGGGCTACTAGCATGCCGCAATACAATTGTTCCCTTACCGCGCCAAAGGTGCTACAATCTTACTACTTGGAATAAAACATCTAAGAAGTCTATAAATATGACAAGAAAGCCTAAAATCTCGACGTGTGGAGTGATACAGGATAACACCGCGAACCACCTTTAGCCTCAACAGGACCATGGCTAAAGAGATATTCTTCCTCAGCATCAAGCACTGGTTGCAAGAGGCGTGGACATAATACTTGCACTAGAATCATCGCTTTCCCCCCCTTAAGCGAGGCACAGCTGCTGATTCCTTCCCACATAACAAGGGTCTTCCTAGGACTTAATTTAACTAGCGTAACTTAATCGTATCTATTTGTATCGCAGGAATCCCCCGATCCAGCCAACCACCAAACCACTGTATTGGTGGGATTCCTTTATATATAAATTTGGTTATATGTTGTCCTGGGTACCGAGGAAAAGAGTTCCCAGGCTCCCTAGCTGGCACTTCAAGCAGAATTCAAGGTAGACACATTGATCATAATTCTCCAAAATATCCTATCCATTGTTTTACAAACATTATCATCCGGACTCTCCGTTGTTGAAGACCACCTGGTCAACCAACGAGATCCAATATCAAAATCCAGTTCACAAAAATAATTCCTTTCCAGTTCATCCATATCTTCCGCGACATACGCCTGGGTGTCCTAACAACCGTGAGCCCATGCATCACCTAGTCAGAATCCTCTAGGATCCTACTTAGGTGTCCTAGCACTTCACTCAAGGATCGCTTCGTCGATCCTCGCCCATCGTACCAGAATCGTACCATTTTAACCATACCGAGGTTGGTTAAGACCTCGGCAAGCTTTGTTGCGTGAGCGACATACTTTGATGACTCCCCTGTTGCAACGAATCGCTCCTTAGTTTTAAATCACAAGCCAAATACTTCCTCTAGCATTCTGGCATAAAACAGTCCTTAAAAAAAAAGCAGAATTTCTATGCAAGTAGAATTCTCGGTTTGAGCTTGATTCACAAAAACTCTTTTTCCCACAATCTTGATTTTCTTAATGACAATCATTGGTCTCGTATTAGGGTAATCTACCAATCAATTTCACTGAATTTTCAACTTAATTCCTGGTGATTTTGGTTAAAAGAAAACTTCTCTAATTCAATGGTAGTCTATTCTTTGCATCGAAGATTTGGAATTGGTCACGAGGTTTTTGCTTGATTAAGATTCGAGAGATGGGTAAGTAATTTACTGACCGCCATTCTCACGGTCGTGGTCTAACAAAAAATTATTCGGTTTACTTCTAACTTTGATTCCTAAGGATTTTCTTCAGATAAATGAACGAAACTTCTAACCGTAAGGAAAATGCTAACTTTAAGAAATTTCTTCCTTTTCCTAACCACATTAGAATTAAGAAATAGTTCTATATGAGAAAAATGGGATTTTATAAAAATATTCTTCTTCCAATGATCCAATTTTGAGTATATATCATTTTGTCGATTTATCCTCATATAAATATCTTAAAATATTCTTTCCACCAATTTAATCTTCAACATTAGTATACCCTAATTTCCTACGTGAAATTATGGTGAAAACTCTTCTTTTAATATCAAAATTAATTTAGACCTTTTTCTACTTAAATATAATAAAAATTTCTCTTTTTAAATAAGTAAAAAATATCCATATTTTGCAATATGCCAAAAATTCCTCTTTTAACATTTAAATGTTTGAATCCCAAATGTCATGGGAATTCCTCTTTTTACATCTAAGTTCTTATGCATAAATTTTTTTTATCAAAGATTTCTCTTTTCTCTTAATTAAATAATTATGCATAAATATTTCACAATGTAAACCGTGGTCTGCTACTTCACAATGTGAAACGCTCTTCTTAATCAGTGCCGAAACTTTCGAGATTGCATTACTAAAGTTAAGGTGCCTTATCTTGACACATCTAACACAAAGAAATGCCAAAAATCTTATCTCATGAAAGTGCACCGAAATGCTTCACGACATGAAATATATTCTAGTTCATGACATGAAGCACCATCTACTTCACGATGTGAACTACACTGTTAGTTCACGAAAACTTACTACTTCATGGCAAGAAAAGTCTTGTTTATGAAGTAAGATTTGTTAGACCCAGCGCGGTGAGATAAGTTCATAAGTACACCATAGGAGTCGCCTCGACTTGAATTACTGCAATTCCTAGCTGAATTTTTGAAGTGTGAAACACGAGTGGTCCACTACGTGAGACATAGTCTGCTACTACATGACGTGAACTATAGTTTGCTATTTCACGAAAATCTACTGTTTTAAAGAAATCTGTTGTTTCACGACAAAAAGAGTCAACTCGAGAGAAAACCAATCGTATTGGTTAGAGTAGTGATTTAGCATATTGAAACAAATTCTCATGCACTTGAGGGCAACGAAACTCATTGTAGATGACCTTAACCTTGATGATAGTGCATTAAATCATCCGGGTTCTTCCTACCAAAGAAGTGTTGGTTCAAGTCACTCGACAAGCACTCAATTGAGTGTTGTAGCTTGGAGAAATCTGACCACCATAGAAACAAGTAGTAAGGAATCCATGGAAGAAGGGCTAAGATTCTTTGGCTTTGGAGAGGAAGAAAACCCAACTTCTCCTGTGAAGTCTAGTGGAATCTTTGATATGTTCATGGGATTTTTTGGTCTCTAGTACGTCACAGAAGATGAAGCACAATCTCTGGGGCACGGGTCCATCAACAAGTGTAGCACATGATCTAAGACCAAATTTACCAACCCAATCTTTTATCTCTGGTGTCCCAGGAATGCTAACATAATGAGGATTAGTGGGATGACCTCCAGGGTTAGGAGGGATAAAACAAATGCTGCCAAAACAAGCCAAATCTTCTTCCCCACACTTGAGGAAGTGGAAGTAGACTTGAAGGTGGTTGAAGTAGAGCGATAATTACAGCTACATAGCTTAAAAAGGCAAGAACTCAACATGCAAAGAAAAATGGTGTAATAGAGGGAAATGGATAATTTGAATATGTTTTGATCATGTGGCCAAGGATATAGAAACATTTAGAAATGCCACTGATAATATGTGGATGGGGGTGACAGAATGAGGGGAACCCACCCTATTGAGAATGCAAGCTCATAGGGATCTGGTGGATAGTGGTAGCATGTGGACACCAGTCTAGTAGTGTGTGTGTGTGGAATATTATGGGTGCGTTCAGCCGGCCAAGTGTTGGACATTAGACTTAGGTTATTTTAGTGTGAACTTATCACTAGTATAGTGTGCTATGTTTTGTGGTGTGCAATGAAGGAAAGCTATGGAGCTTCTCTATCATGTAGATGTTGATGGTTTGAGATAATGATAGCTAATTAGGGTTTGTCTCTCTACCCTTGTGTCTATCTCCTCTCTCTTTTCATGGTATCAAAGCTTGGTGCTCTCTATTAGGGTTTTGTGAGTGAGTGAAGAAGAGGAAAATTATGGTTTTGGAGCTATCCATTGGAGCTTGGAGATTGGAGCAAAGAGAAGATTAGAGCACACACCTACTCAACAGATCTAAAAGCTAAGGACCACATGTATGCAAAGCTAAACACCCTTGAGCAGATTGCAAGGGATTTGACACAAGCAAAGTAAGATTTGAGTTACCCAAGGCAAGTGGAAATTCTGTTTTGCAAGCTTTAATGGAAAGCTTGAGAGTTTGAATGCAAAGAGGTAAATGCATGTAATAGGTGAAGGACACATGTATATGGCATTGGTGAATGCAATAGCAACTCATATGCAAACCCTAGTTTGATTTTGGAGCAAATCTTTTCATTGGATAAGTAGGAAAATCACTGTTTTGGAAGCTGCACAAAAACAGAGAATATATGCTTCAAATTAATGCCATTGGAGGTGTTTATTGTACAAATTAGAAGCATTGAAGTGTTTGGAGCATAGCTAGGACCAAAGGTAAGCCATATATGCAATCATTAGTGATTATCAAGCGTCCAAAAAGCCCTAGGAGCAAGCAATGCTAGCTGTAAAGGTTTTTGGAGAAGTTTTGTGTGATTTACACATGTTTGATGCCTCTTGGAGTCAAATGAGGTGGATGAATGCACATGGAGCTTAGCAAATGTGTGAACATTAATGTGGATAAGCTTTTTCAACATTTGGTCGAGCACATTGAGCAAAAAGGAGCTGATTTGGAGCAGATTAGCATATATATTAACCTATAATTAGTGAACAGAGAATCACTAAAACACTAATTACTCTCTGCACTTTTAGCATTTGGTTGATTCCTCACATCATACGGAGTAAGAGGACATTGATACAAATATAATGAATGCCTGGGCCTTGAATTTGGATCTCATTTGAAGCGATTAGAGTGGGATTAATGATTGTTAATCATTGTTTACATAAAAACAGAGGACAACTTTTAGCAAGTGTTTGGCATGTAATGAGTTCGGATGATGCCCATATACAACATGGAGGATGTATGGATGTAAATGTATATGGTTTACACTTGGTTTGACCATTTCTCAGTGATTTGAAGCATTGAAAGGCTCGGCAAAACCTATCATAACAAGCTATAGTGGACTTTTTGTACCGGGCGGATAGTTGATGTATGTGAACAAGTGGATGTAAATCATCAAAATTGAGCTCGAGTGAGTGCATTGGAGTGTTTTAGAAAGTGGAGGATTTTTTTGGATGCATTTCTCAGATTTTATGAGTGGCACCAAGCTATTTTCAGTTTATGCAAATAGTGGTTTTGAGTGTGAGATTTTGTCACACCATAAAAATTAGGGAATGTGTGGACAACATTGGTGAAGAAGTACATGTATGTATGTGAGTTGATTGGTTGCAATACTCAATGAACATTGTGCATAGCAAAACGAGTGACATTCCAAACAATATTGTTGGGGAAAAGCTTGATAGACATAACTTCGGATTTGGAAGTACCGCATGATAAACTTCCTTAAAGATAAATGACTATGGAACTTGGTGATAGGTGAGGAGACAGAGCCTACCCCAGTGATTGAATGTAACACTCACTCAACTTATAGCACATAGGAATTGGGCAAAGAGGGCTTTCAAAGTGATGCATTACTTCTCAATTTATGTGACAAATACCATGTTATGTCATATTCAGGGCACACATAATCCCAAGGATGTATGGGATACATTGGTGAAGCCGTATGATACGATTACACAACCAAAGAAGATGCAATTGAAGAAAAAGATACATGGTGTGGTTCAAAACAATAGGGGTATTAATTGATTATGTGTAGGAGATTAAAGAATGTGTTGATGCACTTGCTTCCATTGGTGCTCCCATGGAAGATGATGACTTGGTTACCATTACGTAATGGTTTGGGAAAGGATTACAAAGCATTTGAAACCTCTATTAGGGTTAGAGGTGGAGACTCCCCAAACTTTGATGAGCTGATTTTGTTGCTTATTATGGAGGAGATGAAACTTAGCCTTGGTGCCTTATTTAGCACCAGTGGACATGCAAGGGACCAAGCATTCTACACTCATAGAGGTGCTAGAGGCTGGGGGAGAGCTAGTCCAAGAGGACATACAAGTGGACATGGTTGGCATGATAGGCCACCACAACAATTACAGGATTCACAGCCATCATTTTGGTGCACACGTGGTGGTAGAGGTTTTCACCCTCATGCTAGAGGGAGCTTTGGATCTCATGGTAGAGGTCGATATGGCAGCCACAACAACAAAATATGCATGACATTGAGTACCATTATTGTGGAAAACTTGGATACATGGTGCTAAAGAGAGAAAAATGCTATTCGTGGTGGTAGTAGAGCACAACATGGAAATTACGCATCATCTAACAATGAAGGACACATAGATCATTTGTTTGCCACCATGAAGCATGTGATGGGTTCTATGACATCTTGCAAAGAGAGTGAGTGATGACACATGGTACATGGATTCAGGAGCATCAAACCACATGACTTGTCATGGTGGAGAGTGGTTTGATAATATGATGCCAACACAAAATTAAGGTTATGGTCCTAGGTGATGATACTCAGCATCCTATTACACATGTTGGTAGTGTGCCGTTGAGGATGCATGATGGCAGGGTAAAAACTATGTTTGAGATGTTGTATGTGCCATCGATTACAAAGAGTTTGGCATCAGTGGGATAAATGGTTGAACAAGGATTGCAAGTGAGATTTAGTGAACATGGTTGCTTTGTTTAGGATTTCAAGCACGCCTGCAAATTGATTACCAAAGGTAAAAAAGAAGGAAGATTGTTCAAGCTTGATGCAAGCATACCATAATTGAAGTCAGCCATGTTTTCTCATAGTCGTGGGGTAGTGCGAGACATTGACATTTGGCACAAAAGCATTGGTCATGTAAATATTCAAAAGCTGAAATCTATGCAAATAAAAGGCATTGTTGGTGGTCTATCTAGATTCAAATATGAATAGAAGAATTAATGCTGGAAGAGGATGAGGTCTAGGTAAGGGAGGTAGCTCCTTGAAGGCCAATTATGGATCCTAACACAGATCTAAATACGGTCACAAGGGTGGATCTGTTGAATATTGTTGCAGAAATGGGTAGAGGTATGATTAGGGAACTAGGCATTGCATTGGAATCCAGACCATCTCAGATGAAGCCACACATCATTTCAAAGCTAGTGCAAAAGTTTTTAGGAGATGGGGATCCTATCCAACACATAGAGGTCTTTGACTCAACCTGCGAAACATGTGGGCTAGTGAGCAATGTAACCATGATACATGCTTTTTTTCTAACCCTAGAAGAAAAAGCCCACCAATGGTATCGAACCCTAAAGCCTGAGAATAAAGTCAATTTAACTCAGCTTAAGAATGTGTTCATATCAAGCTTCGCTCTCGAAGTGGTGATAGGTGGAGTCTTGTGGCGGCATAGCTCCACAACATCAAGTAAAAAGACAATGAGTCCATGCGGGATTATGTTTCTTGGCTCAAACTCTTGAACTCAAGATGTAAAGTGAGGGAAAGGCTAACTGATGTGATCAGTTATTGCCCTGCTTCTAGAGAGGAGTTTGTGATCATAAGATGCATGATTATCTAGTGTTAGCCCGATCGACCACGCTAGCTATGTGTTGTAAGCTGGCGATTGAATATGAGGATAACATGCTCCAATTGCCGCCGCAACTAGAAGATGCCAAGGTAGCTTCAGTAGTGGTAGCATCACGAGTGTCTAGTCATCTCAAGATGCAGGATCCAAGAATAAGCAAGTTGGCAACATGATATACGAGGAACTTAGTAATGACATCTTGGAGAAGTTAAAGGTTAGGGATGGGAGAGAAGAATTAGGGAATGCCCATCTCTACCCCCGGAGAGAGTTGATTTGGTACTCTATCTGTAGACAAAATCACACAAGCACTAAATGCTGTCACCTAAGACCAAGGCAATTGCTTTATTGTGCTCACTATTAGAGACTAGGGAACCATGATAGTGCCAGGTGAAAACATTCGAGGATCCAACCTCTAGCAAAACTACCATGATAGTGCCATGTGCAAACATCGAGGATCTAACCTCTAGCACAACTACCAGCACCCAAAGTGCCTCTAGCCTTACCGGCCCCTCCAATGCAAACCAATGCAGCTATAGGGCAGCTGAATACCTCCTACTTACCAAGGGGGTGTTTAGAATGCAAGACATGTCACCATTGCTGCCACCTATCCTACCACGAGAGCCTCCACAGGCCAAGATCAACTAGGTGTTGATCGAGGAACCCTTGGAAGAGGGAGAAATAATGCACGAGGTAGAAGTCAATAATGACTATATGAGGATCCCATAGAGATCACACCAGCGTAGTATGTCTTACAAAATAGCACACCAATACCAGTGTTTCAAACCACGGTACAATGGAAAGGAAAAGACATAAACTCAACTATGAGGAGGAGACCCATACAATGTTTTCATTGTAATGGACCTCATCGAGTAGTGGAGTTTCCTCTGAAGAATGTGGCTAATGCTAGCCAAACCTAGCCAATCGCAACCGAGACCAATGTCATGCCTACACTTTCATGTGCTAAGTGTGGTGTTGATCATTTGATCAAGCACTACCCATATCGTGTCAATGGCTTTGCTTCTACTTCTAACAATGCCACCATCAGGACTATAAGTGTGCAGCTTGGAAACATCACACCACTGAATGTCTTGACACCTAGCCAAGCGAAACAAGTAGACAAAGGGAAAAACCTAGGAGGTGTTACAATCTCTAAGACTGGAAGAAGGAGAAGAGTGAAAAAGGTGGGCAAGGGTGATATCGTGGTCATAATTCAAGACGGATTCGAGGAAGATACCATTGACAACGGATCCACCCAATCCAAGGAAGAAGATGACCAAGTGCCAAACTAGATGAGCATCAAAAAGAGAGACCAACAACCCCCAAAGGTGTTGGAGAATATCCAAATGCCGAAGAAGAAATAAGGAAGCTAAGGCCCTTGTTGAGGAATGTCAACGAAGCCATGATGAAGCCAAATTGAGGGCTAACAAGGCTAAGGATATAGTGTATCCATGAATTGAGCTATTTAAAGAAAGGAAATTAGATGTGCTTACTCCAATTCTAGAAGAGTCCTAAGAAGGGACTCATAGTGACCTCATGGCAAGAATGTTTGAGGAGGTAGATCAAGATTTGTCAATCCACTCATTCCCTAGGGTTGAATATGCAACAAACACGTGGAAGGAGCCCTCACTTGCCAGCGAACCTAGAGACATAGGTAGTCTCGTAGCCATACTATCTACAACTATCAAAATGCTATTGGGACCATTGCTACGCAACACGTCGGCATTGTGGGCAGATGTCAAAGACTGGGTAGAAGGAAGAATGAACCCAATTTCTAATACAGAAGAGAGTTAGTCACTTCTAGTAGAAAAGAACCTAGTTTTTGAGGAATGGGGAGCACACCTAGATTCATCAAAATACCTGTCAACCAATTGGGTCGGTATATTATGAGAGTGATGACACAAATGCCACAATCCCAATCCACCATACGCGGGTACCAAGCACTTGCTATCCTAGATAGAGGTGTGGGTGTAAGCATCATCACCAAGAGATGTTGGGAGAGGGGGGGGAAAACCAAAATTAGAAAGGGCATATCTAATCGTCAAGATGGCATATGGGACATCTTCAAGACCTATGGGGCTATTGAAAAATGTTTGGCTTAAGGTCTTTTCGTTCCGTTACCATCACACATTTGTTGTAATGGACTTTCTGTGCTAGCCATATTCTTATGATATTATTTTAGGTAGACCCTTCATGAAGGAAGCTAAGGTGGTGCACGATTGGGCATTAGAGCAAGTGTATATTCAAAGGGATTCATGAATCTGGAATTGATCTTCATACGTAGAAGGCACACCCCATGGAAGGGAATTTGTTTGGAGATGATTTGGTCATCACTACAAAAAAGCAAACCACATCCTTGCAAGTCTGCTAACTAGTTAGGGAAAATTCACGAGAAGAGGAAGAGGCCAAAATGTATGAATCACTTTCGCCTTCGGACTTTAGTGAACACTCGATGCAGGTACAGCCCACCATAGATGTGTTGCCCCCCAAGGGAACTAAATACGTTGAATCGGGAACCATTCCCACCACCTCAATGCACATGGTAGATGTGTTGCCCCCCAAGGGAACTAAATACGTTGAATCGGGAACCATTCCCACCACCTCAATGCACATGGTAGATGTGCAATCAAGAGAAGAGAAAATAGAGGAAGAAACCTCCAGCAGAGAAGGGTCTGGACTGTAAGGTCGCAACAACATCCAATGCCTCAAGAAGTTGCCAAAACAAAAGAGGTATATTACTCGATAAAATGACTTGTTACATAGTAAACCCATGGACACCCAATGGCTAAGATATCTCAAAGTCACTAAGGTGTACCGTCATGGTTTGCACTTTGTTGTGGGCAATCTAACACTTGCAAGGTGCAATCTAACACTTGCAAGGTGGACTGGAGGATATCCGTTCATTATCCACAAAACCAAGGATTTAGTTTTGACATTGTGAAATAGCACACTGCTATTTCATGTGTCCAATCCCTTATGCTTTTGTGAGTAGGGGATTGATGGAAGTTGTCATTTTGAAGAATGCAGATGGGAGTGATGATGGAAATGGGAAGATAAAGCAAGAAAGAAAAAGAACAGATGCAGACCACAAACACACATAACACACTTTTAGTCATGACCTAAAATCTGCTAGTTCACGAACTACCACATCACAGACTACTAGTTCACACATTAATCGTTCACGCCTTTCTAGTTCATGAACAAGCAGTTCACGCATTGCTACTTTATGGCTAAGCTACTTAACACTTTGCAACTTCACAAATTAACACCTGCTAGTTCACGGCTTAGCTACTTCATGACTTAGCCACTTCATGGCCTAACAATTCACGGCCTAGCAGCTCACGCTATAGCACTTCACAAACTAAATAATTCACGAACTGCTACTTCATGATTCAACGCTTCACAATGCAACATTTCATGAATTAGCTAGTTCACGTTTTAATAGTTCATGGGTTAACATCTCACGCTTTAACCCCTCACGGCTTACACTTCCACTTCACATGGCTGGCCAGTTCACGAGTTAGCACTTCATGCTCTACTAGTTCATAGAATTAGCCCATGCTGCTTCACGAAATAAGACTAACTCATGACAAACACTAATTCACACCCATCCTTTATTGCTTCATTGCTCCACACTAACACTCTTCCCATCCTACGCCAACGCTTAGAAATAACACACACACACACACAAAGCATAACACTAAGGCTGCGAGCTCCTTCTAGTCAACAATGTGACTGATGCCTTAATGCTAATGTTACAGATGGCATCCTCTGAAACCTCCAACTCAGAGGGAAACCCCGACAGTGACTCAAGCCAATGCTATAGGATCTTTGGTTGAGAAGAAGAAGAGAGCACAACGGGTCCCCAATTTAACTTATCTTGGTCCGTATATGCACAGGAGTTTGAGGCACTATGATCCACTTAGACATACAAACAAATAAAGGGAAGATCATCTTTTAATATCACAATCGTGAATGCCTGAAGATCTTGGAGGACACTAATGTGAAATACAAGTTGGAGAAGGTGGGACTTGACAAGATGGCAGAGGTCCTGCCTCCTGCACCATAAACCCATTATTATGTGCAGAGTACCTCAAGTCCTATGATAAAAATACCAAGAGGGGCACATCACGAAACCTGATGGAACAATAGAGAAAGTTCTTATCATAGATGACATGATCCGTGAGGCTCTACAGTTGCCCCCCCCATTTAGTCACATGTCCATCCACTTGATCAGATGCCCATGGACGACATGTTGAAGAAGTTTGCCTACAACTCGAATGGGACAGAATACAAAAATATACAAGATGTAGTAGATGAGAGAGCTTGCAAAGCAATGTCAATGCTCATGCAAGTGATACTAGTAGACTGATACAACAGGATACCTCTCTATCAAATTGCAAAGGTACATGAGGAGAAACCAGAAGATTGGGCATGGTATATACACAGAGAGATGGAGAATTACGTGAAGTCACACCAGTCAAAGGTGTGTAATCTTTACCTTGTGATGACAAAGGTATTGAGCCATGCAACAAGCATCCCCATTCCCCAAGGAACTCAGAAAGAAGTAATGGAACCATATACTCTCATTCCAGAAGAGCTGCAGTAAGGACAAGATGTCCTAAAGGGGACAAAGGAGTTAGTATAGGAGATGAAGGGTGGTAAGAAGGTGGTAAGAAGTCCAAGAAAAATAGAAAGATGAGGGGCAGCCTCCAACAGGTAGAATCAAAGACACATCATCTGGAAGAAGAGGTTACCCACAGGACATTGCATCCTATCAGTAGGTTCTAGAAGAACTGGAAGCAAGGGGAATGGAGAATATAAGCTTGACAGTGAGTGCCACTTGAGAGTCGACACTACACACACCACCTTCCAGCCCTACACATTTGGTATTCAAAAACTCTTGCCACTCCGTGATTCCATAATCTAAGATATGCCCACTTCAACAAAGATTGGTGCCACATAAGCTCAAGACGAACAACAATTGCTACAAAAATATGTGGGTGAAAAGAATGAGGAAGCCACTTCAGCACACCCAGAGGCTACTCAAAATAATCAAGAAGCTGAGAAGCAAAAGATAGTTGACAAAACTCTAAGCCCCAGCAAGCAAAGGACAATGGATGCTGAAGACACTATAAAGGAAGGGTCCTTCCTACACAATCTACAGGCTGATCGTTTCCTAGAAGAGACCATGGAAGGACAAGATAGCCTACAACACCAAATTCATGAAATAGAAGGCTCAGCCTCCACAAGTGTAATGTGGTAAGACTAAGGTCCAAAAATATGTAAATAATGGGCCATGGGCAAGGCTACTATAAATAGGGCCTTGGGTTCATTGTAGAAACTTTTTGTCATTTTTCATATCTTGGACATTACATGTACCTTGGCTCCTTTCTTGGAAATGGCCTTCCATGGTCTAGGGCTCATGGCTAGCTTGATAGCCATCCTCATGGGTGAGAGGTTAAATCACTTAGGCCTATGCACATATCTTCCTTTGCTACATGTGTATATGGATTTACTCTACTTTCTTGATAATTCCATGAATTTCTCATGTTTCTTGAATCTTGGTCATATGTTCATGAATCTTGGTTTTAATCCATTTCAATTGGTATTATAGCCTTGATTTTGATTTTGGGGAGCTTTCTTATGCATTTGGGTAAGAAATTTGCAAGAAAATAGCAATTTATATGTGATTTTGACAATTTTCTTGATTTTTGCATGTTATTTTCTTGGATTTTCTTGATGTTGATGGGGAAGAGGGTGGATATGGAAAATTTTACCTGAATTGATTAGTTCTAAGGGTTTTGGACCAAATTTTGAATTTCGAGATCAAATTTGGGAGGACTAGAACCAAAATTGGGAGAAAACTTTTTGCTAATCTTGATTAGTTTCTTAATCAAAACATTTTCTCTTTCCTTCCCTCTTTTGCTTAATCTTGGATGGCTTGGGACCCTTTGCATGAGCCCGGAATCATTGCCATTGTCTCTTCCATGGTATGGGCCATCGTATGAGCTTCAAGTAGAGCCCATTCTTGGCCATGGTAGTCATGATTTTTGCCTATAGGGTTTCTGGTAGCCGCATGTTTCTTGTGAGAGCTTGGAGGTCGAAAAATCACAACATTACAATGACTATAAGGTTGGCAAAGCTTCTACAAAGAGTAAGCAAGTTCCATTTCCATTAATGCTTCCAATTTCTTCCTCTTTTGCATATTTTGGAATCCATGAGAAATTAGGGTTTCAGTGCATTCTATTAAAAAATTACCATCATAATCCACTTTCTCATGCTTTCCTCTTCCCAAACATGTGCTTGATGTTGGATTTCAACTTGGATGTAGGATTTATTTACCTCTTTGAGCGATTTTGGGGTTTTCTTGAAAATTAGGGTTTTCTTCCAAATCTTTTGTGATCAAGGAGGTTAATTCTCTTCTCCTATCTCTATTCTACCCTCTCATATCAATGATTTGAAATAATGATCATGATTTTTAGGGTTTTGTGAAGAAACTGGGTTTAGGGGGCAGATTCTTGCATATCATGGGAATCTCATCACTTTCATGCATATAGCTTGCATTCCCTTGATCCATTACTTGTTCTCTATCATTCCCACACAATTCTCCAATAAATTTTTTCCTATACATGCAAAAGGGATCAACATTTTGATGGAGCTAGAGAAGAGTATGTAGCTTTTGATACCTCTTACATTGGTCATGCCTTGGTAAGGGAATTGTTTTGCTTCCCTTTGGATTGGATGACTATTGCAAGCTTTGGAGCAAAGGATTTTGATGAAGAAGGAGCATAATGCAAGTATGAATACATGCTATGGTTGTAATGTGCATGGGCATGAGTACATGCTTTGAATTGTAAGCCCTCAAACCTCTACTTTCTTTACATTGCTAGATTCTCAATCAATTGTATAAGTTCATTTCAAACAAGCACTAGAATCTAGCATGTTGAGAGGGTACCCTTGGCATTGTGGTGGAAAGGCCAAGGGGGAGCATGGCAGCATGAACTCTCCTTGTCATGAGTGCTTTTGGAAAAGTGGCAAAGGAGGGGGATTAGATACAAGGAGAGAAGACCTGGCCTCAAATCTTGCCATTGGAATTCAAACCTTGGTAAGAGGGTGAGAAGGCTTGACTGGGAGATCGGCAAGCAAAAGCGCTTCATCGACTAGCTTCATTAAATCAAGTGGGCACTCGTTTATGCATGCAAAAGGATTGGAATGCAGTTGCAAATCGATGGGTTTTGCAAGTATTAATGATGCCAAATGCATGTTGCCATATGGATCAATGATGCCTTAAGTGAGTTGGCAAATTACAAAAGCTATTGTAAGAATGCTATTTTACTTGTTTGGATATTGAGATTTCGTTCATAAAACAAAGGAGGTTATGGCAAAATTTTCCCAAAACTCTGACCCATGGGGTAAATTGATGCCATACACTTGATCATAGTGGTTTTTTAATGCTTTTATGCTATTTAATTCATGGAAAAATTAGAAAAAATTGGATATTGATCCAATTAATGGTTATTCTATCATATGATATTACTAAACTTTATGTTTTTAAAATTATTGAGAATTATTAGTAATAGCAGCGAAGCTATAGCAAAATTTCTAAACTTTATGTTTTGAAAATTATTGAGAATTATTAGTAATAGCAGCGAAGCTATAGCAAAATTTCTAAAAAAAATAACACATAAATCATTTTTATTCATAATATGAAAAGAGGACTTCCTACCATATTCTAGGATTAATCATCCTAGATTAATTGAATGATTCTCATTATAATCATGGAAAATTTGATTTTTATGTTTACGCATAAATAGTTAATTAGAAAAAAGTGAAATTTCTAGTAATTCATTTTTATGTTAAAAGAGTAATCCCCACCCATGACAATGGAAATCCATGTATTCCAATGAAGTAAGAGAACAATTGGGATGCTAAAATAATGTATATTTTATTTAAAAATTAAATAAAGATTTTAGTTAAACTTATCTTTTTGCATAGATAAATTTAAATGATGAAAGAGGAATTCCTACTATATTGGAATTCAAATATTTAAATGAGAAAAGTGTAATTTTTAGTATATTGAAATTAATGGGTATTTTATTTAAATTCAAAGATAAATTTTAGATAAATTCATTTTATCTATGAGAAATATTTAAATGGTAAAAGAGGAATTCCTGTGACATTTGGAATTCCATCATTTAGATGGGAAAAGAGAAATTCCTAGCATATTGAAATTAATGGATATTTTATTTAAATTTAAAGATAAATTTTAGATAAATTTATTTTATCTATGAGAAATATTTAAATGGTAAAAGAGGAATTCCTATGACATTTGGAATTCCATCATTTAGATGGGAAAAGAGAAATTCCTAGCATATTGAAATTAATGGGTATTTTATTTAAATTCAAAGATGAATTTTAGATAAATTTATTTTATCAATGAGAAATATTTAAATGGTAAAAGAGAAATTCCTATGACATTTGGAATTCCATCATTTAGATGGAAAAAGAGAAATTCCTATCATATGGAATTAATGGGTATTTTATTATGAGAAATATTGATGAATAAAAGAGAAATTTCCATGACATTGGAATGCAAATAATTAAATGCAAAAAAGAGGAATTCCCATGGTATTTGAGATCCAAGAAATTAAATGGAAAGAAGAGAAATTTTTAGTATAATTCAATTTATGATTATTTATCAAAAGTAGAAATATGGGTAGAATTGATTTCTTTAAATCCCATGAATTCTTTTATTCAAAAGAGGAATATTGAATATAACTCAATTGAGGAATTGAGAAGGAATATAGAAATAGTCGTTCGAGAAAAGGAACCTTTAATTTGAACCAAGCAATTGGTAGAAATTTAGAAAAAAGTCCCATTATCGGTATCAAACTAGAAAAGGCCACTTTTCCACAGCCTCACCCAAGTTTTCCCCTTCACCCTTGAAAGGTTCAGGCTGTTGTTGCGATCTATGAAGAGTTTTACGAACATCCAAGTCGAGCTCTTCCTCGTTTGAGTTGTGGGTTATCATTTCTACCACGACGACCTCGATCCATGCTCCTATCATCAATACAAAAATTTTTGTTAAGTCTCTTTATTTATGATTCGATTCCGATTTTAGATTTAACTGATTCTGGGGTTCTTTAGATTGGTCAGTTCCTCACAGAATCATGGGATAAAGATATTCATATAGAACTCATTATCGGATAACAATTCATTCAGAACATCTCATTCATATCTTTTACACAGTAATGGTCCATTAGACCAAAATTTCCATCTGAACAGTCCTCCATGAGGATTTCAATTATACAGTTTTTTTTGTCATCCCTTAACTTGATCCATTGGGTCAAGTGTTAATAGTAGCAATTTATCAGCACAATCCCACTAATCTCATAGTGATTTGCTGAAGTCATTATCATCATTCCAATTATGAACATCATCACGGGGACTCGTCCCATTCATCCTCATTGTGGTTTTGTTCAGCTTATTACATTTCAACCAAAATTCAAGAATCATCATTTTTCAATCACAATCCAAATCAATTCATCAATTCTCAACCAGAACTTTAAAATTATATCAACCACATTTGAATTCATCATCTGGATAGCATTTTTGCTTATAATTTCAAGATCTTAGATTTACTCATATATACTGCCAGTAAAGAGCTGTAGTTATACCCTCGGTATATACGGGTAGTCACGGTCCTTAGAATTATAAGGTAAATACCATCATGTCTAGGCCTCAAGCAAGTCAGGAATTCCATATAATTGTGGTACTTCCATCTGAAGACCCAATTACCAATTTATGAATTTTAGTCTGAATTAACAATTTGTATGAATTTATCACACAATTTCAACCTTTTACTGCTACTTCATCAATTTTGACATTTTTGGCTTCTCAGTTGATCCACTTTAGCCAATTTTGCTCTAATACTAGCTGTAAGATCCATGTCCCCACCACGCAACAAGTTTAGGGGTGCTAGTAGTAGCAACGGAAGTAGCACTTCTTGCACAGGGCAGGGTCCCACACTCGTCAGGGCCTCGCCTACGGATATCCAGACAAGAGACTAATCCATTGGTTCTTCCAAAACTGAACCCGAAAAAACTTCCCTTGCCCAGAAACTCGGGCGATTCCTCCAGGATAAATTTTTCTCTAACGTAGTCAAAAACCTTAACTAACTGAACTGACCTGTCCAAACCCGTAAGTCCCATAGTCAGATCAAGGAAAGATTGCACTTGGATTATAGAGACCAATGCTTTTTTCCTCATTGAGAGGCACAGCCGTTGATTCTTTTCCATAGAATAATTTTTGTCGAGGATTTACTTCATCTAGCATACCGTAACAGAAATGAGTCTCAATTTAGGGATCCATCAGTCTAGCCTAACCCTATCCAATCCCATGGGTTAGCCAACCACCCACCACTGTAGTGATGGGATCCAATTAGGAATTTGGTTAGGTTTTATCCCATGTGTACCAGGGAAAAGAGTTCCCGGGACTCCTAGCCGGATGTTCATGCAAACTTAAAACTAGTCACACCGCTTACACACCCAATATGAAAAGAGTTCCTGGGCCCCCTAGCCAGATGTTCATGCAAACTTAAAACTAGTCACACCACTTACAGACCTAATATGCAATTGCCTTTTTTCACAGATTCAGCTGTCCTTAAAACAATCATTTAACGAAATCATAGTCACTGATCATAATCCTCCAAAAATTTTCGGTTGAATTCTAATTTCCAATCATTCCTTCCTCAGTGTACCTATGGCATCATTGGCAACCAGAACGCTCCCCACCTGTCCACTAAGGGGTCTTTTTGATGGTTCCTAGCTCATAGTACTCGGCAATATTCACATATCAAAATGAAATCTTCCTTGAAGATCAGTAAGATCAACCAACAAATCCATATAAAAGAACCATGGACTCATCCGTTGAGGACCAGCAAGGTTAATCAACCAGATCCATGCCTGAATTCAGAAAACAACTCTTACTCCTTGTTACAATATCTTCCACGACGCACGTGTAGGTATCGTTTGGCAACCCTGAGTACCGTATGGTTAGCACCCTCTAGGATCCTTTGCAGGTGACCTAGTGCTTCACTCATAGGCCACTTCCTTGGTCCCTCATCCACCGGAACGGGATCTCACCATTTTAATCGAATCGAGGTTGGTCAAGACCTTGGCCAACAACCTTGCTATGCGAGACATCCTCCAATGACTCTCCGTCAGCTGTTGCAACTTTATCAGATTAGGTCTCCACGACCTCATTTTTACAAGAGGGTCAAAATGCTTCTCTAGCATTCTAGACATAAAACAGTCATTTAAAAGCAGTCATTCTTGACATAAAACAGTCATTTAAAAAGAGTTCAAAAATACAGTTTCTATAACGAACTCTCGTCTTTCCACATTGCTCCACATCAAACCACATTAATTAATTCCACAACCATTTCATAAGTATTCCTATCTCATCCACTCGCATCTACCCATATCCACATCTCATCACATCACATTCATTCACATCTCATCCATTTAGACCACATCACATTTACTCACATCTCATCCATTCAGACCACATCACAGTCACTCACATCACATCTCATTCATTCATATCCCATCACATTTACTTTCGTTCAAATCCATCACATTCATTCTCATCACCATTATATCACATCACTTCTATCCACATCATATCTCATTCATACACATCTCATCTCATTCATCCACATCCATCCAATCGTTCGAATCCATCACATTCATTCTCATCACCATTATATCACATCACTTCTCTCCACATCATATCTCATTCATACAGATCTCATCTCATTCATCCACATCCATCCAATCGTTCACATGTACAACTACTCGCATCTGTGCATACATTCATATCTATCACTTCACATCCACATATATTCATGTCACATCTCATCTCTTTACATCACATCACATTCTTTCACATACACATCTATATCCATTCTTTCACATACATCCACATCCATTCTTTCACATACTCATTCACATCCATTCTTCTCATACACATTCGTATCCATTCTTCACATACACATCCTTATCCATTCTTTCACATACTCATTCACATCCATTCTTCACATACACATTCACTCACATCCCATATCATTCATTTACATTTTGATTCACATGACATGACATCTCATCCATTCATTCACATTTATTTGATTCACATCACATCTCATCACATCTATTCACCTCACATCTCATCACCTCTATTCACATCACATCTATCCATCCATTCATTCCCATCTATCTGATTCACATCACATCTCATCACATCACATGACATCCATCCATCCATTCATTCCCATCTATCTGATTCACATCACATCTCATCACATCTATTCACCTCACATTCTTATCATCTCTATTCACATCACATCCATCCATTCATTCATTCCCATCTATCTGATTCACATCACATCTCACATCTATTCACCTCACATCTCATCACCTCTATTCACATCACATCCATCCATCCATTCACATCTATCTCCTTCACATCACATCCATCCATCCAATCATTATCTATCTACTTCACATCACATCCATCCAATCATTATCTATCTGATTCACATCTTATCTCATCACATCTGTTCACCTCATATTCTCATTACCTCTATTCACACCGCATCCATCCATCCATTCTTCTCATTTATCTAATTCCCATCACATCTCATCACATCTATTCACATCACATCCATCCATCCATTCGCATCTATCTAATTCACATCACATTCTCATCATCTTTATTCACATCACATCCATCCATTCAATCATCATCTGATTCACATCTTATCTCATCACATCTATTCCCCTCATATTCTCATCACTTCTATTCACAGAATTTAAACATAGAATTTACGAGGATTCTAATTTTTGATATAAAGATTCTTTACGCATCTATTTATGCATAATTCAATTTTAAGAAAAATAACACTTTTGAAATAAAATTAAATCCTTTATGCATCTTCTTATGCATAAATTCAATTTTAATGAGAATAACTCTTTGGGATATGAAAAAAAAAAGAATGGATGTGGATGTGTATGTGAAAGGATGTGATGTCATGTGAATCGGATGTAAATGAATGATATGGGATGTGAATGGATGAGATGTGATGTGATGTGAATCAGGATAAGAATGAATGTGATGAGGATAAATGAGGAAAGATGTGATGAGATGAAAAATGATGTGATTGGATAAGAATAGGAATACATATTAATTGGATGAGAATAGGAATACATATGAATTGGATATGGATTAAGTAATGTGGACAGATGTGGAACAATGAAAGATGAGAGTTCATTATAGAAATTGTATTTACGACCTGTTTTTAAATGACTTGTTTTTAAATGATGTGATTGGATGAGAATAGGAATACATATGAATTGGATATGGAGGATTAAGTAATGTGGACAGATGTGGAACAATGTGAAAGACGAGAGTTCATTATAGAAACTGTATTTATGACGTGTTTTTAAATGACTGTTTTATGTCAATAATGGTGGGGCATTTTTGACCGTCTTAAGAATGAGGTTGTGGAGACCTAATTGATAAAGTTACAACAGCTGACGAAGAGTCAACGGAGGACGTCTCGTGTAGCAAGGTCGGCCGAGGTCTTGATTAGCCTCGGTTCGATTAAAATGGTGAGCTTCCGATACGGTGGATGAGGGACCAAGGAAGCGGCCTATGAGTGAAGCGCTAGGTCACCTGCGAAGGATCCTAGAGGGTGCTGACCATGCTCAGGATCTGGGTCACCGAAGATACCCACACGTGCATCGCGGAAGATATTGGAACAAGGAGTAAGAGTTGTTTTTTGAAATCGGGCATGGATCTGGTTGATAGATCTTGCTAGTCCTCAATGAATGAGTCCATGGCTCTTTTATATGGATCTGTTGGTTGATCTTGCTGATCTTCAACGAAGATTCCATCTTGATTTTTATAAGTGAATATATTACCGGGTACTATGAGCTAGGAACTATCGAAAAGGCCCCTAAGTGGATAGGTGGTGAGCATTCTGGTTGCCAATGATGCCATAGGTACACCAATGGTGAAGGAATGATTGGAAATTAGGATTTAACTGGATATTTTGGAGGATTATGATCAGTTACACTATGGTTTCATTAAATGATTGTTTTGAAATTAGGATTCAACTGGATATTTTGGAGGATTATGATCAGTTACACTATGGTTTCATTAAATGATTGTTTTGAATCTATGAAAAAGGCAATTTCATATTGGGCATGTAAGTGGTATGACTGGCATTAAATTTGCATGAATATCCAGCTAGGGGACCTGGGAACTCTTTTCCCTGGTACCCGGGATAAAACCTAACCAAATTCTTGATTGGATCCCATTCCTACAGTGGTTGGGCAATTGCCTAACCCATGGGACTGGATGGGGTTAGGCTGGATTGATGGATCCGTAAAATGAGACTCAATTCTGCTATAGTAAGATAGATGAAGTAAATCCCAGATAGTAATTTTTCTATGGAAAAAGAATCAACGGTTGTGCCTCCTTGATGGGGAAAAAAGCATTGGTTTCTGTGATCCAAGTGCAAGTTTCTTCCTTGATCTGACCAAGTGACTCACAGGTTTGGTCGGATCAGTTTGGTTAGTAATGACCCTGATGACTACGTTAGAGTACAAATATCCTGGAGGAATCGCCCGTGCTTTTTGGTAGGGGGAAGTTTTTTCGGGTTTGGTTTTTGAAGAACTAAGGGATTAGTCTCTTGTCCGGATATCCGTGTGGGCGAGGCCCCGAGTGAGGGATCCTGCCCCGTGCAAGAAGTGCTACTTCCACTGTTAGCACCTCCGAATCCGTTGTGCGGAGAGGGAAGGGATCTTTCAATGTGGGTGTACATCTACATTACCCTGGTCCACAACTTGGCTCAGTTTGATATCTTTGGTGGGTGACATTGGAGGTGTCATATTCCTTTGTTTGCTTGGTTGATCGGGTTTCTTCTTCCGGCCCCATTTTGGTGCTGCCTTGACACTTGACTTATCTTAACTACATTAGCCTCTGAGGTGTCTTAACCTTAACCCGTCTGCTGACACTGGCAAACTTATACCACTATCTTCTTATGCTTGAGTTCAGCTCTGCAAAAGCTGACCATATGTAATGTGTGCCTTCTTATGCTTCACATCTGACAGGAGGTTGTAAGGGGTTTCCCCCTCACCAAGTTGAAAGTCATCCATACCTATTTTCCTCCTTCTCGCTCTAGCTCTCCCTTGTTTACTGGACTTTGGTTTCTCCATAGGTGTCTTCCCTTTTTCTCTTTTCTTCTTGGCCCTTGTTTCCATTCCAACACCCTCTGAATCTAACTTTTGTATCGTGGTTCTTTTATTAGTTAACATGTCAACTTCATATTCCTCCTTTTATTCAATGGTTTCAAGCATATGTACATTCCCCAAAGGGCCTTGAGGTTGCATCTATCCTTGCATTCGTGTTATATGGGCTATCACACCTCCAAGAGGTAACTCAATGCATTCACCTAAAGGATGAGCAATAGATTATAACCGTCATAGGGCACTTACCAATGCGTTAAACTTGAGTACCTTGAGGCCTCCAAGCTCACTTGTTAAGCTCCAAACCTCCAAGCTCCACCTCCACACTATCGCCGTAGAGTCGTTCACACCATCGCATAAAGCAATCACTCTCTCTCACTCTCCCACACATGCATGAATCATACAATCATAGAAAAGGCACAATGCTAGAATGCTCTCTCTCTCAATCTCTCTCAAGACACAAAGAAGAGCTCTCAATAGCACAAAGGGGGATTGTGTCTTTTCATTATGAGAAAATGCCTTACATACATTTGGCCCTTATTCACACGTGCGCCCAAAACTTACTTAACTAGGCCTTGGGTGGCCAATAACTCATAACGTATAACTTTTATAGTGTCGTTTCATGACACTTATTAATGTCCTCAATTGGAGGAGCATGCTTGTTAATCCAAAATGGGATTAACATCCCCCCCTTCTCCTGATGTAGGTTCTACTGAGGTCTAAAGACCTGGTCATCGAACTCATGTTGGTAGAAATTCCTTCATGATTGAAGGAATTTCTACCGAGGTCTAAAGACCTGGTCACCGGAACTCATGTTGGTAGAAATTCCTTCATGATTGAAGCTTCCTGAGTGTGCGTCTGAAGGCTGAGTGTGAGCACCAGAACCCTGTGTCCACCATGTCCTCAAACGTGACATACATGTAAGCCGAAAGACACCTTAGATAATGGTAATACAGCATCATGCCCCGATTAGATGGGCCTTGATTCATGTCGAACTGCAGGTGTTCAGCATCATGGCCATCATAGGGCTCTTTAGGTTGATCAATGAGGTTCACCAACAATTTCAAAAATCTAACACTTGCCACAATTGTTGGGTTTGGGGATAAGTCGCCATGCTTGTATCCATGTAAGCATTTGTTTCCTTTGCTCCTATATGTCTAGAAAGGTTGATGGCATGAAGATCGGGAAGTTGTAACAACAAACATGGGAGTCGTGCCGCTTGGCCTCCTGAAACTCCAGTGGAATTCATCTTCTCTTAAGGGGCACGTACAATGGGTCAACCCACTGAGTTGGTGGTGCACACATATAGACTTTGCTGCACTTTGGAATTGTTAAGTACTCTTTCCACCAGTCTGGATATATTCCAAAATCCTCTAGTTTGGGCTGTGCTTCATCTGTGAGATAATTGTAGCATAGCCGCCTCTTGTGTGTAGTACGGGGTGAGCCTTTCTCCACTTGCGAAAGCAATAGCAGATCATGAAAGTGACAATCTTGATTTCCAATAGGTCAACCAATTGGGGATTGGCCAATTTTGTGTGCCGTGCCACATTAGCCCATAATGTGCTTTCTCTAGCCAAGGGAAGTAATTCTTCTAAATTCGGGCGAGGTGCTCGTAGAGGGAATGGCACATAATGCTGTTTTGTTGGTGTGACCTTGGAGTAGGCTTCTAGCAAAATTCGTCGAGTTGGTTCAAAGAGTGTTACTTGCATTAACACCTTGAACATCAACTTGGGCTTTAATAGAGGATTGCCAATGCGAATGAAGCCCTCATATTCTACACCAAACAATAATTCCAAAATTGTATCATCAGTGAAAGCTTCAATATTGTCCTGGGGAATAGGATAGTGTACCTCCTGAGGTTGTCGTTGGGGAGATAGGTGAGGCGCCAGTATCTCCTTGGGGGCGAGAGGGTTAGTGGGAAAATATATCTGCTAAGGAGTGACAGTAGAGAATATGCAGTCGTCGCGGGCCTGAGAAGTGTTAGTAGGTGGGACATGAAGATAGGGATTAAGGAGTTTACTAGTGATATTAGAATATATGGGGTAAGTCGAGATTGAAGATGAAGACGGGGCTTCTTCCTAACCTTGACCTATGCTGGGGGGTGGCTAGGCTTGTGAGATTTCATAAACTCTTGTAGGTCAGGGATGTCCTCAAGGTCGATGGTATGATATTCAATATGGGTGGCATCAAAATTGTACTGTACATTGGTTAACATGGATTCTAAGATATTAGAGCATAGTTTTAGAATTCCAAAAGAATCATATAAGATAGACTCACATAAGTTAAGATGGTGAGTATTGTAAACTTCGAGCCACCCATGGCTTATAATCCACTGATAGCTATGTG